>NC_028358.1:32162135-32202446 GCF_000741045.1 Vigna radiata var. radiata
ACATAAGTCACAGGCAAGCCATTAGGTCTGGGTTTCTGCTAGATTTTTGCCAAATCCTTCCAGACCCACCTCCGGATTCTCTCATTTCCCCCATGTAGAGAAACCCATGCACATATCCCTTTCCCAGAGTTTTACATTTACTATAGCAAGGAGAAAATAAGCAAAAAGCACAAAACATTAGATAGGAAATAGATAACAAAATAGTTCATATACTGACCTGAATTTGTTCCTCAAGAGCTTTTGCTTTGGCATCTTCACCCGAAAGGGCAGCATCATTTAGATTTTTCTAAGAACATTAATTTATAAGTAATTTCAGTGCCAGTAAATTTGAGCATTATCTACAAAAAAAGACCACAGAAGGTTAGTTACCTTGAGTTTCTGAAGATGTGACAGAACATAATTGCACAATTCGTCCTTCAATTTGCTATAAAACTCTGCATAGTCACTCTGCTCTAATTTCGTCGATATCTGGGTCATTGATAAATCTGTGAGATCTAGAGTAGATGCGTGATCTTGACTTTGTGTTCCATAGATGGCATCCTTGAATTCCCATGAATCATCTTCAAAATCATCTTCATCGTTGGTCAAATCAGAATTTAGAACAGTCGGGGAAGAATGCAACCCATTGTCATTGACTTGCGAAGTGTAACTAAAAGAAGTTTGCTGTGAAGGTTTATGGGTGAATCTTGATTCGGTTGAAGCATCCTTAAAGTCCCCGAAATCATCATCTAAAACATCATTACCAGTAACCAAACTGGAGCCTGATACTTCAGGTAAGGCAAGAATCTGATTTTCACTTGCTTTTGGAGATGTTTGTTTTTCAGCTTGATTATACAAATTCCATATGTCATTGATAGATAAGTTGGATGCAAGGCTATTGAAGTTGTTCCTTACTGGGGATGTTGGCTTACAGTGAGATAGATCTTGTGGCACAGATTGTTCATCAGTATCTGGTGCCTCATCTCCAAAAATTGACAGAGGCAAGGCTTCCCTACGATTCTCTGTGCCTGTTAGGGGCTTCTGGAAATAGAAAGAATAGTAACAACAGCATTATGTTTAAAAAGTATGAACACTTGGGTATAAACAGAGGAATGAGTCATAAGACAAACTTGTGAAATTTTTTCATAAAATCAAAGTAGCTCAAGAATCAAGATTGAAAATCCTTCTTCGAGAAGTTAAACCTATACAATGCCACATGATATATAAAATATGACATCATACTGATTCAGTACCTCTTGTTTTGTAATAGCACCCTCTGATTCAAACAAATTGACATCTGAATTGACATTTATATTAGTTGGGGAAGCATTGTTTATGCTGTTATCAGCCTGATCGATTTTGGTTTCGATTCTTTTCAAGTGTGGCTCTGTACTATGATTGTCTGCCCCCACAGAACTGGAATTGAAATTAAATCCGAAGTTCCATTCATCAGATTGATGAGATACTGATGCAAGAGATGAACCAATTGTACTGTCAAATTTGAGTAATTCCATACTAGTGGGATAAATGTCAGCCTTCTCCGATGCTTTCTAATACCACAAAACCACAATCACATAGTGTTAATGGATATTCCTCAACAATGTGAATGAACAATGTAACACAAAATGAAGAAATTATGTGAAAACAACTGACCAAATTTTGATTTGAACCAGACCCTGAATTCAACTCCCCAAAACTTTGGCTGGGCATGGCAAACCCAGTTCCGACATCTTTTGATTCACCATTCAGACCAGGTTGTGGGTTAATATGGTTTTGCGAAGCAAATAGTGGACTTAACTCAAACTCCAAGTGCCAGCCACCAGCTTTGTCCGAAATCCCATTGGAAGAATTGGACACAGTAACAGCATGAAGAGCACCATTATCATGCTTTTGCAATTCAACCTTTAAAATACAATACAAATTATCAGGGAGACAAAATTCATTACATGAATGAGACGGTATGTATTTATGTGACGTAATCAATCTCTAGCCCAAGAAAATAGCCTCTTAATGCACTTGAAATCATAGATATTGTCGGGCAATGGAAAAAACGACCCAAAACAAAAAAATTTAAGCATGCAACAAAACAACTCATCGATACCCACTAGAACTATTTTCCTACCCTTTTCTGTTCTCTTTCGGGGAATTCAGTCTTGCTTCTCACATGGAAACTACTAAAAATAATCACATATTACTAGCAAAAATAAAAAGCAATCACATAACTCATATGGTACATAGCTTTTCCCAAACCCCGTTTCAATATTACAAGCAATATACGCCGACAATTCTAAAAGTAAGGAAAGAAAGATCAATGATACTTGTGAATTCCAGTATTCTCTTTAGCTTAAGTTCAATAACCACACACCTTAAATAAATTCGTTCTATTACCTTAACATCCTGGCTCTTGATTCCAGTTTCCCATTCCGCAGACTTGAATTCCCACCCATCCTCATCCTCCTCCTCATTCAATTTGCTTTCCTTGGTGTTCGCGGGATTGGGAGCAGCACCATTGGATACCGAAACCAATCCGTTGATAGAATCCATTTGAGGAAGCTGCTGATTATACAAACTGGAAATCAAATCACTGATTCCAACGGACCCATTCGAACCAGATCCACCTTTGACAACCCCGCCGTTGGGAAAAACATTAGAAGGAGTGGGTTCCTCCTCTTCCTCCTCCTCCTCGCCGAAGATCGAGAGCGGAATAGCTCTATTGGGCTTTTTCCCCGCCTCAACTTGAACTGCAACGTCGTTGATGCCATTCACGTGTTTCGTGGTGGGATCGGGTAAGGGTTTCGATGGGGCGTTGTTGATCTGGCTGGAATGGTTAACGAAGTCGCCCCAATCGTTGTCGACGAGGACGTTATTATTATCGTTCGTTGTGGAAGGGAAGGGTTGACTCGGAAACGACGCGAAGGTGAAGTCGCCGAAGCTCTCGTCGTCGTCCTCCTCCTCCGCCATAGCTCCCAGACTCGCTAGCAATTGCGTTTCTTTCGTAAGATGTTAAGAAAGTTTTCGCGTCTGTGTTGCGAAAAAAATGGTGAGGTGATGTATCACGTGTGAATTATGTAATGCCACTGCCACTACTACACCTATCGTCTGATGTGGATTTATTGCGCTACGCTAATTCAGCATATAAACATTAATTTATTGGAAAACTATTCTTTATCCTCTTAAAATTAACACTAACTCCTCCACGTATCGTTACTATATTGCACAACAAAATTAATAATTCATTTGAAAATTTCACCAGTTAAACAATGTTTGAATAACTTTTTTTTTTTTTCCTTTTAAAAAGTTTAGATTTATATAAAAACATTTTCTAGAAGATTTTATTTAATAAATACAACATGAATAAAAGATAAATTCAACTTATATAAATTGTTTCTATTCGCATAGTGAAAGTTATAAGATTTCTAAGTCACTTATTATTCCGATATCAGCAAAATTTGACAATAATAAATATATAATTAGTATAACTAACCTATTTTACTATTTAGATTAATATTGATTTAATTATGATCTAAATATTAATGATGATGTTTTAGTTTAAATTAATAATAATTAATCTCATTTGTTATTTAAGGTCATGACTAATTAATGATGATGTTTAGACTTAAAATGTGGATAGTTTGTATCCACATTTCAAGTCTAAACACACACAAAGGTTAACAGAATATTTTGCTTGGTTACTCCAAAACACACTAGAACCATTTCTCCTGTCCAAAATATTACAGCTAATTAAGAAGTTATTTAATTGTATAACAAACAACTTATTTCCTGCATAGGAAGGATGAAATTTATAACAAAAAAGTAAATTCGTCTAATAAATCAATAGGATCAATTTTCAACGTCCTTTGACAAGAAAAACAATTAATGTAGAAGCAAATAACATGGTCCATACGTTCTTACGCTTGTCTGCCTCCATATAAACCACTTCCTCCTTCAACTTCTCTATCTTCTTCTTCTTCTCGTCATATAATTTCTCCATGTTTTTTTTTCTCAATTTTCTCTTCCTTTAAAGCACTTTTATAACTTTTGACTTCTGAAATGATGTTTTCTATCTCAACTTTTTCTTCTTCTATAGCACTTTTATAACTCTTGACTTCTGAGAGGAAGTGTTTGTTTTCCTCTTCAAGCTTCTTGTTACTCTCTTCCATCAGGTTGTTAAGGAAAGTTAAAATGACCATATTCTCACCGTGGATGACTACGATTTCGCCATAGGAGCCGTTTAACTCTTGAATCTCTTCTCGAGAGGAATCGTCAGTTAGGCTAGCTTAATCTATGTTTTAGAGAGTGTCTGGATTATTCTGTGACATTTTCTTTTATAGAGTAATAGAAGAAAATGGTTTTTGCAATTTAATTTTTGTTTTTTGTTTTTATAATTTATTTGTTTTTTTATGTATGTGTTTTTGTTGAAAATTGCAACTAAATTCCGCACCAATTTTCTTTTTCCTCTTTCTTCGTTTATTTCTCTAATTTGCATATAAGAAAAGTACGTTCACGTATTTGTAACTGCAATTTATCATGTGTATTGATATCTCACATCATGCTGTTCATCCACATATAAAAATGAAGATATTTTACTTTATTATTTTTAGATTTTGAATTCCATGTAATATAAATTTATTTATGTAAAATGAAAATCTCTTACTTTATTATTTTTTTATTTTAAATTTGACATAATATCAATTTATTTATGTACACGGTTAGGACACCACACCACTGTCCAAAATCTAATAGATTAATTAGTCATGAGATTAATTATTATTAATTTAAGCTAAAACATCATCATTAATATTTAGATCATAATTAAATTAGTATTAATCCAAATAGTAAAATTTAAATAACTAATTCAAATTAATAAACAAATTTCGTTAAATTTTAAATAAAAATCAATTAATTGATATTCTTAATTGATAGTATCTTAAACTTCAAATATCACATTTAAATATAAACGAAAATTTTCAAAAGTTTAACCGTTAATAAATAAATAGAACGAGTATTATCTAAGCTTTTAAAATATATTTAAAATCTAATTTATTGTAATAAATGTTTTTGAATAAATATATTTGAGATCAAACTTGTTGATATTGAGCTAGTAAATGAAAGAGCATATGAGTCTCCAACTATCATCTTCAACAATATTTTTTTTCTCTTCCAACTTCTGTGTTATATATCTAAACTAATTTAGAATTTGGTTTATCATAATCTGAATTTTAAACAATATACACATGTTTTTTTGTGCATACTTTAAATAAAAAGAAATAAGAATAAAAATAAAAATAATTAAAGTATAATAAAAAATATCGGAAAATTACTGACTAATACCGACGAAAACACCTGGATAACCATGTATATGCCAAACGTATTTTCAATTTATCTATTGAACTATTGTTATTATAAAAACATTAATGTGATAAATAAAATAATTATTTATTTGCAATGAACAATGTAATATTAATGGAGATAGTTGATACAAAATTATTAATCATCTAAAAATATGGAAAAATGGACTTGATAACAAAATTATAAAATTATGATTACTTCCTATATTAATTTTTATTCTTGTAAGATTATTTGACACGAACTAGAAAATGTTATAAATTATTTGTTTCTAAAAAACTTGTAACATTTGCACTTTTTCTTTTTTTAATAAATGTCTTATTCTTTTTATACCTCGTTTATTTTAAAATATAATCATACCTGATCGTAATTCGAAGTTTAAAGATCAATTTTAATTAATTATATTTTAAAACGGATTAAGTTTATATTTATTTGTAGTCTATACTTTTATAGTTTTGTCGTTAATGTTGGTGAAGAGTTGAAAAAAAAAATATTATCTTGACTTGTTTAAACTTGTATTGAAATTTGGCTGTTTTCATATTTTACTTTAAATTCCTAAATTTTGAGTAACTTGGTGTCTAAGTTTGAACTTTCTTTACAATAAAAAAAATATAAGTAAACTATTTATGTTTTTAATAGATTGAATGTAAGGTGATTTGGTGAGAATGTTTTGGTTTTTATACCAATATACATGATGAATTACTGGACGGAGATGTTCTATGAAAAATGAGAGAAATAAATGAAGAAAGAGGAAAAGAAAATTGGAGCGAATGAAGGGATTCAGTTGAAGAAGAGACGAAGCGTGGCGAAGAAGAATGCTGGCATGAGGAAGTGAGGAAGCAGAGAAGATGCAGAGGAGAAATCTCCAGAAGAAGAGTTGGTGGCGACGATGAAAACCATCCAATCATCTTCGGAGCCAACACCTGCAGACTTATAATTGGAATTATTGAGGTACTTGGTGAAGCGATTGGATTTGGTGTAGTTGGAAAAGAGGTCATCGGAGTTCAATTTGGGGACGCAGAGAGGCATGATGACTCCTTCTGTGGTGGTGTTGATGTTGATGCTGCATTTGTCTATGTTCTTTTGAAAGTTGGGAATTTTTGAGTTATTACCAGGCGTGGGGTAGTAGTCACGAAAGACTTCACAGTGCAGGTCTCCTAGATCTTCTGCAATCTCCTCAGCTAAGCAAGAAGCCTTCTTATTCTCATCGAGAACAGGAAGGTTCAAAATTTTTCTGTAAGTGTTGATGTCATGAAGCAGATCCTTCTCCTTGTCTGCAGTGGAAGCCACACAAATCAATCATCAGTAACATATGTAGTAATTTATATCGCTTGATTAACGAGACTTACTTACCATCACAGGCCACTGGACTCGGAAGCAGGTGGAAGACAACGAGAGAGGCAATCAGAAGGTAAAGACCAACATTGAAAGAGAGCATCATTGAATTGAATTGATGGAAAAAACAACACAAGGAGAATGGTCTCACCAGAAGTCTGTGTAACAATGTGTTCATGTCATTATGATAGACTGTGAAAACGTTTATTTATAAATATCAGAAAAACTGTAGAATTACAAAGGAGAATGGAATATAAGAATGAAAAGATTCAATAACATAACACTTCAAAAATTATGGATAGACATTTCAATTCTTCAGAAAATGTTTTAATTGAGTTTGAAATAAAAATATAAAATAATTAAAGTAAAATTGTAAAAAAAAAAAAAAAATAGTAAAGGAGATTGTGATCGTTAAATGATTCCTTATGCTTTATTAGCAGAAAGGGAGTTCTTCCTTACTTTTTCTGCTACCTTGCTTCTGATGTGCTTCTAGGCAATTATTCTTTTTGCTTATCGGAAAAGTGGTATTTACAAGATAGGCATATTTTAAACCTGTTTGAAGTTATATTTTAAGGGAGAAGAAAGAGTTTAAAAAAAAATTAAATAATTTTTTTTATCTGGTTAGCTCAATCAATGCTAGTTTTAATTTGTACAACATGTTCACAAGTTTATGACTAATCATTTATTTGGGAAAAAGTATTTAATGAAAGAATTTTTTTGGGCATCCCCTCTCAAAGTATGTTTTTGCCATTTATACTATGCATGCATTTTTTTATTTGATCTCTTTTACTATGCTTTTGTAATGATTTCTTATCATTGAGCTTTTACCACAAATTATTTTAGGTATGTAGTTTATTTCTTTATCTTTTATTATTGTGTCAAGCATAAGTTTAAGAAGATAAAATTTTCGGAATCATGTAAGAAAAAAATTCAGAAGTTTATGTTTTTTAGATGTTCTTTTTTACGTAAATTTGACTCCGATCTATTTTTAAATTTTTTTTCAATGATTCTTCTTAAAAAAAATCTATCAAAACAAAATCGTAACAAATACAAAAAGTCTGATTTTTAGAGTTTATTATGATATGTTCAAAAGTTTCACTCTTTAAGAAAAAATTAATAATAAAAATTACCTAATCATATAATTTTATCTTAATTGAATTATGACACATAATTTACAAGTTATCATTATTGTTTCGAAAAGTTGGGTCACTCAAAGTTGGTGATAAGTGTGAAAATGAATTATTTTTACACTTATAAATGATCTTAATTTTGTAATTATTCATGTTATTACTCAGTGAAATATGTTGTAATAGGAAGTAGATTGTTACGTAAATTATTGTGCAGGAAAAGATGTATAAATGGGAATATGTCAACCAATTCTCGCATAGCGCAAGCCAAATTCACAGAGCCAGAAAAAATAGATTCGCACAGCGCACCAAGACCTGTGCGTTGAGCGAATAAGAGAAGTTAAAGAAAAGGAAATTTTGAAATTCGCTTAGCGCACACATACTTGTGCGCTCAGCGAATAACATTGCAACAATTAAAATAAATTCGCACAGCGTACACACTCTTGTGCGATGAGCGAATTAAGGAAGTTAAGTGACTCTTAAAAGACGTGACAGAAAAGGCAGAAACGATCTTCTGACATACGAGAAAAATAGAAAAATGCTCTGGTGAATGGGAGAAAACCGTCAGGAGACCCTTCAAGACATCAAGACTTCACTTTCTGCAAGGAATTGCTGTAAAGAGTACGTTTTAGATGTTTAGGAGAGGCTAGTTTTTCTGTTCATTGGAATTGGTTGTATGACAATACATTAATGTAAATTTCCTGTGCAATATATGTCTCTGTTCTTGTTCTTTTCTTGTCTTGCTTTAGATTATACGGAAGTATAATTCTTTTTAAAGGTTCTTTTGTACTGGAAAGTATTTTTGGAACCAGAAACGTAAGAAAAGAAACTAAAAGGAACAATGCTAGAAATAACTTTTGTACTTTTGGTCATTCTAAACATTTGATTTTAATGTAAAATTATCTGTTGAATTAATTAAGGAATTAATAATTTAATAGATAATTTTAGAACTTGCTTTATGGAATTAAATCAAGATACGCTTATGTGAATGCTTGAACAGAGAACGTATTTTATACAGGATGTTACTGTAATGTTAGTCAAAGACCAATTCCTGGCACACCAACTGTGTTTCTTGTATTGTCTTGTGTATTTTGATGTCTAATTGAGTTATAAAAGGAAGAATTGTCAGGTGTTGCACAAGTTCCTTGGGAGAACGATACTTTACTTATCCACTATATTACTTGTAACGATTTGGTATACTTGCCAAAAAGTTATCAGTTCGTCATTATACTCTTTGTTCCAACCTATTCTTTTTGTCTATGTTTATCAAAAGTTACCTATAAAATGTTCTCCAATATTAAAATAAGGTTAATTTGAATACAAAAGATTATAAATACATAATTAATGCATAATCATCTTAAACATCTATTATAACTTTTATATTAAGTTTTTCTATTATTGTTGGTTTAATTACAAACTTAAACTCTATTAATTTTATTTAGGAGTTTAATTAGACTGGTTTTCTACTTTAAGTCGTTTCATCATGGCTCTTCGATTTTTCTAGTAAAAATGTCTACACCATTGTTCGATTAATAAGGTAAAAATATCACATTTGATTGACTGATAGTTAATCATCCGATCAACTCGTTGACCGAATAAGATATATCATACACAAACCCTCCAAAATTGAACATCATATATGAGTTAAATGTTTAGACAACTCGTTGACTAAACACGTCATCAATTATAATAATTTAAATTTTTTATTAAATAAAATGAAAAAAATTATGATATTTTGAAAAGATCATATTTTTCTTTTAATGAAAATATGATATTACCTTTTTAATGAAAAAAAATGAAGTGTTAATACATTCCCAAAAACACCATTTTGACATAATTTTTCAGAAATTATGAAAACGAAAAACTTTAGAAAAATTACAAAAATGAACAAATCATGTTAGTATGATAGGATTTTTATAAAAAAGTTACGTCAAAATAATATGAGTTAAATATCTTTTTTGTCTCTTAACTTTTAGTGAAAATTAGAATTAGTCACTTATCTTTTTATATCAAAACTTTGATTAATTTAGTCTCTTATCTTTAGAACTGCATGAATTTAGTTTCTTTAATCAAATTTTGTGAAGTTTATTTGAAGTTTCAAATACATTTCTCAATTAACATTGAAGAAAAAATGTGTCAAACGGTGTAAACAACTCAAATGCTATCATGAAATACGTTTGAAATGTTAAATAAGTTTAGCAAAATTTGTTTAAAAGGACTAAATCTACACATTTCTAAAGTTGTAAGACTAAATTAGATTAAATTTTCGAAGAATGACCAATTCTATTTTTCATTGAAAATTAAAGGACGAAAAATATATTAACCCAAATAATATAACTTTAGAGTAAAAAATTTTCAAAATTATAGTGCTAATATAATATGACTTTTATAAAATTGAATTAAAGTCATCTTAACTTTAACTTGACACGATTTCAATTTTATCACAAGACTTAAATTTAAAAATATTTTATACTAAAATTTTATCACAACTTCTTCAATGAAATTATACTATGTTAACACCGTTTGTCCATTTTTGTAATTTTTTTTTCAAAACTATCCATTTAGAAAATTTTGAAAAAGAAATATCATTTTTCCCAATACCTCTTAAAAAAAAAAATACCGTAATCATACACATACTAAGAGGCGGATCTTAGTATACGGGGCTTTGGACTTCCAAATTTTTTAATCATAGACTAGTATATATTTTAAAATATATTCTTGATAAGTTTAATATATCTTATATATTTAGTATTTCAAAAAAGAATTATATATCTATACATACACTTCTATTTTATATACACTCATAGTTACACCTCTATTTCATATTTCAATTTTTTTTAAAGATAGATATCACTACACACTTCTATTCTATATATACATATATTAAATATTTATTTATTTTCTTTTTATCTTTCTCTTTATCATATCAAATTTATATTTTGAATGTCCATCAATTATTTTTCAAAAAAAAAATACAATCGCTTAGCAATTTAATATATTAATATTCTAATTCTAATTCTTTTCATATTTTTATATAAATTAATATATATTATTATACTGTTAGAATAAGGTATAAGGTGTCTAGAAATTAGAATTTTTCTTTCCGAAGTATGTGAAATAAATTTGTCTCAATAAATTCTATGTCGAAAGCTCTCGAACGACAGCGCAAATGAGTCCTAAATTGGTAAGTGATAGTAAAATATATATTAATATCATGAAATCTATTAAGTTATAATTTAATTAAACTCATCATACATTTAGTATAGTTCTTTTTAAAGCAATTTTGTTAGTAAAAATATTAGAAAAAGAAATGAAAATTTGCTTTAAATGTGTAAAAACATATATCAAATAATATGAGAAAAAAAAGTGAATTAAAAACATAAAAGGAAGTCGTAGAGATAAGCAGAACCTTGTGTTGGTCGAGAATGTCCGTTTCCTCAGACGGGTCCAGTGCATGCGAATGAAAGGACACGTGAACACCTCCTTGTGCCACTCTTCACCACGTTGCATCTTCAAACCTCTTTTCATCAACACATCACCCTCACCTTTTCCCACCTTCAAATCCAATCCTTTATATATATATATATATATATATTCATCCATCTTTCACTATCATCAACTTTCTTCCAAAACCTTCTTTCCAACAATGGCTTCCGGTCAACAGAAATTTCCCCCTCAGCAGCAAAAAACACAGCCCGGCAAGGAACATCTAATGACTCCACCACCCCAGTTCACCAGCCCTGACTACAAGCCTGCCAATAAACTCCAAGTAGACTTGTTTCCTGATAATTTTTTTGTTGGTGCATGCATGCATGCACGTTGCGTTTTGTTTGATTGGTGTAACTGCTATTCATTCTGTGTAGAAAATTGGATTTCCTTTTTCAGGGGAAGATTGCATTAATTACTGGTGGTGATTCTGGGATAGGACGAGCTGTGTGTAACTTGTTTTCGTTAGAAGGTGCTACTGTGGCCTTCACATATGTGAAGGGGAGTGAGGACAAGGATGCAAAGGAGACCCTGGAGATGATAAAGACGGCCAAGACTGCGGATGCCAAGGATCCAATAGCCATACCGACTGATTTGGGTTATGATGAGAATTGCAAGAGGGTGGTTGGCGAGGTGGTGAGTGCTTTTGGTCGTATTGACATTCTGGTCAACAATGCCGCTGAGCAATACGAGTGTGCAACTGTGGAGGAGATAGATGAGCCTAGGCTTGAGAGGGTCTTTCGAACCAATATCTTTTCCTATTTCTTCATGGCCAGGTAAAATCGTGAATCATGAATGATAAATGATGTGATAGAAAACATGAAATGATGTGTTTTTGTTGTATATAGGCATGCTTTGAAGCACATGGAGGAGGGAAGCAGCATAATCAACACGACATCAGTGAATGCATACAAGGGGAATTCGAAACTACTGGATTACACTTCAACTAAGGGAGCAATTGTGGCCTTTACGAGGGGACTGTCCCTTCAGCTGGTTAGCAAGGGAATTCGGGTAAATGGGGTGGCTCCAGGACCCATTTGGACTCCATTGATACCAGCATCTTTCAAGGAGGAAGAAACTGCAGAATTTGGAAGTGAAGTTCCAATGAAGAGAGCTGGTCAGCCTATTGAGGTTGCACCATCTTTTGTTTTTCTTGCTTCCAACTCGTGCTCCTCTTACATAACTGGACAAGTCCTTCACCCCAATGGTAACACTGCTTATGCTTATATAGTACTTTATATACTATTCTACACTCTGGTTCACTTACTAATTAACATTGCATGTGCATTTTCAGGTGGAACTATTGTCAATGGTTAAACTGCATCAGTGATACTCTAATGTAGTACGGTGTTACGTTTTTGTGTGAATCAGCTTCTCTCTTCAATGTTTTGGAAGTGGGGATGTTATCCACTTTTGAATGTACAAGTTAGCCGAATAAAATAAGTCTTTGTAGCGAAACATGAAGAGTAAAATCATGAAATAAAGTTATAAGTGCGTGTTGCATTCTACTTAATTGAGTTTAACAAATTACTACGAAAACATATCAGAGGTTCAAAGTTACAGAAATGAATGATAATCGAACTTTCTTGATTCCTCTTCTTCACAAGACGACAGAAACATCCTATGTTAAGATTACAAAAAAAAAAAAAAAAGTCTTAAAATGGACACTCCCAGTAAATTCAAGTCTTTCTAGTTTTTGGAAGAGTTTAGTTTATTATACCAACAACTTGAAGATCAGGACCACAATATGATTAATCACAATAAATTTCTGCGACTTCCAATTCCACTCCTAAATTGAATTTCTTTAAACAAATGGATTGGTCACATATGCTGTCTTAGCAGTGGATTGAGCTGTAATATTAACTATAATGTTAACTTCATATTTGATGACACGCCAGCCAAATTCAAGAAGAAAAGGGAGAAGTGTTGGTGTGTGATAAATGGATGTTGCTCTCCACCTTTGCATGTGAGGTTCCCATTAAACTAATTTCTCTAAGGCTGACACAGCTGAATATCCAATGCATCAACAACTGATTATTTGTTAACAATAGTACTATTGAATTACAATCTATTTCAATGCGACTTTATTTGCTTTCATAGCCAATGACTTGAGGAATGATTGAACTTTATAACATCTGAATGAAACAGGACTAAGATAAGCATGAATTTCCTTTACACAATTTCCCTTCTTTGATTTATGTCCATTGTTCGGGTTGTGCTTCTCTCCCAGCTTTGACATTAGTATTCATACTGAAAGCATCTGCAAAAGATGGGAAACATACACAAAAAAAAAAAAAAAAAAACAGAAAATATCTAGTTCATCGCTGACTTTCATTACTTCTTCCAACAAGTACATAAAAAAGATGGACTAAAATGTGACGGCACAGAGATCTCAAAGCTCCCATAAATTTCTTTTTCCCAGTTATGGTAACAACGTAGAACTTACATCTATATCAGTAACTGATGCTCTCTGCTATGCTGCTTTCTATTCTTTGATGCTAGCATAAAGACTCTCAACAAGGTGAAGCAAAAATTTATCTGCACCATGTCTCGCAACCAGAGAAATTGATAGGGGAAGATTATTATACATCCCTAGTGGTATGCTTACCTACACAATGTCAGGAAATACCACATTGTTATAACATTCTGACATGAAGCTTAATTGATTAAGGAAAATATGAGTCCAAGTGCTTCATAAACACTAGAGAAAGGGACAACCTGGCAAAATCCAGATACTCCAGCAATGGACAGCAGGCTAAAAGCCCTTGCACGAAAGATTTCTAATTCAGACGTATTTGTTTGAAGTTTAGGGGGAGGCCCTGGAACTGTGGGGATCATGAGAACACCAAAATCCTGAAATTTTCTAACACAGTATTATGGTAACTTATACAAAAGGAAAGCTTACAAAAAATAAATGTGCTGCTTAATGACTACACTCCTTTATTTTTACAAAAGAGATTAAGAGGCAGAATCTATAATCTTCATTGTGGAATGAGTTGTTTCGAAAACAAACACAGTCCAGATAGATGATAGAAAAGAAAAGTACAGATAATTGTTACTTCTGACAAATGAAAAGGTTTGCTGAAAACCAGAAGGGTCTCAGATTGTATTTCAAAAGCAAAATTGCTCCATGATTAATAACAAGCATGAATGGAATTATTTCTCAATGGGCAAAAAATGAAGAAGGCTTCCTTTAGCGAAGACTTAAAGAGAGAATCTATGCCAGACAGAATGGCTTATGCATATAATATGCACACTCATATATCTATATGGTCTGATTAACATATAATTCATGTTCGTATGTTGAAATAGGCTGATTATCAGTAAATTATGAGGATTCCAAATATCGTATTATGGTCCGTGTGCATGCCTTGTGAGTCAAAGAGAAAGAATACCCCAAGAAGAGCAGCAAGGGCATCGTGCAGTTCTCTTTTTACCGAATAACAGGTATCAATGTTCTCCCCTGTTGTCCTTAAGGCATCTGATACACGTTCTGAGATTCCAGGACCTAAATCTGGTTTGACTGCTGTGATCCATTCACCATGGTTATTCTTAAATTCATACCTACATTACAAGTGAAAAATAAAGCTAGAATCAAGTTTTAATCTAAGGCAATCCACAATCCGCTAGAAAAATATAATTATCTTTACTGAAGACTAGGGATTAATGGTGAGCTATACCTTTGAAGTAACCGCATGGCACTTGAAAGTGCAGACAGCGATGGAATGTTAAATATTTGGTCAGTATTCTCTTTACTCATGAAATGTTTCAAACTTGGAACATTGGTCTTCACATAGTCTCCAAGGATTTCCTGCTTTAATACATCCCCTGCAATAGTGGATACAACAAAAAGCCTTCTCACTTAGTAAAATAAACTTTTTCCAAAATGCATATCATACATAGTTAGAGGGATGAAACCACAAAAAGATTTATAACTAAATTAAAAGGGGTAGAACAAGAATTCCTATTAATTTGGAATTTATATCTTAGAATCTTTTGATTTATAATTAACAATTAATAACATTGAATAGACAGCAACGGATCTATCTGATCATTCACCTCCATATAACTTCTCTACTGCTTTCACGACGGTTTGTGTAACTACATCATATGGAATGAATGAAAGCTGGAAACAGTCCTTTGCAATGATGAAGCAAGAAGGTCTAACTGGTGCTACATCTGGCAATTGTAGAAGTACACCACCTACTTTGCTCAAAATCATCGGATCCCTGGCAAACCATCCTAGATGTAAAGATGAGGAACAAGAAAATGAGTACCGAGAAGAAGCGCTCAACAGCTGGTGGAGCTATAATTTCAAAACCACTACTTGTACACCATATCACTAGGAGATGAAATGTAGAAAAGGAAAAATTCAAACTTAAAATTTGGAGGAAAAAATTCACAGCTAACTTCGTATTGCTATATATCATGAATACCTTCTAACCAGATAACTAGAGAAAAACAAGTACTAGAACCGTGAGGTAAATGTTTTACATAAATTGTTATGTAAATTTCAGAGCACCGGATTGAGAAAGAAACTCATTCACTGTGAAGTTTAAGAGAAACTGATAACTAACTCCCTTAGAGACTATCTAATCACTATTTCATCATGATACGTTTAGGCTTTAAAATAAAAATTATGAAATGTAGAGATTTAACACAGTCATCAAGTTAATGGATTATTACCCACAGTGTCAAAACTTTGTGCCATAGGGATAACTCCTGATATTGGGATAGCACCATGAGAAGGACGAAAACCAAAAATCCCGCAGTATGATGCGGGCACTCTTACACTCCCTCCGGTATCAGTTCCTATGAGCCATTCAAAGTATTAATCAAATGATGCCAAAATGAAACTCAACGGAAAACAAGAATAGCTCACTGTTGAGAAAAACGTAGCAGCACTTGAAGTTATTAACAAAATTTTGACAAAAAATAACCGATGGAAGGGAAGAATAAAACACCTAATGAGAAATCAACAAGCTTTGCACCAACTGCAACAGCAGAGCCACTAGAAGATCCTCCAGGAACTCGGTCTGCTGCACAAGGATTTCTAGGCGTTCCATAATGTATATTCTCCCCGTTTATACTGCCACAAAAGAGTACTCGGTCATGTGAGTAGAAGAAATATGGTGTTCAATATATGCACATATCTGAGACAAAAAATACAAATAATAAGTCATTTTTTATAAGGTGAAAGCTCAATAAGAATGAACAGAAGTGAGAAACTATCCATTTAAATGAAGTGCAACCTTACTTTCGTACTTTTGAGACATCTTAATTATTGGGGAACCTTATCCTTTCCATATGATCTACATAGTGATTGAAAGCTAAGAAAGTTATATTACTTCCAACTCTAAGATTTATCCTAACAAATCAGTCTACACCAAAATGGTAGATAATAGTCACCCCTTGAACATTAAATCTAGTCATAAAAGAAGATAATTTTCTTTTGAGAATATGACCATTGAAATTTAACTGTCCAGGTCTCTTGTGATATAGACAAGAGTCAATTTCTTCTCAAACCATCAAGTTAAGTTTTCTCTCGTAGTTAAGAAAATATGGAATTTCTGTTATTTGATGTTTTAACCGTAGCAACAATTCTTTCTATTGAATAAAAAAATTTGCACTTCCGATTCTAAAATCGAAGAAAATAATCATGTTTGAAAAGTTGTCTGTACTAAAAAATTTCATCTAACTTTTACACAAAGAATAATTCGAATCACCTGACCTCCTACTTTGTTGTAACACCAATGATTTCTTCATCTTTTATGGCAACGTGCTTTCCATTGCCTACTTTAAATTTTGAGGCAAATGAAATAGCTACGTTACTAACAGAAACTTTTCTATCTTCAGTTATATGATTGTCGCAACCGTTGTCCAAATGTCATAAGTTATTATGCTTTTTGAGTTGTCTTTGAACAAGCAAAGAACTCACTTAGTTCACCATTTTATGCTTTTGCAAACGAATGGTGCTGGTGATTGCCAAAGTGACATGATCGTTCTTACATATTCCAGACCACTTTATGCTTCTACAATGTTATAAGAGATTCCACACCATTTTATGCGACTAAAATTATAATTGTTGACATGATTGTTATAATGACAAGCCATACCATTTTACAAGCCACGGTGTTACAAAGTCACAAGTCAGAACTCATACCATGGAAGTCACATGCCACAAAATAAAGATAAACCATACTATTCTACAAGTCACAGATTCCATACTAATTATTGTGACTTGTGACATGATTGTTATAAAGACAATTTCTTTGTAAGCATAACATTGTGCCTTATTTTTATTCCAACAATATTTTTCTTCATAATTGTTCTTCTTACAGATTCTATACCATTTGTTTGATCTCCAATATTTCCACTTCTGCTATCATAGCTTCTTCCTGTTTCACTTTCGTTTCTTTCTCTTCCTCTACCTCTTCCAAATTTGTCACCTATAGAATAGTCACCACTATTTGTTGATTCATTTTTAGATGATACCATGATTTTGGATTGAAACATGTTTCAATTGACTTTTCGATGTGTTGTAACAATTTTTCTCACAGGATCTAAGTGATTGCATCAATCCATGAACAACCATTGTTAACAAGTCATTAGTTTCTTTTATGACAACCCACCATATGATCAAATTGTTCTGTCAAACTAAAACAAATTCAGTGATAATTCTTTGATCATCGATCGTATCTCCATGGAACTTCATTTGATTCACCGATTCACACAATCTATCTAAGTATTCATTCAAACTTTCCTTTTCTTTCATCTTTTTCATTCGCAGAATCTCTCTCTCCAAGAGATTGAATCTTGTCTGTCCTCACTTTGGAATCTCTTTCAAATTCTTGTTAAAAAGTTTCTCATTTCCTTTGTTATTTTCCCTCACAATCTTCGAAAATCTGGGTAGTGAGACTCCTCCCTCAATCATCTGAAAAAACTCTAGCTTATGTGATTTTCTTCTTCAATGTTGCATGTTTTATACCCTATTTTGTATTAGTTTAAAAGGTTCTGCAGCTCCGGTACCCCTCTGTTGGTGGTATGCAGAAGGGATGTTGGAATCTAGTATTCAACGAACTAAGTTTTGTGGTGAATGCTATAGAAGTTACATGTATAAAGAATACTATAAATATTACTGAATAATCTTAAAAGGTTTTCATTAAGCATTAAATTTCTACTAAGTAGGCGCATCATTAAATGTTGTTTGGAACTACAGAACAGGTCCCTATGGGTTTTGGAATGAGCCAAAATATGAGCATAAAAAAAACCGAACCTGTAAGCCATTTCATCCATGACAGTTTTTCCAACACAAGTGGCACCTGCTCCGAGGAGAGCCAAAACTGTTGGAGCAGTAGAAGTGGCCACCGGATGAGTCCTTGCCCAGTCAGGATTTCCGAAGCCTGTCACATATCCTTCCACGTCAAATCTGTTCGACACAAAAACCTCCTTCAAGTTCAACTCGCAGAAGCATAGTCAAAGTCTAGCTGACTTAGACGTCAGCAAAAGTGGATTTTTGACAACAGAAATGCTGTGGTTCGAAAGGAAAAATGCATACATCTCTTTGATAGCGAAGGTGAGTGAATTGAGGGGAAGATCGGGAGCAGAATTTGGTGGTAAAGTGAATTTCTCCATGAATGCTCCGTAGTCATCTGAAGCTGTCTCCATTCCTGTTGTAAGTTCCTCTTTCACGTTTACAAACCACTAATGGATGGTAAGCTAGTAGATTGAAGAGCATCTCAATTCAGAATAAATTTCATAGCATTGTGTTCTACTCTACGATTCTTGTAAAGATAAGGCTAAACTTTGATTGGTCAATCCAAATATCAGTCGCACAACATTTGTTTTCTACTAACCAACCATTTAATATATTTTATTTTGCACACCATTCATTCAATCATTTTCTTGTACTCCTTGCCCACTTTTTCTACTTCAAGTTTAAAAAACCATTTTATTTTATTTTTCACTTCTGGCACATTCATTCATTTGTACTATTATCCTCCACAGTTTTTAGTTTTTCCAACTGTGAGATTGTTGAAACCTACGCACTTTATTCACTTCATTTTAAATTTCTCGCACCATTTATTCGTGTTGATTCATTTGTATTCCTATCGATCATTACTGAGTGTTTTCAGCAGTCAGCTTTTCTTCTTTTTTGTTTTATTTATTTTTATCACATTGGAGATGGCATGTTTCACACACCATTGGGTAACACCTCATACGATAGATTAAACCAAATAATAAAGTGTGTACATGCTTTCTTTATTTATTAATTTTTGAAAGTGAGCAAATGTTGTTAGCTTCTAATTGCTTAAAAAATCAAGCTTTTAACATGCTGGAAAAGGAGCCTCCCCTGTTTTGTTACTACTGCATAAAATTAGACTACGGAAATTGTTATACTAACAACAAACATGTGTTAAACAACTTTACACTCTTGGGTGGAGAACTGCACCTTCTGCGGTAACAGAACAGGATCAACACCACTCATTGAAGTGTGAAAAAAAATTCTCCTATGCTATTCATGAAGAAATTACAGCAAATACTTGAGAAGAACAGAACAAATAATCTACTCATTTTCATCAGGGTCACCATCAAATATGTACAGGTATGGAATCGCAGTTGTGCGATCAACTAATGCACTGTGAGAAACCTCAGTATTTATCCCGGGAGAGCTCCAACCTAACCGTTGTACGTACACAGCATCATAAGCTTCAATGTTCATTCCTGAAGCAAGAAATAGTTGAATCTCATATACAAATCTGTCAGTTCTTGCAGCCAGAAATCGCCTTGCAGCTTCAGAGACAGACATCTTGAACTCCTCCTGTTTCTTTTCGGGTGCAATCTCGAGTGACTTCTGCTCTCTTCTGCAATTCAAGAGTTATTACTAGTCACCATCCGTATTTTCCACACTCAAAATGCACAAAGAAACTTTACCTTGTATACAATGCTGCTTTGACCACGCCAATTATATGGTGCACAATGATGTCAACATCCTCCTCCTTTAGATTAGAAAAAGCGGGTTTAAGTCAAGATTTAACACACCTATGCAATTACTATAGCAACCCCCACTCCCTTTTTCCTCCCTCCCCAAGAAAAAACTGATTAAAAGACAGAGAGGGAAGGATTTGAAAGAATCTGAAATTTCACCTATGATTAAGCACATACATACAATGGCACTAAAGAAAACGCAAATGTGAATCAATATACGTTTAGCAGATAAATCACACTGTTACTGGATATTTTCCAGTGTCAGGCCTGAGAGATAATGCACCAACAAACCACTAATCTGATAAGTTTAGTAACCTGGATAAGTGCTTGAATTTCTCTTCTCATCCAACTTTCAAGCCAGGAGTTTGGCTGAGAGTACTTACGAGATCTCCAATATTGTGATATATTGAATATGTCATCTAACAAACCTGCTCACACCGAGTTCATAAAAAAAAGTAACATAAAAATATCAATAACGAATATTTGACACAAACCAAAGGATAGACAGACACCATTATCTCATAGAAGTAGGACGAACACCTTGATCAGTGTAATAGCATTGTAATCTATATCTGTGCGCTCTTGACAAGATAAAACTGCACACACAAAAAG
This sequence comes from Vigna radiata var. radiata, assembly GCF_000741045.1. NCBI lineage: Eukaryota > Viridiplantae > Streptophyta > Magnoliopsida > Fabales > Fabaceae > Vigna > Vigna radiata. The sequence goes on from NC_028358.1 coordinate 32,183,009, forward strand.
AGGAGCGAAGTATAAAACGGATAAATCTACCAAAAGTTTTAACTTGGACTGAAACTAGACAAACCTATCCTCAAAATCCTTATTCAAATAGTGCCGCTGAAAGCAACTTCCTTCCACTTCATACACGATAGAAAAATTTTCTGTCTGCATATTAAACACGAACTAAGAAGTCAGCAGGTCACTTGATCGAGCTTGATACTAACTTCTACTATCATTCACCCACTTGATTGTTATAAATCATCATCCTTAATAATTTGCAAATTTGACATCCATAAGAAGCATTCAGGGAGCAGTAAATTGAGAGCACTTAAAAGTCCTGAATTGAAATTCTTTTTAAAGGGAGTAAAATGAAGAGAATAATTTATACTTAATCAAAGTCAATAACGCACAAAAATACACGGTGTTCTAGGAGTTAAAAAAGGAAGGTATTTAACCCAACCTTACAGAGGGGGCATTTTACAGAATAAGGAACAGAACGGTGCTTGCCAGCAGCCACCTTGGTCCAGCGTAAAATGCAATTGAAGCAAAACTTGTCTGCCACAAGAATAAGCTCATGATTAGCTAGGAATAATAACATGAAAAAACAGTAAAAGTGCTATTATGGTACATTTGCCTCTTATTGGCTCCTAATAAAATAAAGTTTTTTCTTGATATAAAATTTGCGAGGGTGATTTTCGAACAAAAGGGTTCCCGAAGACTACAAATTAGAGCATGCAACCAAATCATCAATCAATCAGTCAAACCCATTAAAAGGACTCTACAACATGCAATAAATATACAAACTTCTGGATTAAAAAGACAGAAAAGTTACCATCATCTTGCAAAAGAAGGTAGAAATGAGATGGTTATTAAGAAACAGAGTAAAAGGGAACAGTTTGAGGGCATACGAAAACATTTGTCGAGGTAAGAAAGTTGAAGAAAAGGCCCTAAGCAGATTGGGCAGCAGCAACTGGAATCCTCCGACTTCGAGTCCGATGAAACACGGTCGCTCACCCCAATCGCTGCGTCATCTTCCATCGTTTCCAACCCTATTTTTCCTTCCAAAGCACACGCCTTTCTCACATCTTCTACTAGACAGATGATGCATACGATTTGTTTTTTTGGATCGGCAATACTTATGATAATTTATATATTCTAGTAGTTTATAAAATTTTAAAGTTAAAGATTAAAATATTATTATTTACTTTTAATCATTGAGTATTTTAAATGCAACGTTAATGATGGTAAATAATTTACATGTTCTAATAATTTAATGTAATGTTTAAATAATTTAAACCAAATAAATTATCTCAAAATCTATATATAATTTATTATTGAAAAATTCAAACATTCTTGAACTTATTTTATGACAATTTTTACATTGCATACAAATGTCTTAACATTATCAAGAAGGTTTATAGAAGTGTTTTTACATAATGAACTAACTCTCTTTCAACGAATGCATCCCTTTAGTTGCTTTTGGAGCTTTAATTTGCAGGTATACACTTTCAAGAGTTGTGATTTTATCATTTCAACGTCTTTTCTCATAATGTTTATCTCCTGAGCATTTACTATTTCCCTTCTTTCCAAATCTTTGTTCACTCTCATGATTGTCTGAGCATTTGTCCTACGGTAACTCGATCCATTACTTGTCATTGATGTTGTCATATTCACTTGCTCCAAAAGGACAAATTCCGTAGTTAATTTCAAGGGCAACCTATCATTTTGCATCACATGCTTACGTGCTTCTTGTGACAATCTATGGTATTCCAAGTTTCTACAGATATCTGTTCGATCTTCTTCTGTTAAATTTGGATGTGCCTGCAAAATTAAGATACTTTAATGAGTCTCAGTTATGTGAATGAAGAACAAAATGAGATCTTCAGCTGGAGATAAATATTATCATCACTATTACCTTGAGGTACATGTCAATGGCTCTATAGAGGTTGTCATCACAGTGTCTAGCATTTTGTGGCAATGCTTCAACAATTGATTTGAAACTTTCCATTGTCAGATTCTCATCCCTTGCAACTTGCATGAGATACCCATCAACCAACCTTCCAACACTGTTTGGTTTTGCTTTTACTGAATGATTACTTGTCATACCACAAACATAAAACCGTAACACCCTAAGTACCACAGTTACATCATACAAAGAATGTTTTTCTTGTTGATTTTTGACCAAGAGATCAGGAACACGACATTTGTCCAACATTAAAGCTACCCTTCTTTCTAGCACACACAACAACTCAGAATTTATTTTCAGCATCACCCCTACCTTTAGTAGATGAAGCAAAAAATTGCATGTAACTGAGTTTTCTTCTGCAGGAAGTATGTTAATCAAACACTCAATGGATATTCTGTGCAGAGTTAAGGATTTAGGAGTCTCCTTGACAAGTCCAAGTGTGACTTGAGAAAACCATTTTCTTGTCCAACGCTCTATACAAGAACTTACAAGCTCAGGTTTGATTCCACATCTTTTGATTGATTGAATCACTTCAATAAAATGGTCTATTCGTAGAAATGACACGTCTTCAAACCACCAATCATAAACACTATTATCAGTTTCACTCTGACAAGTAAAAGTAGATGCATTTGGATCTGCACACACTTTCAAAGCTATTGCATGTGAGCAACGTTTGACTATTTGTAAGTCCTTGGCCCAATGGGAAATAGATTCAGTGGTTTTAAGTATTCGAAATGTGTCTTTCCATGAAGATATTATGAGAAAAGTGAGAAATGTTTCTGTCTTGGATATGAGATTTCCTTGTTGGAGATCTTCACTCATTTCCAAGAAATGTGCAGCACAATACAATGGGGCAATGTTGGATGTACTTATATCAAATTTCCTTCCATAACAGAACTTGACTATGGATTTAAAAGACTTTGTACCACCTGGAAGATTTTTAATTTGGATGATCAGACTCTCACCAGAACTTTCTCTGTTGCTTCCCCTCTCAAACACAAGCCGGTTCAAATATTCGCTTTTTGAGGCCATCACAAGCTGAAAATCAACCACATCATAGACAACTAAAATTTTAAGAACATTTCATGGAACATTGTTTTTTTTTTGCAACTTTTAAGAATAAATGCAAATTCCCATATAATGAAAGGTGTGATTGACCCACCTTGTGCAAGTGGAAATTAGAATCACCAATTTGTATAATTAAATCAGTAGGGGAATTTGACCTAGCAATCCTGCATAATGAGACTATTTAGTTAAGATGAAAGAGGCACACATGTTTATAATTTTGACTTTGTTTGCAAGGAGAAGGGATAGACATTGATTTACCAGTTTGGCTGTGTGTGTTCCAAGGAATGAGCAAGAACAGGAAGATTAGGTGGTAAAAGGTTACATGGGTCAACACTTTTACTTCCCACTGTGCCTTTTTCAAGCACTGCAAACTCAAACCTTTTCTTCATCATTCCTAGCTTTAAGAACTTCAGTGGTAGAAATTATATGAAGAGGTTCAGCATGGATTGTAGAGAATATATAGACAAAAAGTCATGCTTTTAGAATAAGAGTAGTAGGTGTCACTCTTGCCTCATTATTATGATAATCAATGATTTTATCAATATTTCTATGCAAGTCCGTTCGGAGACATAGTTAGCATGAATCGTTATAATTTGAGTATTGTCAATAATTGTAAAATTTTATCATATGGTTTTATTTTTAAAAACATTTCAAGAAAATAAAAAGAGAGAAATATTTAATTTTGTTTGATTTCAACTTTTAAATTAACTATTGAATATTATAAAAAGAAAAACCGATTGAAAATTCCAACTAAATTTAAAGTATATAAATGGATGTGTTATTATAGATAAGTTCAGACTTATGGATATGATTATATGTTGAGTCGAATGGATCAAATGAATGAGGTAAACAAAAGAGTTTCACAGGATCCAACAGAAGTTCAACAGAGTTAAAATGCAATTAATACAATAACTGTTATTAATGAGTGATTAAAATTGATATTAATGATCATTAAAAGATAAATTAATTTGTCAGAATCTTTTATACTTTGTAAATAGAAGTTTAATTTATTCACTTTTTCATAATTAAATTACCTACAAACCTCTAGAAAAACGAACCTCTAGAAAAAAAATTTGACTTAAAAATCAAATTATTTTCTACACGTCACTCTCTTAAATCGATCGGTCACCAAAACAGAATAACAAACATTTGACTCTAAAGAGGAATGTTATGCTATGCAGAGTCATCTTATCCCAATACTTTGGTTATTATGGAAAGAATATTGTTGAAACATTATAGGAATTGGAATATTGGAGAATACACAAGAGTGCAATCTCATCCACTTATTGATAAATAGGAAACTAAAGTTGTTGATGGTGTCACCTTCATGAATTAAGAAGGTGTTTCCTGCAGGTTGTAGCAAATTAATAAGACATCCCAAACTTTCTCATCCAAAACATCATTGTGTGGTCAGAAAACCTGTTCAAGCTTCTCACCTACGTTTTCTTTTTTGTCCTCTTTTACGTTTTAAAATGATAACCATCACCACAAAAATAAAATGGAAAACTATTTCAAGTCTGAATTAAAAATTGGTCTCAATATTAATAAAAATATTTAATTAATGTCAAATTCATAGTGAATTTGGTAATATCAACCAAGTTCTATTTCATTTTTTAATATTCAAAATTTATATATTTTAATAGAGTAATATAATTATTATTTTGTCTCATATTTTTTACTTGCTTATTAAAAAGTATGATATTTCATAATTAATATAAAATAATATTAGGATTAGTCATTTAATGTTTACATCAACTACAATATTAATATTTATGTTAATTATAAAACTATCACATTTAAAAAAAATAAACAAATGAAATAATAAAATAACATTTATATCATAAAAAAATGGCTTAATTTGAATATAAAATTTTTGAATCTATACTAAAAAAAATAATAGACTTAAAAATGTTTAAATTTATTAAATATTTAAAACTTAATTAAGTCCTAGAAAATATTTGTATTAAATATATGTTTTAAGTAAAAGAAAATGAAAGTAAAAATAAATATATAAAAAATTGGATTATCCTAATATTTATTCTTTTACAAAAATATGATGCGAATTATTAAAAAAAGTAATGAGACACGTTGAAAATAGAATACCATATATATAAATTGGTGATATATAGATTTATTATAAGACCTTTTCCATTATCGATCCTTTAAGTATTTTACATTTTGTTAGTTTATAGATGGCACCTGAATATGGCATTCCTTGTATGTGGCCATTAATCAATTTCATAATGAATGATGTGGAAATCAAGTGAGAGAAAGGTGGCATGTAAATATGATATAAAAATACATATTTAGTTTATTTATTAAGTATTTCTATTTAAAAAAAAGGAAAGGGACTGATTAGATTGTATATTTTCTTCTAAAACTTTGTTTCAATTATAAGTGGATACTTAAACATGATGTCTACAGTAATTATTCTTAAACTATTATATAAATAAACGCGTAAAGTTTTAATATTATCCTAATCAATCTTTAAAATTTTTCAACCTTTTTTAGAAAATGTTTTTTAACTTATTCAAGTTATCATTTACATTAAATGTGTCATTAATCTCTTATGTATTCTGGAATTTTTTTTTCCATAGCAAAATTATTGAATGAAAGGATATAGTTTCATACATGACTTCAGAATGACGTGAAAACAAGTTCTTATCTTCATTTTTAAGTCTCACAGTTATCTTTACATTCTCATAATTGGATCTAGCTCTCTCACAACATATCTGTATTAGATTAGTAATAATTTTTTATAATATTTTAACACCGTATTATTTTTTATTAGTCTATGATTATTATTATTATTATTAATATAAAATAATTTTAGATCAACCGAAAAATAATACATAAATAATATTAAGATATTATTAAAAAATATTGTCAAAATATATTATTCGTGTTAATTAAACGAGATAGGCAAACGAGATAAAAGAGTAAAAGATCAATTCTTAAAAGAAATAAAAAATTGGAAAAGTTAGACAAAATAAAAACACATACACATAAAAGTAAAGACAACTAAGATGAATGAGAAAAAAAAAACTCAAAAACACGAGAAAAAGAAAGACGATAATTAATTATCTCCTTGAAATGCTATTTTAAAATACCCGACCAATGAATTAAATAATTCAAATATGCAAATATTTAACCATTTAGAAATTTAACTTGTCAGATATGATTTTTAAAACATGTGAAAGAATTAAGAATGCAAAGTGTTATGTCTTTTAGATAATTAATGTGTTAAATATTATAAGAACTTATAAAATAAAATATTAAAGTAAATAATTATATTAAAATAATGAGATCGATTATTTTATTTTAAAATAATTTTATAATATGAGCGAAATTTTTTAAAGTTTGATTTATTATCTAAAATACTTCTATTTCTTTAAAACACTATTCTTTTTATTTTCTCTCACTTTTTTCTATTCTTTTTCATTCTTGAGTCATTTGTTTGACGATCAAAAAGTGTCTAGGCGATCATGACATCAAGAACTATCTTTTCAACCGATCAATTTCTTAATTTAAGCAAGTAAGTTTCATTCCTTTTTTTTATGTTTTTCTTGAATATATAATCATGCAAAGAAATATTTATTGCATGAGATCGTTGTTTCTCTTTCTTGATTCTTAGCTCAATTTAGGTTCTAAAGTTGATTTTCTATCATCAATCGGTGATTTATAGGTTTTTTTATAATTTCCTTACGGTGTAAGCAATTGTCGAGTTTTATTAAGCTATGCATATTTCTTTGAGATAAAGGAAACTATAATTTCTTTAATTAGTAATTACTTGTGTATGTTCGATAGTTTAGGATTTCTGAATTAATTAAGCTGAATTCATGATATTAAGGTAGATGGAAAATGTGTATCTTGACTGTTTGAGTGTGAAATTGATGAAGTGTGATAGTGAACTGAATGAGATGATGTTTGAACTGTTATTGGTCATATGAAATGTGATAAATTTGTTATAATGTTGGTTAGTTAGGAATAGAGTCACAATGTAAGGGTTTATAGTTAGTTTGGAGGAAGTTAAGTAGTGAAAATGTGAATTTGGGATAAAGTGCTCGATTGGTTTGTTGGGATAGCTTTGGTAAGTCAAGTGGGACTTCTCCCTAAATTGCTTAAAACTATGTCAAAAGTGGAAGAACATGATTTGGGTCCATAGGTTGATGATTTGTAAGTTTTGAATAGTGAATTGTTTAGTAAACACTTTAGAATGAGGTTACAAAGGATTAAACACATTTGACTAAGTACAATTAGGTATATAACACAATCTAGGAGGGTTAGAAATTGGGAAAATTAGTTGAAATTGGTAAATTTGGTGTATGTTGCATAATTCTGCAGATTATTGTGCTGCAGATTATGCAGACTTGCTGAGCGAGTGGAGTCACTCAGCGAGTGGTTGTGGAGGCTTGCACACTGTTTGGTGATTCACATAGTGAGAAGGTGCATTGAGTGACAGGTGGAGGTCTGGGAGCTCTGTGAGTTTTATTCGATCAGCGAAATAGGTCGCTCGCCAAGTGTTTGGAGGGTTTGGACCACTGTCTAGAATTTCGCATAGCGAGTTGGGGCGTTAAACAAGTGGTTGGGGTCTGGTACCACTAGTAGTTTTATTCGCTCAACGAGTTGGATTGTTGAGCGAGTGGTTTGGAGGCTGGTGTTATTGTCAGTGAATTCGCATAGCGAGCTGGGTCGTTGTGCGAAAGAAGTTTGTGGTCGCTCAGCGAGTGTCTGCATTGAGCGGCTGGTCTAGGTTTTAGTTTAATCTTTATTTCTTTGTCTTAGTTTGATCTAAATGAAGTTTTAAATTCATTGTGAATTATGTATGAATGTGTATTAAAGGTATATGATTGATTTTGTCATGAGTTATGTTTCAAAGTAAAGGTATGTGATTTCAAAGTGGTGAAAGTAAGTTTCAAGGTGGAACGTCTTAGTGAGATTCAAGTTTATTTAGAATGAAAGCAGGATTCAGTCTTGGGGGTTATCTTGAAACTCCAATGGTCTTTCATTCTCAAATAGAGAGGATTGATCCATGTCGTAAGGAGTAGCAAGAGGTCTTAGTTTTGGGGGCTTTCAGTATGCCTCAAGACCTGGAACAGACTAACCTTGTGAGTGTGGTAGGGTGAAACCCATTGGCAATGACTTTGCAAAGCAGTAGAGGCCACCACAAGTGCACAACCCGCCATAGCTTGAAAATCATTCTAAGTCCAGACGGTCAAGTTTAGGTCATAACATGTTAGGATGTTTGAAGTCGTTTACTTATATGTATACTTGTAGGTGTTTTTGTATGTTATAGCAATATATGAATTCTTTTTATATCTAGCTTATCCTTTTATTTGTGATATTATTTTGTATTTGTGGTATTTTCCTTTGCAATAATCATTTTGTGGGTATAAGCAAATAGAGAGGAAGTTTCTCTAGAACAGACTTTGGACGAAGGTAATACAACAACATATACTAGGCAGATTAGTATTATATAGTTTTGTAGTAGATTAGCTGTTTATAAACTTTAAATTTTATGATTATTTTGTATGATTGTAAGATTAGTATTATGAGATGACTTATAATGTATATTTTAAGGATGTTACAAATATAAATTTAAAATATAAAAAAAATAAATAATTTGAATGTCTTTGTTGCATGGAGGATGTAAATGATTTTTAAGTTGAATATTCTATTCTTAAATAATGATATTAAATATCCAATACATGAATTTTAAAGCACATGAATGATATTAAATAGTTATTATGTATTTTAATAGAACAAGTAATCAATTTTTATATTAAAATTTTAAAGTAATTTATAATTTTACAGTATAACTATAATTAATATTCTTGTAAATGTTTATTTTATATTTTAATTTATTAAATTATTTATATTTTATAGCTAAATTAAATTTCACTAAGATTAAATATGATTTTGTAATAGAATTTAAAATCTAAAAAAAGAAATTAAAACTAAAAAATTAAAAATACAATTTTACTTTAGAAGATGTCAAAGAGTTTAATGTAAACAAAATGAATGTTTATAACTTAAAAGTAAAAAATACAAAATACTTTATTAAAAAAAATTGTCCAGTGGATAATTTATCATTGAGTTTGAAAATAATTCAAAAAGCAGATGGGTCTCTCTTAAAGGGATTTAAAATTGAATTTGGGATACAATACCCAAATAAATATATTCCTTCCTTCGTCTTCTTCTTTTACATTTCTCTGATACAACGGTCATTTCTATAGAATGCTGATAGTGAAACCCTACATCTGCAGAACCCAGGGTTCCTTCTCAATTTCAGATCACCCTCATCCATTTTCAATTTCCTCAATCCGCTTCAATTCTCACATTCTCAATCCTATTTCGTTTCGCTTTTCACAATTCCACCCATCTCTCACAATCGCATGCGTTAAAAGGCGTGATTGGTCTCAAGCATCCAATCGAACAATTCTTCAACTGGCTTCTGCAGTCGCGTTCAATCTCAAGATCTTACCTGAGCCTTTCAATTCCATTGCAGGCGAAATCGCACGCAGCGATATCAATACTCTGAGTCGCCTTGTAGGTGGCGGTAGAAGGAGAATGACTGGAAAATGGAGGGCGAGAAAGAAGGAGTCGGTGTGGTTTGCATTATTTTTTATCTGCATTGTAGGCAGTTTGTGGTCGTGGAAGATTGGAGAATTTGATCTGTTTTTGAGGGTTTTGTCGTTTTGTCTTGCAGGGATTTCATTGATTCAGTTGTGCTTAGGAAAGAAAGCGGTGAAAGAATGGTTTTTAGGGTTTTTATTTGGAATGGTTTTGATTTTGAGTTCAAAATTGAGGAAAGAGGACATGAAATTTTGGATTCACAAACTCTCCTCTCTTCCTGTTAGTGTAATTGCAACCAGAAAGAGAAGTAGAAACAGATATTGGGGAATATTCAAATGAGTGAATAGTTGCATCAATGTAAAAAATTATTCGACTGTGAAAATAAGGGAATTATTTGTTCATTTATCAATTATCAGTGTTTGATAAGACAAGTAGAGTATTTAGTTATTTTAATTCTTTTATATATATTTTTAATATCTATCTTACTTGTATTATTAAATTTAAGCGGGCATTTGAATGATTTTTGATTTAAATCGAGATGTTTTAACTAAAATTTGGTACACTGTTACGTAAGTTAATAAATTCTTATTTTTAATAATATATCTATATTATATAAAAAATATTATTCATTTTAGTGTATATAATTTTTAAAATTTTTATTATTAAGTACTTATTTTGAGTAATTTCTTTTAAATTTAACTTTTATTTCTTGTTTAAATGTGGTTTTGAATTTAATTATTTTCTAAAATTAAAATAATTTTATAATAAAAAATAAAAAATTATCATATTTATTTTTATAAGTTTTATAATTATAATAGAAAAATCTAGAAATTAGTATTACAGAAGTGATAGTATTTTTATTTCCTAATATTTTACTAAAAGAGAAATAATATTCTAACATTTTTATTTCCTAATAATACTCCTTTAAAGAAATCAAATCTTAAATAAGTATATTACTAGGTGATTTTTCATAAAAAGAAAGTTTTAATATTAAATAAGTATATTACTAGGTAATTTTTCATAAAAAGAAAGTTTTTGTTTATAATTTTGTTGATTTTAAAATAAAATAAAAATTAATAAAAATAACTCTCAAGGTGGTAGGTAGGCATATTGAGTAAGCTTGTCTCCCAAGTTTGATTATTGGTTGACAGTTAATAAACAATAAAATGCATTGAATTCCTTTTATAATAGTCATCCAAGGATCAATATTAAAGCTATAATTTCCAATAAGAAAATGATAGAATTTTAAATTTCTTGACTTAAATAATTAAAAATCTTAAAAATAAATTATTAAAAGAATCTTACTTTAAATATCCAATTTATTTACATTAGGAATTTTTTTTATAGATATAAATTTTCAAATAAAGGTAAACAAATAACAAATACGAATTTAAATATAAAATATACAATCTTTAGAAACATTACTTCTTAAGAAATATTTTATTTTAAAATGTAAATCAAATATAGAAAGTATGATTTTATAATCCTGAATTCTGGTATAACCTGAAATAGAACTTTATCTAAATATGATCTTACCAATAGTAAAAAGAGTAAGAAATCAATAAACAAACAAAAAATGAAGATAAAGTTGCTGAGTTGAAATTTATTTAAAAAACATTTCTCTCATTTTTTTCATCACCACCAAATATTTATATTAATTACTTCATTTATTTATTTATTTTTCAATTTTCTCATCCAAACCAATAACATATATTACAATTCATTAATTTATTTCTTAAAAAAAAATCTACATTCAATTCTCTACAGGATCGTTATCTCTCTGCAAAATTTTAAATATTTTTGATTTTGAAACTGAAGAAAAAAAAGTTAATGAAGATCACGTGCAAGGGTTTTAAGTATTGGGTAAGCTTGCGGCGGAAGTTTGATTATTGGTTGGATTTTCGGTGGGCAGCAGCCCAGGCCCAAATGTAGTTCCAAAAGAAAAAATAACTACAATGAATAATTAATACCATTAAAGTTTCCCTTAAGCTGCCTCTTGGTGTAACTCCTCTGTACATTCTGTGCTGTGTGCTATGCATTGTGCATGCTACTCTGTTTCTCACTGTGACAAACAAACAAACAGGGGCGGTGCGTGATGGTTTCCGAGGCTGATCAAAAAAATGTGATGCCCAGTGATGATCAGTGCTTTTTAGTGTATTTCATTGTGGGAACCTACTTTGGTCCTGACATCAAATCCGAAGGAGCCACCAAGAAATCAATATTGCAGAGAGTAGCAGAAGGGTTCCCTCCATACACATTGAATCAATTAACCAATTCTTTCATCAAAGTTGTTGAATTGGAGCGTGTTTATTATTATATACTCAGGAAGAGTGATAAATCACTCATCCTTAAGTTAGCCTTTCTGCGTCGGTTCTTTCAAGGTCAGGGTGGAAATAGCAATTACCCCCACTTTCTCGATTTGTTCCCTCTCCACTTGCACCCTCAGTCCCGCTTCCAAAACCTCTATAACATTGTTGATAACATTGTGTTTATTAACAATCCTGATACCAGGTACATAAAACCAGAGGATGTTGCGAGGTTCAAGAGACTGAGTGGGGTTGAAGAGTTGCATGTGGACAGAGACGCAGTCAGGTTGCATCTAGTTGTTTCTTCTTACGACAATTGTGTTCTCAACAACTCTAAGATGTCTATGGGAAAGAATGAGAATGAGTTCTCTGGTGGATTTTATAAGTTTCGGGATAATGTTCATGGTCGTGTGAGGGATACTACAACTCATCGACATCAGGGTGGTGATATTGAAGATGAGGTGAATGATGATCCTGGAGAAGTTGGGGCAGCTATGTTGTTCCTTCCTACCCCTCCTTCTAGGGAGGAGTTGTCTGACATGGTGGCTGCTACAAAGAATGGATTTGCTTTAACTGGAAGTGTGGCTAAGGCACCTTTTGGTCCCAGCATAGGACTTCTGGACATTGGAGAGTGTGAAGACTCCTACCTGTTTCGTGTGTCTCTTCCAGGAGTCAAGAGGGATGAAAGTAAGTGACTTGTTCAGTGTCAACTCTCTGAGAATTCATTTTTAATATAATGGCTTTGCTAACTGAAAATTTCCATGAAAATTGTGTAGGACTGCATATAAAATTCAAAAGAACACAATTTTACATATGTTAATTCTTTAACCAGTGTGAAGAACTGAATAGTGTTTGTATTGATGTATTTGTGTGTCTTTCTTTTAATTCTGAGGTTTTATGCTGTATCCACCTGAATTTTGGGAATGTCTATTTTGTGTAAATGCTCTGAACTTTATTGCTAAAAACTTTTGATTGATGAAATGGATTTGTTTTAAGTTCCATGCCAGCTGATATGGATCTCAATATATGAAGGGGTCGACTTATTGTAGGAGGAATCTACCCTTTTGGAAGCTTATTATATTTAACTTTTGGTAATTTGCTTTCTTGGATATGGTCAATGGTGCTTTCAAATGTGTAAAGTAATGCTTACGTATGCGAAATTTCTAAATTGGTTATAAAAATAAGGCTTAATATCGCTTTTGGTCCCAGTTTGGGAGGATTTGTTCAATATGGTCTTACCTTTTTTTTTCCATAACAATTGATTCCACCTTTTGAAAAAACTGTTCAATTGAGTCCTTTTTGTTCATAGTAGTCCCATATTCAAGTTTAAATTGTTTATTATAGTCCTTATATTGACGTCGTAACCAGCACCGTTAGAAAATTGAAGTTGAAGTCGTAACAAAAAAGGAGTCAATTGAACAGTTTTTTCAAAAAGTAGGATCAATTGTTACTAAAAAAAGGTAGGACCATATTGAACAAAACCTCTCAAACTAGGGACCAAAAGCAGTATTAAGCCTAAAAATAATAATCCCGTTTGATAATTTTTACAGCATTGTGTCTCAGATATGCTACAGATAACTAACATAACTGGAGTTTATAACTGCAGGGGAATTCTTTTGTGATGTTGAGACTGATGGGAAGGTAATGATAACAGGAGTAACTATAACAGGAGAGCCTACAGTGTATAGGTATTCTCATGCTTTTGAAATGCAAACTCAAAACCTTTGTCCACCAGGTGAATTTACCTTGTCCTTCCAGCTGCCTGGTCCTGTTGATCCACATCACTTTTCAGGTAATTTTTGCACTGATGGAGTTCTTGAAGGAATTGTTATGAAAGCAAAATCAGGATGAAAAAGTTGTTTGGTTAGAATCATCTCTTTTATTTCACTAGGCACCATCGAAAGCTACTATGAATTGATGCAAAATGTCAAATAGCAATGGGTTGAATGACAATATCCAGTATGGTAGCTACACCATCCTCACTTTGAATATCCAATTGTCACATGATTAACAAATCCATTTTATTCATATATGAAAGAGTGATTCACAGACTTGTGTTTATTTTGTGCTGACTACTCTGCAACTTAAACACACAATCTCTCTCCATTTGGTAACTCTTTATGTAACTATGTTGCTCCATCGAACTGGAACTAGGTCCTCAGTGACTGCGCATATGGAAATAGTTATGATTCATCAAGTGATTTGGATAACATTAAAAGTTCAGTTCTTTCTTATTAGATGGTTTCAAAATTGGTTTCTGGCATTTTCCTACTTTTTCATTTCTGAAAGATTGCAGACCATTATTATTGAGCTCTGAAACTTTTAAATCTTACTTCATTATGTCCAAGTCAAAAACACCGCGACTGAATGATTAAGTTCATAAATTAACTATGGAAAGAGATTGGTTTATAATTGAGACCTTCACATATTACAATCTTAACACTTGACCAATGACTTTGTGTTGTTCTAGAGGGTCTCAATCCTTGAAATTTGAAAGCTGTATTGTTCCATACTAGTGTTATTTAACTCCATTGTTATTGTTGACACATTTTCATTCTGATCCTTAAATAAGTTCTCAATTCTTTTTCAAAAACATGTACTTTTGTTTTACATGTATAATAATACTGTAATAGAAGCTGAAATGCCAATAATTTAAGGGATTAACATGTTCAATCGCACATTGATTCACTGTTTGATTCCTATATAAATATGTTAATATATGTTGTTTGTGGGTGAAGATGCATTGTTCTTCATATTTAATACCCTAGTTTTCAATTATTATTTTTTGTCCTTTTTATAAGAAGAAATATAGTATAAAATATATTGTAATTTATTTTTTTGGTGAAAGAAAAGACTCAATGTGTCAAAAAATAATGTTAACCAAATTTTATAAATATATATTTTTTAAAAAATTTATATACCAATACAATCATAATCAGATAAGTTAGACATTTTAAACATTAAGATCAATAATCTATTTAGGAAATTTGTGTTTTATGTGGTTAATTTTTGGTTCTTTCTGCATCCATGTAGATGTGCTCTTCTGTAACTATCAATCAAATCTATTTCTTTTTAAGTAAGAAAATACAACAACTGGTATATTTTTATTTAACATTCAGTCAATTAAAGTTGGAATTGGCTATTAGACATGGTGTACCAGTAAAATTCGATCAAACAGGATTATTATTTTATTTTATCAAATAATTTAATTTCAAATATTTATACCTGAAAAAAAAGATCATGATAACTGGGTTAAATTACTTAACATGCTATTCTAGCTCACACTAAAACCTTAACATGCACTTCTTTATATGTTTTTTTTTTCAGTGTTGAATTTTTAGAAAATAATTTTATTGTATTTATTTATCTTTTTGTACAAATAATATCATACCGATTGCTTTTTTATTAATTGTATCCATATATTTTCAAATATAAAAGTAAATATTTGCTTTTATTTTATAATTAAAAAAATGTACTGTCTTTTTGTTTTTGCAAAACAACATTGAAAGCCAGATGAGAAGTGAAACGGAAAAATTATTATCACTAACAACATACACAATGAAGTGTCCTATTTGGAACTTCAGCAAACTATATACTTATTCTCAAAAAAAATAACAGGAACTTGCAATCTGTGTATTTTCCAGGAAAAAGGTAATGAAAGTAATTTGAAATATAGAATGTAAATTATGAAGTTCATTTATATAATTTATTTATAAAATTGACTATGGTTGATTATTGAAACATTCACTATTTTAATAATTCCACGGTTCAATCACAAACAGGACTGATACTAATAACATCTAAAAGCCAGATGTTTTCACCAATGCAAAGTCAGGTTGAAATAACTACCTAAATCATAATGCAGTTTCAAGACCAACATCAATGTCAACTATAACTGATAAAGCATAAACATTATTGGCAATTAATTACTTTGTATATTTGTCATACATTAAGAATCTCTATGACAGTGAATAGGAAAAATATAGAAAGTACAACTCAAAAACTGTAGACTTAAATTTTACTATAATGTACTGAAATGAACAGTCAAACACCAAATTTAAGATTTAAATCCTGGGAAAACTAATTAGCAAGGAAGAGCCTTTTATAATTAGTAGCTACTGGTCTGATGATGATTGTTGTTGTTCTGGTGGTTGTGGCCACATTTGTTGTGCCATGTTATATTGATGAGACTGTTGGGCATAAGGGTCCATCACAGGCTTATTACTCATCATGACACCAGCAGCTCCTACTTGTGCATGTTGAGGAGGCATATAACAGTAAGGAAGTGCCTCAGGGGGGGCTGTAACAGGTACAGCTCCTCTTGGCATTGATGCAAGCACTTCATCTTTATAGTCCTCCCTAGGCACAATGTCAACCAAGAAATCAAAGATATCAGTTCTTGTGATGGCTGCTGCAATGTCATTCTTTTGAAGTGTTTTCCTTTTGTTCTCTTCAGTGTGGTTCCAAGAACGCAGGGTTAATTCCAATATGAACATTTCACATGCCCTTGCAAATATGACAGGTGCCTCAGCTGATATCATTCTGACATCCTCATCTGCCTTCATAATCTTTTTTATCCTTGCCAAGGGAAGACTATGGTTCTTGAAATCAGTCACTTTCTCAATTTCTTGATATTGATTTGTCCAAAAGGCTTGGAGTCTCTGCTGCATCTGCTGTTGTTGTTGCTGATGCATGTGCTGATAAGCAAGTTGATGCTGTCCTAGTTGAGTTGTGGCTGCTTGACCAGTGGATTGAATGGTCCCAGGTGATGCAACAACCATCCCAGGTGAACCTGTTATGTGGCTGCCCTGGTATGGATTAGAACCATAAGTGAGTTGAGTTCCACTCCCAACAACTCCCAGAGATGGGTTCTGTCCATGCCCATGTCCTTGATGATCCATCCTGCTTCATGTCAAATCAAACAAATCAGTGCCTGCACATTACATGCTACCAAAATAATAGTATGCAAATGCAGACAATTGCATCTTTTGGATTACCATTGCTCCCTTCTAAATGTACATCCAGAATCATAGGTATAAAAATATCGTCTTCTAAACTACGTTCATCACTTGAAAGTACCCAGAGGACCCTTATTCAAAACAAGCACAAAATGTGGAATCATCATATACACAAAAACCAGATTCTTTAGACAGGGAATACTGGAGTTGAATGGAAGAAAAAAAGATACTCCTTTCTCTTTGTATGCATTAAACAAAACTAGTAAAAAAAACTGCATATAAAATTCATCCTTAGATCTTGATCTTCACTTGTTTCATTTATATATTTAAAAGCAAATCTGTTTACAAGTTCACAAGTCGCATACAATAGTATCCATCATAAGAAAAATGTTACATATATTTCATGGTTTTGGTAGATAGATAATGCTATACATGTGACAAAAACTCATCCAAATTTTGGGGTTTGGATTGAGAACAAGGTAGATAATGACACAGGTTACACTACACCTAAATGCATGAACAAAAGTATCTAATTACGTAGATAATTGTATTCATGTAGCTAGAGTTGCTACCTTCTCTATGACACGTGATGCTTTGTTCTGCAAATATTAAGAATCTGCACGGGATTACAAATGAAAATAGAAAGAAAAGAAGAAAGGCAAAATCATCAGAAATTCTCTATACAGATCTATTATGCCCGAGTTTTAGTGCACCAAAAACACATTGTGGAATGTTTTCCTGCACGCTCAAAGATCTGAATCTTTTTCAGGGTTTCATAACAAAAGACAGAGTTCCTAACTATTAATGATGTTTTCTTCGAATGAACCTCAGAGGGGTCAAGTACCTTGCTATTTTGTTGTTGTTTATAATAACTATATATATATATATATATATATATATATATATATATATATATATATATATATATATATATATATATATATATATATATATATATATATNTATATATATATATATATATATATATATATATATATATATATATATATATATATATATATATATATATATATATATATATATATATATATTATAAAGGAGAGTTATTATGTTGTCGTTTATTCCCGTAACTATTACTATTATTTTTCTACGTAATATAACTATTTTTTTACATAAAATAAATTATATCAATATGGTTAATTACTTCACTAAATGAAATCTTATATATTTATGTGCTTTTTGTGATATTAAGTTTATCCATAGAAGTTATAATTTTGTGCTAAGTATATATTTGTGTGACATCAAATATTTCATCAACATTTAGTATTTTATTTTCTATATTTTTATTTTATCATATTATATCAAATAACATTTGTCATTCGAAACATACATGATAATATCATGTGTCATTGTGATCATTTAATTTGAAAATAAAGACAAAAATAATAGATTAAAAATAGAAGAAAAAAATATATTTCTAGGATAGTTGAGTTTAAAAATGTTTTTTCAATGATTATTCTAATTTAAACCCACATAGAATCATATAATAAAATTTTTGTCATATAACACATTTGTAGTTTTGTTTTAAAGGTCTAAACGATAAACTTATATATATATATATATTTGTTAAACGCACTGCATAAGACGTTAGTTGTTTCATTTATTTCTCGTATAATTGGTATCTTTACGATTATTTTACTAGTTAAAAAATTGTGTTATATAAATCAACAAATATTTAATGCCTACTTTTTAATTCATCCATAATATTTAACAAAATATATTCAGGGTTAATATGAACATAAAACTTTCATTTCTTTTTATTGTAAATGTAATAATAGATACAGTACTGAAATAAGGTAATCAAGTAAAAGTTAAAAAATATTAAAATAATATTAAAGATTATTTTAAAATTTACGTTGAAACTATCTTAATATTATGTTAAACATTTTGTTTGATGTAAAAGCATGTGGAAGATAAAATTCGTTTTATAAATTATTAAGATATTTTTTAAAATTATATTTTCATTTCAATTTTTTTATTATTATGATAATCTATCATTTATAATAAAAATAAAAGAATTATAATTAAAAATAGATATTATAACAAAAAGTTGTCATAGAAATTATTTATAAAATAAATATTTCTTTATCAATTTATTGTACAGTTTAAAACCTATATTTTGCATTAAAAAAATTGGAGATTGTTCAAAAATCACTTTCAAATTATTGTTAACGACAGAAAGAACTTCCATTAGAATGTGTGTGATACTAAAAAGAGAAGGTGAGAGGTAGAAAATGTAGGATTAGAATAAGACATTGTTGAGACGAATATATTTGATTAGTGTTAATTCATAGGTATAACAGTACAAAATATTATAAAATGAAAATTTCTTTAACATAGACTTGATTTGTAGGAGTAAAATGCTATGACAACATAATTTAGTATCTTTTCTTTGAATCTCTTGAGACCTTACTTGAAGAGATAACAGATAAACCAATTTCAGTAGTAATTTAATCTAAAGATGTCTTTAATGTATGCATCATCTCCTAACTCTAAAAGAAAAAGATGCCAGATGTGAAAAATAGTATGCTAAAAAAAATTTGCCAGAAAAAAAAAAAAAAAAA
>NC_028358.1:32202601-32235823 GCF_000741045.1 Vigna radiata var. radiata
TCTAAGTTTTAAGGTTAAGGGTATTTTAATAATTTTCATTCTCAAAATTAAAAAAAAAAAATCTCAAACCCTTACCCACCTCTCTCGTTCCTCTCAATCCTTTCTCTCTCATCTCTTTCACTCAAACCTTTTCTCTGTCATCCCTGCTCTAACCCCAATTGAAAAAAATCAGAAACACTTGCCTTATTTTAATAATTTTCATTCTCAAAACTAAAAAAAAGAAACCTGAAAACCTTACTCACCTCCTTCATTCCTCTCAATCCTTTCTCCTTCACCTCTCTCACTCAAACATTTTCTTTGTCATCTCTGCACTAGTCCCAACTAAAAAAACACTCATTATTAAACAATTTACTTTTGTAAAGAGTTGAGTCATTAACATATTCACCTTCCGAAAAAAGAAGTTCATTCAAAATCTCTTAAGTTCATTCAAAATCTCTTTAGTTTCATTATCTTCACTATATATATTACAGCTGACGGGGCACCAAGACTTATGAGCATCCTTCCTTTACATTTTGAGACTACTACGTAACATTGCTTTGTGACCATTTAATTTTTTTTGGTAGAAATTCATTAACTTGTTTTCCTTTACTAAAGAAAAAACAAATCAAAATACAAGAAAATTCTCAACGATAAAATCAAACAATAAAAATTCTAAATCTTGAAATTTTATTTAAAATTATATAAAGAAAAAATTAGGTGCTTTAATTTTTTTATTTATGTAAGTATTTTTTTCCTCTAACCATTTTATATAATAATGAGTTTTTTTAGTTGGGACTAGTGTAGAGATGACAGAGAAAATGTTTGAGTGTGAGAGATGAAGGAGAAAGGATTGAGAGGATGAAGGAGATGAGTAAGGGGTTTCCTTTTTTAGTTTTGAGAATGAAAAATATTACAATAAGACAAGTGTTTCTTATTTTTTTCAATTGGAGCTAGAGTAGAATGACAGAGAAAAGGTTAAAGTGAAAGAGATGAAAGAGAAAGAGTTGAGAGGAATGAGAGAGGTGGGTAAGGGTTTGGGGTTTCTTTTTTAATTTTGAGAATGAAAATTATTAAAATACCCTTAACCTTAAAACTTAGAATTCATGATACAAGGTTATTTTTGTCTACTGAAATGCGGTACACATTGCTAGAATGTACCAACTGAAAAACAGGCGTACACAAGTTAGCAAACCCATTATTTTTAAAAATTGGAAAAAAAGAATGAGCAATCGATTTAGCTATGAAATCAAGATTTTTAAATCGGTCATTATTTATAGTAATTGATTTTTATACTCATTTAGTCATTAATTCATCACTAATTTTGATAAACAAATAGGTAAGGTGAATCAATGACGAACAAAATAATAATTGAGTTGTTTGATCATTAAATCGGTCACTGTTTAGTAATAATCGATTTGATTAATTTAATAGTTGAATTTTTTATCATTATTTGTTGTTTTTCTTGTAATGTAAGTAATTACATTTGTAACCAAAGTCTGTAAGCTCAAATATTACATCTATAAGTCAATTATATAATGTAACTATTCCTAACAATGTGTAGGAAACTTTAGCTAACTCCAAATAGAAGGGTGTTATGAATAAGGATATGAGATCCTAATAAAAGCGTTGCTTGATAAATTCAGTAAGTCAATGTTAGATTTATAGGAAGATTGATAAATCTCTCACAGACCATACTAAATTGAGTTTATGCTCTTAACATGGTTAATCGGTTCATACACAATCCAAGTGAAAAATACACAAATGCTAGTATATAGATTTTAAGGGATCTAAAATTTGCATTTAGATAAAGAGTTCTATTATAAAGAACTTAAACTATAAGGATGATAATTTATTTTAACACATTGACATGCATTCTTAATGATAGAAGATTAACATGTAGATTCTTAACATTTATAGGAGATAAGTTTGTCATATGGAGAAAAAAAAAATAGAATGTTGCAGTTACAAAATGTAAATTTAAAGGAATGATTAATGAATTTTATGAATGTTTATGGCTCATGCTACTTCTAAGATTTAGGACATTAACATGCACATTTCATTCGATTGTATTGTGTAAAATTGCTTATAATCTTATCCAATATAAAGCATGAAGAAGTTAATAAATTTTTCATCAAAGAAAAACTTGATAAAAGTATTTTAAAATTGTTAAATATTCAATATAAAAATTAGCTTGTAAAAAGCAAATTTCTTATAAATTAGGTTTAAACCATTTAGTTGTCCCTATTTTTGAGAGGTTTTTCCATTTTGATCCCCGTCTTATTCGAATCCCCAATTGAGTCCCTATAAGTATTAATTTCAATCAATTAAGCCCCTCCCGTTAAATTCATGCCACGTTTCATGCCACGTTTCAACTCTAAATAGGTCACGTTTATAGAAATTAACAGGTCATCCTCCCAGCTGTGCAAAAAAATTAACCCCGTTAACTAAATTTAACGGGAGGGGCTTAATTGATTGAAATTAACACTTATAGAGACTCAATTGTGGATTCGAATAAGACGGGATCAAAATGGGAAAACCTCCCGAAAATAAAGAAACTAAATAGTTTAAACCTATAAATTATTAACAAGTTGGAAGTGCATGACATTCATTTACCTACTTTCAGGAGGAATGTTGAGATAGAAATATTTGATTACCCAAATTCTATAATAAGAACTTTCTTTTATATAATTTTAGAAAATGAGTTGACAATTCAATTCGTGAATTTAGCCAATTAAACAGAACGAATTAGAGCATGACCAAGACAAATAAGTCAAGATTCATTATGCCACCTCCAATGTATTTAGCAAGTGTTATGGCCCAATACAATTTGGAGCCCACTGATTGATAACTCATAAGAAAGCCCACTTACTCCTTTTGACAATTTGCAATATAATTAATATCTATGGCTAAATGTTTTTCAAAAATTAGTTATATTTGTGATTTTAAAAGTTATTATTATTAGGATAAAACATATTAATAGTTATATGATTGGTAAGAATATGTATGAGATGTGTCAACATTCTCTTTGATCACCTTTCATAGATCTCTTTTGTTTTTTTCTTTCACTTTATGTTTCTTGGATTAACGAGAAAGTGAATACTTTGTGTACGATATTCCACACAATTATGATACAAGTTAAAGAGAAGTATACTACATTACAATTCTTTATTCGCTTCCATATGCTAACTCTTGCTTTTATAATGTTTGGTGGATCACTATGCCCAAAAATATTATCTAGTATACGTAAATGGAAACAAAATTGTCTTACATAGAGATTTCTCTTATTTTCATTTGTTTGAAAGATGCGTATAAGAAAAGAAAAAGTTTTCAATATATATATATATATAAGGAGTGTGTGGGCTTTTACTGTTCACACCTCCAATCAGGAACATAAAAGTTTGAAGAAGTATTGTTGCCTCAAAGAAAAGGAGATAAGGACTCTCTGGTTTATTGAACTAATTATTTAGGTAAGGACTAAGAAGAAGAAGATATTTTAATTTGAGGAAATTACAGACCCATATGATATGGCTGTATTTAATTTGAGGAAATTAAAAGGCCATGTGAGAGGCTGTGATGACTGAAACAAAACAAACAACACATCATATCTCTAGTACTCCTAAAAATGTTGCACGCTTTTCTAGCACTAGGACAAAATTTAATCACAAAATACTACAAACAAACCTAATTAAAACAAACTAGTCAACACTAATAATTTACATTATGCTGCAGCTCTCCGTGTTCTCGTCGCTGAAAACATGCGTCATAGGATCCGCCATCGGGTGTGACGGCATTGGTGGCGGTGGATAGTAGTTCATCGACGGTGCCCTTCCGTACATCATATGCGGTGGGTACATCCCCATGTTCGCTTGCTGCTGCTGTTGTTGGTTCATCATCATGGCCATCAATTGCTGTTGCTGCTGCTGTTGTTGGATGTTGTAAGGGTTTTGTTGTTGCATGTGCATTGGCATCCCTTGCATCCCTTGATAGTACCCACCGTTCATTGCCGCCGCGGCTGCCGCTGCCGGCAATCCTTGCACCGCCGGGATGTTCATGTTCATGTTCCTCATATGGTCCATTTGACCCATCTGATTCATTGGGCCTCGCTGACCCATGGGGCCCATCTGGTGACTCATTGGACCCATGTGACCCACATTACCATTATTGGCACCGTGACCCTTGCCATTACTGTTTTTACCATTATTGCTACCCTTACCATTTTTACCTTGGGGAGAGATATCAAAATCTTGAAAGTCAAAGTCAATTTTGTCCATTTTACCTCCTCCGTTTTTCTTTCCTTTGCTGCTGCTGCTGTTGTTTCCACCACCTCTGTTGTCTTTATTCTTGGTTGCTGTTGTGTCGGCCGATCCTCCTCCCTTCTTGTTCTTTTTCCCAAGGCCGAGAAACCGAACAAGGAAGCCACCACCATTTTTGGCTTTGGAGCTCTTTTTCTTGTTACCATGGTTATGATTGTTATCTCCCCCACCGCCACCACCCTTTTGCTTTCCACCTTTGTTCTTTTGACCACCATCTCCATTCCCCTTTTTTCCTCCATTTCCATTTTTACCCTCGTTGAAGTTTCCACCTTTGCCCTTCATTTGTATGGGTAGATCGATGACCTCACCCTTCTTCACATTCCCAAAATTCCCACCCCCATTCCCTTTATGGCTGTTCATCCCAGGCCCATTCATCATTCCATGAGGCCCACGCCCGTTTCCCATCTGGCCCATCTGGCTCATCATCTTGTTGTGTTGCATAGGATGCCCCTGTCCCTGCCCCTGCCCCTGCCCCCGGCCATTACCATGGCCGTGTCCATACACTTCCTCCTCATCCTCTTCGTCAAAATCATCGTAATCGTCTTCAAACTCATCGTAGTCATCATCAAATTCATCAAAATCTTCGTCACTTTCATCGAGTTCATCCTCTGATAAGTTGAAGTTGACAGATTTCTGATTCTTGGGGGGTACTTTTGACCCTTCCTTCATATTTTGGAAGTGTGCTAGTTGACCACCACCTCCACCGCCACCTTTCTGAGGAGCACCACCCTTGTGATTGTGAGACTTGTTGTCCTTGCCCCCTTTGGTGTTATCTATGTGCAAGTTCTTGAACTGAGGGTAGGTGGGGTAGTTTTGGTTGTACATCATGCCTCTCTGCCCACCCCAAACTTCGGCATGCTTCCCTGACCTTTTCAGCTTTTTTATCAGCTTCGCTGGATCTATGTGCCCTGACACCATTACCTTCCCCCGCTCCGCATCTATGTTCACGGAATACACTCCTGCACACCAATAACTCACTATGCTTAACCACAAAATTAAATAATACTCTCCAATCTCAAATCTAATTATCTTTGCTTGCAAATACAGAAACCATCCTACCCAATAAAGAAAAGTTCCAATCTATCTACCAAGAAAAAAAAATTAAAAAAGTAAACTTGGAAGCTGCTCACCAAGAAAAAAAGAGTAAAGTTGGAAGCTTGAAATATATAACATCAAAAAGAGTGGATAAATTAGGCGACAGGATAAAGTTGAGTAATGAAGCTAATTAGAATTTGAAAAAAGAAAAGGCAAAATGGTGGGTGCTAGAGATGTACCATCAATTTTCTGCAGGATTTTCTTTACTTTCTGTTCACAGCCATCGCAGTGGATATTCACCTTGAGAAGGCAATTCTACACAGGGAATAAAAACACAACATAGATCAGTTAACACATGTTTTGGGAACTGTACACCTTAAGCAGAATAACAAACAAAGGTCGGAAACAGGTTTTTCTTTTGAAGTAGTTTAATTAAGGTATGAAGAAAAGAGTGAAAGCAGTAACAAGTTTGCACCTGAACTTTGAGCATGTCTTGTTTACTCATCCTTGTTGGATAGGTGGTGGTTCACACACACAGCAGCACAGATATGTGAGTGGAGAAGTAGAGAACAGACAGTGAGAGTAGTGTTTTGAGAATTGTTTTTTTAGAGAGAGGAAAGGTTATTGTTGGTACGCATTGGACACTTCTATATTTGTTCCTTTCCTCAAGTATCCGTACTGTTTAGGCTCAAACACACGTACAAGAACAGCAAAGTCACATTTTAGAGAGAAAGAGAGAAGAGAAGAGAGAAGGTGATTTTCGAACCAGGGTAGATAGCTTCCTATGACTGTGAGTTGGCTTTATGTTTTATGCTTTATAATATATACATATATATATATATATATATATATTTATATATATATACCTATATATATATATATATATAAATAAGAAACTCGTGAACCTTTCAAAGTGGTCTCACACTGACAGCTTAATACTGCCATGCCTCACCTAAAAAATTAGGACCAAACTATCTTTTTAATCTGTTTTCCTTTTCATAAAATGACACCCTGACTTACTTTGACCCCCTTCTTTTACCCTATTAAGCCCATTAACTTCTGGGCCGGCCCTGTTAAATTGGGCCTGCAAAAAATGTATATATTTTATGTAAGTAATTTCTCTAAGGTCAAGTTGTTCATGACACTACATGAATTGCTTAAGAGAAACTGGTATTCAAGCAGTCAAAAAGAAGCAGAAAAATAAATGACATAAAAAAGGTACAATAGCTTATGTAGCATGTGACCTTGCGTGAAAGCAGAGTAGAACTCTCCCTATCAAGAAGAATAGTCAATGAAACTACTTGAGAAGTTCAATTCTTGGAAGGGATAATCTGTGCAGCATATTACGTTACAATCCTCTGCACTACACTCTATTGAAGTTATAATTTGTAATGTTACTGTTTTTTTCTTTAATGATTATAAAAGAATTAGGCGTTGTAATGTTCCGTTGTGAAAGTGTGGAAAAAGAAGATGGTTTTGGAGTTTCAGAAAGGAAGGTGAAATGGTGATTCTGGGTTTGTGTGTAAAAAGCAAGGAACACAGGGACCTCTCAAAACACATCCCGATGGTACTGACATACAATACAGCCAATCACTACACTCTAAAATAATGCATAATTTTTTTAAAGTAGAACACTGAAGAATGATCTTCTGCGAGTTAGGACCCTGCTTTTCCAACCAAAATCATTGTTTGTCTTCATTAAAAGTCCAACCTGGTGCAAATTTGCTGTCCCCATGTCACCTTTTCTTTATTTTTATCCTTTCAAATTTTTTTAAAAAAAGCCTCAAAAGATATCTGTAATCTACAAAAGAACCACCCCACCTTCCTAAAAAAATCCAAAGTTTATCAAAATGCATGTTTTTGTAGGATGTGGGGTTGGTTTAGTTTGTATAATTTCCACCACTTTCCATTTATCCTTTCTTTTCTTTTCTGTCTCCTTTCCTTTTTTATAGTTTCCTACTACTTGGTATTCAACTAGTGTGTATACTAAATCAATAAAAAAAAAAAAATGTAGTGTATGTGCTAATCAATCTTTGTTTTTGTAGTGCTGCAAATTATATTATATGGATTGTACTTGTTTTCTGTTCATGGACAACTCCTTCCTGTTGTTGAATCCAACATCTTGTATTATGAAAGGAATAGAAGATTCGTTCCTCACAAGCTTTCCACTTCATATTTTTCTTATTGATCATTATTTGACCCTTTAATTAGGGACCCTGTCACTGACAAAGACAGACACAACTGCTCTTTTAAGTTATAGATTTCACTCATATTTTAATTACACATGATTGAACATAAAATATAACATCTTTTTTGCAGTTTAATACATATTAAAACAGAACTATCAGTTTTGAGTTTGATATTTACATTTCAAAAACCAACCAAACAATGTTTGAGGTAAAGAGTTTACCATGTTTAAATGTTTAAGATTCAAAAGTAAAGAGAATTTGTTGCATTATTGATTGAACATGCCAATAAGAATAGCTTGATAAATACCTGGCTGTCAAGTAACCCATCACTCCATTATTCAGATACAAGTTTTTTGTTTATACAGATCCACTGACCCAATTGACATAAATATATATACCTGTTTGACAAGAGTGTTTCAAGCATATATCTCATTACAATAAATTATTTCATGTGCTATTTAATGTCTCATTTATTGAATTAGACACTTCTCGTGTTAAATTTTAACAAATGATATTTTCATGTGCTTTTTTTTTTTTTAACCTTATGGGGTTGGTTTAAAAGTATTATAAAAAAAATGTGTATTTTGTTTTGACTCCTTGTAATGAATTAAAAATTATAAAATGGTCTTTTTCAGGTTGGGGTTCCCTTGACTTAAAATTCAAACTTTGCTAGTAATGTTAGCAAGAAAATAACAATCAAAATGGTCCAGAAAGTATGAAATCACATTGAGGAAAGCGATCAGGAAACCCATCACATGTATGGAAAGCTCAACTATTATAAATAATCAGCTAGAATTTAGCATATAGATGTTTCATTCCAAACAAAAATAATTGATGGGGTTCAAAAATCTGTCTAAAACAGCTACTTTCTGCTAATCCTTTCTGTCTGGAAAATGACCCAATTAAATTAATTCCATTTTTGAATTGATGTTTCACCTCCTCCTCCATTGTTATACAAGGACACATGTATTTGCCAAATAATGAACTCATTGAATCTAACATATCAAACTCCTGAAAATTATTAGAGATATGTTACAAAATCCTCAAGAGGTCGCAGTCCAATAATTCAGTCACTATGATGAAAGTCATCTGATATTATGAAATGTAAAAAAGTCTTAATTTTATTTATGCAACTATTATTATTTCGGCTAGAGAGGTTTGAATCTCCTCGTAATAAACGAGGAAATCAATGATTAAAATGGGAATACAAATATCCCTCCTAAATCTGGTTAAAAAGTGACACTAACATAAAAGAAATCATAGTGGGACGGTTGCTCTTAAAAACTTATATGTGATTGGTCACATACAGAACTGATATAGCCGAATTTTGGAAAATGGAAAAAAGAAAAATTTGACTTCTAACCCCAAAATTGTAGTCAAATAATTCACGCAACATGCATAAAGTTGTTTTAAGATCTAGATGTATCAGTGTGTACGAAAAAAGTAGTATTGTTATGAGTAATGATATATAGACAACATTTTTTTGATAATATTTGAACATCATATGTGTCATTGTGTGATTGATACAAATAACACAATGACACCACCATGGATCAATCACTCAATGACACGTATGATGATGTTCAAATGTTGTCAAGAAAATATTGTCTAAGTATCTTTATCTTATTGTTATTGCATAAGTTTTGAAAGATATGAACAGTGGTGACCAAACTTAAGCAGAGTGATTTTGATTAAGGGTTGTTTAATTTTTGAGATTAGTTTGAAATTTGACATAAGAAAAGACATGCAACAAGAGTTGCGGGGGTTAATTTAATCCTGAAGAAGGATAGTGATTGGTGTTGGGTAGTGGCAATAAGAACTGAAGTAAGGTCCTTATCAGAAGGAATAGGCTATACCTTTCATAGAGGGACATGTGCCTAGGGAGGCATTGACAGATAAATTAAGAGCTCGGGACCCCAAACAGAAGGGCCAGGTTGGTACAGTGGGGTTGTTGGGTAATCACTTCAGAGTCATAAGTGCTTTTATGAGATTGGAGGAACCAAAAACCCAACCTCAATTCTATTTCCTTTTTTATTCTCTTTACAAAAAAAAGTTATTTTCAAGTAATGGAGTGAGAAAAAAACAGTTTACAAAACATAAGAAAAGATGCTAAATTTTCTACTAGATTTAACACTGCTTGGTTTGAAACATAACTGAATTATTGTTCTGCAAACTGGTAAGGTGTTGACACTGACACCATGTGTGCCTGTGGAAGTGGAAGCCAGATGCTACACATCTTAACCTAATAAAAAGGATCAATCGGGGTAGCATGGTTCCGTGGTGACCCGTACCCGACCCATTAGACAGTACGCATGCTGAAGCTGAACTCATGACATTCTAGTTTGCTAATGTATGACAGTTGACCATGATGTCAGGTTTCAGTGAAATTTCAAGTCAGAAAGTTTGATCATGCAAAGTAGCAATACAAAGACCAAAGACAAATTATACTGTTACTAATTTATTACAGTGTGGAACAGTACCATGATATAGAATAGTATGAATTATATGAAAGCAGAGTTAATTAATAGATTGAAGTTGATGGAAGAGGAAGCAGCAATCCCCAGAAGGTGGAAAATCCTTGACGAGAAAGAAAGGATTGTTAGTGTCCGGAGTGGTTGGGTTTGCTTTAAGACAGGAATTAAGAGTTTCAGACATTGAGATTTGAGAGCACAGAGAGGAGTGTGCTTTGGGTACCTTTTTTTGACTTCGATATTCTAAATTCTGAGAGGCTTGGATCAAAAAATTCAACTTTAAAGTAGATAATAATATTAAGATGCCAAAGATACTGTGGTTTTACGCTTGCTTGTCGCGGTTGATATTCTATATTCTCACTTTTGTTCTGCCTTTTTATTCTCTTGGGACCTTGTGCAGGGGACACCCACCACAGAGTTTACTTCATCTATGATACACTACCAAGCAACCAACACACAAAAACAACTAAAGTAGAGAAAAGAAAATATACAACAACATTAATGCTATGCTCCTTCACAGACCATTTTGACTGATGTCTTCTTTACCTCACTTTCTCCAACAACGATGCAACGTTACATAACATAACATAACTTGATTGACAGCTTTGAAATTATACTTCTCTGTCTCTAGTAAGTCACTCACTCACCTCCTGCTAAAATTGAAGTTGCCAATGATGTTCAACATTGTGCAAATTGCACAACAGATCTGAGACTCCGCTCTCTTTGGACACATAGAAAAGATTACTATAAACCATCATAGTTATGTTCAAAATACCAATTAAGTCACCTCAAAAAATATCAATTCTTGAAATCATGCAGTACTATAGTTCACATGCTATGCATGTGTGATTCCTTTGAGCAAACGGAATCATATTCACGATATTCACAAGAGTAGACAAGTATGCACAAAATCATTTTTCTTATGTATTAAAAGATAGACTGGGATAAACAATAAAATAAGTAATAAAAAAAAGGAAGAGATGATAACAAATGGATGTGAAACAGTGCAAACCTGTGCTAAAAGAGAGAATAATCTCATTCCCAATTTGGCAGCTTTGACCAAAGAAACTCATCAAAGACCATAAAATACCATGCTAACAACAAGGACAATGGTTTCAAGTGTATATTAGCTATCACTTGTGCTAATTGTCTTCTTTATAGACTGAAGGAAATTCCACTGCACAGGAATTGAACTGATAATTTCTTTTTAATTAGATGCTATATATGAGTATTATTATGTATATGTTCTATAATATTGTGATTTCCACTTTCAATGTTTATTTCTTATAAGCTCCCCTGTGATACTCTAATTTTGATTAAAAGCATAAGACCACAAGATGTTTAATTTTTCCTTTGTGATCTATATACATATATATACATAACAACAATCAGCAAAAAGATAAATTATTAAAATCGCAATAGTTGTGATATACCAATAAGAATAGTGTAATTTGCTCTAACAGTAAGACAGTTATCTGATGGTTGTTTGAAAACCATTATCAGAAATTTTGCTTTACATCAAGGGAGATTATTGTAATTTGGTGTGGATGATATCTCAGACCATTATTAAATTCGGGTAGGCGACAAATAATGTTCACATTTCAATAACTTTGCAAAGATACTGTTGTACAAGTAACATGTCAATGACAAAACATAGCATAGCCTAGCAGCAGGGTCTAATTCATGGCATAAACCTTTGTGCACTAAAGTCTTAAGCCAAAATAAGAAACATACCTCTCTCAGATTTTACCTACAAGCTACTTTAACACACATCTGGAAGTTCTTCAATTAATTCTCAAACTACAATAATCAGAAATCAAGGGTAGAATATACAATAACTTTAGTCCTTACTTTCAACTAACTTGTATAGAGACTTACCATTGCAGGTCCAACATCAATTCAGTCCACATCAAGTGATAAAAGTGTAAACTTTAAAGATGATTAAACTGCAACGATATCACTCAGAGATTGGTAAAAAAGTTAAAAAGAATTACTCAAAAGACACAGAATCAGCATCTGCAGACATTCATAGTCTCATCCACCTTACCAATACTATGCCCTCACAACCACATATTCTCAGTGAACATTCAAATGACCATCTTATCTGAAAAGAAAGACACAATGTTACTATAGACTGATTCGATTCTCACCTACTGATAGAAGAGAATGTAGACTATGGATGATAGAGGGGTGATGAAATGAAATATGTTGAGTATATATATTGACTTATATTGTAACATTGCAAGGAATTAAAATCATTCTTGGTCAAAGGCATGGAAACAGTAAATAAACAAAAGGAATGGTGTCTGTAATGATTAATCAGATAAAACATAAAACAGCTAAGAAGTAAAAAAGAGAAAAGGAAAAAGATTATCATATTGCTCTCTGATGTACACACAAAATCTCTACATTATTCAAAATTTCATAACACTTGATAAACTGATTCAAAATTAAAATTAAGACTAGTACAATGACAAGTTCAAGTCAATAGTTAGTGTTATATGATATTATTCACTGAATGTAATAAGTGTAACTGTACACAATTTTAGCTGCTAGCTATTAAGATTAGGTCTGGTGAGGTTTGCTTCTTTCACCAAGACACTACTGTAGGATAGTGCTGAAAAAACATAAGCAGTTTGGTAATATTGGATGGACAAAATATCTTTGTTAAATTTGTCGGAACTTGACCATGAGTCTTTACTTCAACCATGTCCAAATTTATACAACAATTTCCGAGATGCATTAAAATTTGTCTTAACATTTTTGTCACATTAATTTGTCCTCCATTGTGTTAATGAATAATCTCTGTTTCGTGACAACCTAGCCTGATGTAGTTTTACACCCAAATAGTCCAACATTTGCATTGGTTACCATGAAGTTTTTATTTTTCTGTCTGCTTAAAATATATTTGTAAGATCTCTTTGAATCTGAAGAAGTTTCAAACTAAACCAAACTAAATAAACCATGCAAGTCTTGGATTATTCACTAAGTAACAGAAGTGATTTTCATCTGTAGGGACAACTTGTTTGGATGATTTTTGTGAAAAAAAAGAAAAAAAAAAAAGGAAAATGATATTTTAGCACCATTTTGACACTGCACACGTGTCAAAATGTGATTGGACGATTTCAAATTAAAAAAGTTGAGGCAGGAGTATATTTGGAAGAAAAAAACCAAAATTTGTTTTTTTAATTTGAAATCGTCCAACCACAACGTGTGCAGTGTCAAAATGGTGTCAAAAAATAATGATAAAATATTATTTTCAAAAAAAAAATACATGTACCCACTTTCTCATTATTGAAATGGTTATCGGGTAATGTGCTTCCACCAAGGAGGTTTCAAGCAAAGCTTTGTCTTTATAACTTCTGTCTCATTAGTTCTATTTTCTACTGTTTCTTTTGGAGTATACAGAATCTGGTTAAACCATTTTTGTCACATTTGGAACAATAAGCTTGTGATGTATAATGGTTGCTTTATGTCATTTACTCAAAACAAAAGCAAAAGCAATTTTTTTTGGTTAAAAACTGTTTATTTAATATAAATTAGCAATCCATAAAATGAATATTTAGTGAGAAAATCTTTTGCAGAAAAAATTTTGGTGGTTGGGAGGTCTTCTGCCATAGGCCCATGACTGGAGCCCAAGGACTTAGTAAATATAGTGATGAAGTAGTTGCTCTCTTACAACCTTTTTAAGTAAAGTATTAAACTAGGATTTTGTTTTGTGGATAAAAGAATATGATTGAAATTTGTCATTGAAGATATCAGATTCTTTAACAGTAATCTGTATATGTTTTATACCAGATAAAGTTTAGCATGTGTTTTCTTCATCTGTTATGAAAATCAATTGTTATCCTGCGAACAAATTTCTGAATTGTTTCTAGTTTGAAATGGTTGGTCTATCTATCAAGTCAAGAAAGAGGTTCAACTGGAAACTGAGCCCAAACCGTACAGAGATCGATACCATTCTTTGTCCAAAACCGTTAGACGATTAATGAAAATTTGTTCTATTTTTTCATTTCTAATCAATACAGGACTTTCACTTACACTTGATGTATAGGAATCACCGGACAGATAAGACGGTCGGTCACCCAAGACAAGGACGACCGAGCGGCTAGGGATGGGCAGTCCAGATAACCAAGTAGAATAAGTTTAATTAAGCTAAACTGGGTTTAAGACTATTGGACCGTGATTGGACCCTAATTAGGACCACTCTAATACCAAGCCCATAGCCAACACTATAAATAGAAGTTAAAGGCACAAGGTAACTCATTTATTGCACACTTAACAATCGGACTTTTAAACTAACTTAAACATCGGAGTGCATTTAGCAAATACCTCTCGACGGACCTTGGCTGAGATGGACGGACGGACGAGAAGTGACAAAGAAACGAACGACCCGCGGAAGAGATAAATTGTGAAGGATTTGTATATCTTGACCTCATACCGAAACACTTGAATTTTTTACAAAAACATGATTGAGAATCCTTAACTTTGTTATGATAAGTTGAAATTTAAGATTTTTACGTAGGTATGATAGGTGTTATTAAGTAAGTGGTATAGCAGTGATGAGATTGTGTTGGCAAGTTGTGATGAATAATGAGGAGGTATTGTCTTTTTTGCATGCATCTGAGTTAGAAAAGGGTAATATCTATCTTGAATCTTGTCTCTCATTGTCCTATATGTACTCTCCAATTCACGGCTGTTAGCTGTCACGGCAATGATATTTCATGTCTTCTTCCTTTACAACAAACATGGTGACAAAATCTTTGGCTCAATGTTGCAGGCTGCATGTGTTTAGAGAGTATGTGAGCCAAATAATATTATCACAACCTGCCAAACCGTAGGAGCTCATCAACTTAGGCTAAGATTTTACT
The DNA here is from genome assembly GCF_000741045.1 of Vigna radiata var. radiata. Taxonomy (NCBI): domain Eukaryota; kingdom Viridiplantae; phylum Streptophyta; class Magnoliopsida; order Fabales; family Fabaceae; genus Vigna; species Vigna radiata. The sequence goes on from NC_028358.1 coordinate 32,217,460, forward strand.
ATAAAATCTCTCCAGTGAGCAATGAAAATGAATATTTTCTCTCATTGTTCATAGTTTAAGGTTCCTTATGATGGTTAAAACAGGGGATAAAATGTTTGTAAGTTAAAAGAAAAATGATTCCTGAATTTAATGGATATTTTAATGTTGAGAATTCAATTCAAGTATTAAATTAGTAAAATAACTAAAAAATGATAAAAGAATAAATTTATTATTTTATAGTTTTTCGTTGAAAATAATATTATGATCTTATTTATATGAGTTTATTATAATTTATTGGTACCGAATCTTTTGGTTTTTTTTCAAAAAAATATCTCACGTTGTTATCAAAATCATAATTCATTCTGACTCAAATAAATAATATAATTAATAGGTAAAAAAAAATTTAAGAATTCCTACTAAAATATAAGTTGAAGAACTTATAAATTCATTATTTAAATGATCTGACATCATAAGTTTTTTCTCTTTTTTTATGGGTTTTCTGTTTTTTTCATCATTTTTTAAAATTGAAAAAAATTCTTTTTATAAGATGTGAGAAGATGAATAGTTTAATACTTCTTGAGAATTTTGTGAATGTCTACTAGAAAACACAATTTTTGGGGTTCAATTTGTATTGTGTATTTATTGTGAGTACGAAACAATATCTTTTGATAATAAAAAATAAGTTTTCTTGTCAACTAATTTTGTTCTGCATTTACTATTATGATCTTCTACTTTGTGTTAACACTAAAATATAGTCAATCACATATAATAATATATTTACAAATCCTTACTAAACCAAATTCCAATCTCTATTACATTAATTTTTAAAATATATTAAAACTAAAGTGTGTAATGTCAATAGTTTACATTTTAGCTTCGTTAATTATTTAATAATAATAATAATAAGTTATTTCTATTGGGCGTGTAATTTTAATTGAAAGTGAAACTTTAACTTTGTGGTGTGTACTTTGGGTCAAAAAGTAATACTTTGATCAGATAAGAACGTACCTGTATTCAGTTTAGATGGTCCCCACAACAACATTCAAATTGGAAGAACAAAAATAAAAATAAAAAAACAGCAAGAACAATCCGACCAAATAATGGGTCTTACTGGTACCTCAACCGGGCCAGAGAGATCATGGGCCCATTTATCTGGGCTTCTATTAACATACTCGACGAACCACATTTATTTTAATTTAACATCACTTTATAAGCGTTTCAGAATTTAGTGAAGTATTTTCATAAGTCCGAATTAATTTTTCTTACCATCAGATATTTTTCAAAAGTTCAAATTAATTTAACCTATCAACGGACTTGGATGTAGTAAAAATGACTGATCCTCTTAAGAATGATACGTGTTTTATTGTTGAGTTCAAAATTAGGAGACTTTGAACCAATATATGTTTTTTTATTAATGTTATTAATTGACTTTTTACTTGTGCTCAATGATAAGGAGTTATCTATGATAGGTTTTTTTTTGCGTATTTCTTTAATAAACTATTCACTCACATTTGAAATTAGAAAGGTATTTATTAAGATGGGAAAGTTGTGTTTTTAATATTTTTTTCACTACATTTAAGATTCAGAGATGGTTTAATAATATAAATTCTGCCTCCTACAAGTTTTTAAATTGAGATCATACACAATTCCTTCAAATGGTAAGCATGCGTATTACGTTTTAGGTGCATCCACCAAAAATTAATCAATTAAATAATAAAAAAATTAGATTTATCAATCTCAATGAAACATAATTATAAATTTATAAAAATAAATTACTTAGAAATTAAGAAAATATGGTTGCTATCAACAACAATGACAAAAGTGTAATTGTAGAACTGTCAAAACGAGTAACCCGGTTCGACCCGACCCGACCCGACCCACCACAGGTTGGTCACTTAGTGAGCCAACCCAACTCAGCTCATTTATTAGCAAGTCAGAAAAATCTGAACCCGGCTCGACTCACCACGGGTTGGTGGATAAACGGGTTGACTCATTAGACCATTTAATTACAATTTTTTTTAAATAAAAAAAAAACTACAAACTTTGTATATTCAAATTTAAATAAATTTCACTCCCAAAAAATGATGTTATACTGAAGACAATTCAAAATAATGATAAAAAGTACAATATAATCTAAATGTCATCCAAAAACAAACACAAAACACATGCAAAAAACCTGTTCCTTGAAGAATTTTAGTGAAGGGTGAGAGTGACAACACCGTAAATGAGAGCAAATTCCGTGAGAGTGATTTATGAGAGAAAATGTTACTTTTTTGGTATACACAGTGAGCGAAAAAAGTATTTTATTTTTTAAGGTTTCATAAATAAAATAATAAATTAAAAAAATAAAATTAGGTAGGTGAGTTGGCAGGCCAACCCAGCCCATCACGGGTTCAACCCGTATGAACCGGGTTTAAATGAGTCGAGTTTAAATCTGATCGACATAAAAAAAATTCAATTTTTTCAAACCCAACCTTGCTGAACCCGTGGTGAGTCAAGTTGGTTTGCGGATTGTAACCCATTTTGATGGCTCTATGTAATTGGTATTGATGACTCTCGATAGAGATAAAAACGATTCACATGGTGATACTATGTTAAGATCTTATTTGAGTGAAAAAAAAAAAGATATATTAATTATTTAACAAAATCCTATTATGAGTAATATGAAAAAGAAAAAAGAAGCAAGAAATTAGTATAAAAACAAATAATTGATTTGATAATTATAATTACAATTCTGTAAGTCTCTTAAGAATATTGAGAGGTCGAACGATAATGTGTTACGAAAAAGGTTTAGAATTTTTCAATAAAATTATACAAAATACAAGAAAGTTTGTCATTTTTGTCTAGAAATAAAATTATACAATAAGATTGTATAAGAAATTTTTTAACTTTTGTGAGAAAGATTTATAAATTAATATATAACTTTTTTTTTTAATTTTATTATATTTTACGTTTTGGCACCATAAAAAACTTTAGAAATCTATCTTGGGATCCAAAACATTTTATTTTCTGAAGATGCGGCACTAAGTTGGATCCAAAACAATAATGAGATTTATATTTTTAGGAAAGGTATTTATTTTTATGAAATGTGATATTAAGTTGGTATTTATTTAGTAGATAAGGCTAATGTTGCAGTAAATGTAATTTGGTGAGATGGGAAGGAAGGTAGGGCATTAACAAATGTGTTTAAGTTTGAGAGAATGTTTCCCCTTTTGGTCTTTTCACGACTTCACTTTTTGCACAACACAAAGGCACGTGATTGCGAGCCATATGATTGCCAATCTTCCGTAACAATCCATGTGGGGGCTTCTTCTTTCCACTCCATACAATTTACCTTTTTTAAAAAGAATATGCCTATTTCACTCCAACATCTCCTTAACATGGAAAAAGAAATAATACAAAAATGGTTTAATTATTTCAATGGATAGAAAGAAGAAAACATAAGCTAAAATGTACATAATCCTGAAAAAATAACAAGCAGGGTAAAATAGCATATTTCAGCTGCTCATTTAGATTAGCTAAATGCAGCAAGTTTATTTGTCATTTTGTCCCCTTCTTTGGCTAGCCTTCAAGTCAAATGAAGAAACTAAATCATATAAAATGATGCATGATGGAATTTGTTGTTATTGAATTCGGGGATTTTGAGTTATGCAGGTGTTAATTGGATTGTTGTTATTGGCAGTTACTGGTGTGAGATGGCAAAGTCACCGTACAAACTCACCCTCTTGCTCCACTCTTAACAGTGGTGGAACTGGTTGACCGATGACCACTACCTGCAGCAAAAGCAGATATAAATTGATTGATCAGCCAACCAAAAGCATAATTATCTTTTCTTGTTTTCTATTTCCAAAGAAGACCAAGAAAAAGATACGCTACAAATACAAATGCATTTTTGTTTTAGGAAAACAGAATGGGTATGATGTAAAATTAGGGAATTATTAGAGAGAGCAAGAGTGAAAGATTGTGCAAAAGCTTCCGAGATTTTCTTATGCAAAGAAAAAGACAATTCTTCAGAAAATAACAGAAGAAGAGACAAAGGAAGTACACCAAAACCACTTAATTAAATATTCACGAGAGGCTGGCTTGCCCTCCTAGGAAAGGAGGCTTACAACTAGCAAAATTCTTGCACCCTCATTCTTTCGTTTATTACTGTAAGCAAAATCCATTGCGGCATTCCCCACTCTCCACATCCTCTTTTATTTCCTGCCTTCCAATCTCAAACTTCTTTCTCACCTCAAACACACAACCCATTTACTTTTTTTCTCTCTGTTGTCAGTCATGGAAGTTAATACTACAGCCACCGTACCTGCAGGGCCACCAGCTAAGAACAATTCTTTCACACAGCACCGCTTACATTCAGAAAGACATAGACATAGCCACGGCCATTTCCCTACCAAAACCATTCTCATTACCGTCTCATTCGTTACCTTAGTTACGGTCCTATTTGTCATTCTTGTGGTCCTGTTCTTGATCCGTCGTCAAAAATCTTCCTCCAAAAGTGGCACTTGCAAAGAAGACAGTACAGAGCTTCATGACACAAGCAGCAGGCTCATTACTTCATCAACGTTGAATTCTAGCCCAGGTAACTAGCTGCCTCGTCACATGATATCAATGAATTGCAAATAGTATCTTAAATACTTATTAGTGAAGCAATATCATAACTATGTGAAAACTTACAAGAGTTAATTTGCTAGCAATTACAACTGCATAACTTTCCAGACTGCAGATGATCATATAAATTTGTCTCTAGCATATCATTAATTCATTAGTTCTTCTTAACATTAATTCAACTAGTCTTTGAGGGGTGAGGCTTTAAAATTCAGAAGCTAATCCATAAATGCTTGGAGACATTTATTGTAGAAGTAAAGAGTGGGTGTCTTCACGGGGGAAATTTGGGCAGGACCCCAGCACCTACATTTCGAGGAGTCCAAGTGTTTACATATAGGGAACTAGAAATTGCTACAGACGGATTCAGTGAAAGAAATGTGATTGGTGGTAATGGAGGACATGGCTTGATGTATAGAGGAGTTCTAAGTGATGGCACTTTGGCAGCAATTAAGTTGCTTCGTAGTGAGGGTAAGCAAGGGGAGCGTGCCTTCAGAATAGAGGTGAGTCAGTGTGCTTCATTTAATGAGTTAATATATCCTCTTCTTTTCAGCACGCAAAGATTGAATTATTTCTTGTTGTTACTTGCACCCTCTCTCTCTCCCAGTGTCTCATTTCCTTGTATTAGATCCAGTTTGTTCAGAGACTTTGTTTTTGTCTTTTGTTAAGCTCAAACTAGTATTGCTTGCCTAACAAACTTTATAAGTCGTAAGGAAATGTTTACATTAATATGAAAGGAATTTTACAAACTATCACGTGACAAACTTAATATCCTACTAGCAAATTATTTATGCCTTAATGATTTGACATTTGACTCCAGCAATTAGGGATATAAATTATTCTTAGGTTTTCTATATATAATATCTTAAAGTTATAACCTTTCTGCATCTTCTAACCTAGAAAATTTTGTAAACTGTGAAAACATGTCAAAGATTAAAAAAATCACTCAAAATTAAAATAAGTTATAAAGATTTAAGTCATTTGAATAATGCACTACTATTGAATCAAAATATTAATATAAGTTATTCATAGGTCATTAAAATACAGACAATAAGACATTTCCTGTCAGCGATTATCCTTTTAAAAGAAATCTCTGGCATTTTGCAACCAAATTTGGGACCATGAAAATTGGAATGAACATCCATTTACCTTTCTATCAGTCCATCCCACTTGCCAACTCATATTGTGAGCTTTATTCAAATCCAGCACATGGGTGTGAAGACTAAATGACATTTATTGCAGGTCGATCTCCTAAGTCGCTTGCACTCTCCATATTTGGTGGAGTTACTTGGCTATTGCGCTGACCAACACCACAGGTTATTGATTTTTGAATACATGCCCGATGGTACACTTCACCGCCATCTTCACTCCCCCAACGATCAAACTCAACCGTTGGATTGGTGGGCCAGGATGAGGATAGCCCTTGATTGTGCTAGGGCACTGGAATTCCTTCATGAACATGCAGTCTCTCCTGTGATCCACAGAGACTTCAAGACTAACAACGTTCTGCTGGATCAAAATTTCCGTGCCAAGGTGTCTGATTTTGGATTGGCTAAGATGGGATCAGAGAAGAAGAACGGTCAGGTTTCCACCCGTGTGTTGGGGACCACTGGATATCTGGCACCAGAGTGAGTATTACAAGTGTCCCATTTCATCTGTCATTTGGAAGCGCCATGCCTTATCTTCATTCTCCACCCAATCCCAGTAATTAACTTACAACGTTAAGTAAAGAACCTTGCACATGGTCACAGTCAAGTCCTTATCAAGCAGGCTGTGATTTTTAATTTTATCTATGATACATGACATACAAAAATTTTATACTGCACACCATTCATGATATATTTACAACTTCTTTCATAAATTATTGCATAAATTTAATTTGTCCCTTGAATTTGGGCATGATGTAGGTACGCCACGGGTAAGCTTACCACAAAGTCAGATGTTTACAGCTACGGTGTGGTTCTTCTCGAACTCCTCACGGGACGTGTGCCAGTTGATATCAAGCGGGCCCCAGGAGAACACGTCCTTGTCTCTTGGGTTAGTAAATAGCACCCTGCAATTTTGAATAGAATAAAATTGAATATGCAACTTTTGTTTAAAGAAAATCAAAGGAGATGCAAACAGAGTTGAGAATTAAGTTTCTAGTATTGCCAAATATTAATTTTGTAACATAAGATATTATGCATTCACCAGGCTCTTCCACGGTTGACAAACAGAGAAAAGGTGATTGAAATGGTTGATCCAGCTCTACGCGGACAGTACTCAAAGAAGGATTTAATTCAGGTCAATCTTTCGTTTAGTCATAATTATTCTCTCACCCTCATCATTGTCACTTAATGTCTTGGACTAACCATACTTTTACTATCAAGTAACATTTGCTTTCTGCTTCTATGGGATTTTGCAGATAGCTGCCATTGCAGCAATGTGCATACAGCCAGAAGCTGATTACAGGCCGCTCATGACAGATGTTGTACAATCACTAATACCACTTGTTAGGAACCCATCCTCCCTTAGTTCTAGCTCCCTACGATTTCAGAAACAAACGCCAAAGAGCAGAAGCAGCCTAGAAATAAACTAACTTCGTGTTAGATTAAACTAGCCCTTGGACAAAAATTAGGCCCCAAAACACGAGTAATATCACACTCAATGGGGGGCACCACCGAATTGGCAAGGTCCAATGACATTACCTCATCTCTACAGCCTTCAATAGCGGAGAAAAGAGGAGGGAAGAAAATGCAAACAGAAAGACGATAAGGAGGCATGGAACTTGTAGTTCTAGATTTTGCTTTTATCACTTTATGATCTGTATTTTAGATTGTCTTTGTCATGAGAAACTTGCAAAGATACAAGGTAAGAAAATAAGAGGAATGTGAACTTTCTAATAATTATGTCGCTAATATGAACAGAACATTTCTCCTGCAATATGATGAAACTTAATATTCAAGAGTATCGCTTCCTGTAAATTCTTAAATCCCGTAACTCACCGCGAAAAAACAATACTTAGTGACATACCTAAAATCAGACTGGATCACTTTTGACCAACGGAAAACGACCTTAAATATAGAGCTCCCCCTCTTACAGACTGACAAGGAGATCGATGTTAGCTTCTTTCTATCTGGCAATTGGCAAAGAGCTGAATTTTAGGCGGTGCAATAGGAGACAACTATATATTAAAAGCTAATTCACCTTTAGTATAAGGAGAAATACAAACATGTAGACGTGACAGACATAATGGAATAATGCTGACCTGTTTTAACTTGCACGACTGGTGTCTGACTGAAAGCAAGGATTCCCCACAAAGCACGTAGCACAACAAGGAGCCCGGCTTGTCATATCAATGGACATTTCCTGATAAAAAGATCAGCAAAATGATTGCGACAGGCAACAGGCCATCAGAATGGAGAAATATCAATGTTACCAACCCGAACAACGAGGGATGAACCAAAGATGATGGGAAATTATTACATAGTGTATAAGTATTTGTAACCCAGACTTGGAGAACTAAGTCCTTTATAGTCTGATATTCCTTCATTCTCCATTAAATAATAAAATGACTTTTCTAAAGCCTTCTTGACAATCTAGAAAAATACAATATCCAAGTCATGAGCAAAAATTACCTGGAGCTAGATCATAGGTTCCTAAGTGGAGCTATAACTTGTTTGGGTGATCTATCTGTTTTACTTTTCTGATTTTATTTGATTCTGTTTTGTATACCTGTTACTTTTATGTAATACACCAGCTAGTGGTATGTCACTGATATATATTATGTACCCTCTATCTTAAAATATAAAAATACTTTTCAGAGTAGATTTTGTTCATGGTACTCAATATTAAACATAACACAATTTTTAATATATTATTTTCCAAGTAAAAATTATGTAGTCATTATGATATTACTATTGCATCCGGTAGTAAAGTTGAAAACTTCGAGCTCCATCTGGAAATATGCACCACTTGTAACTTGTAAACCTGTACAACCCCAACACTACCCCAAAATGGTGGCAGGGCAAGATCCAAAAGTGGTGCAATAGACAAAAGAAGAGTTTGATAGGCACTAGTTCAGAAAATAGGTTAGCTGACTGAAACATTAAACAACAAATCCAAAGTGGTGTCAGAATCAAGAAAATAAGTTATAGACATAACGTACAAAGTACCTCGTAAATGGGGAAAAACTTATCTCAACAACCGAAAATCCAATCTTCCCACTATTTGTTCTTATAACCTAACGTGGTTTCAGAAATAAGCTACATCTTGTACAAATATTGGACAAAAAAAAATCCCTAAATGGTTTGAGAATCTAGAATAGAAGGAAGACACAATGTACAAAAGTGAGAATATCTCTTAAACAGGGAAAATTAATCTCAACAACCAAAAATCCAATCTTCCCACCGGTTTTCTTCTCTTCCTTCCTATTTGATTAAAGACTCCTAACCTCCTACAAGTTCAGCTGCCATATTATAACAATTACCTCTTCACTTGTTACAAGTGTTTCCCCATTACAGTCCCAAAAGAGTCTCCATGGCTTCACATGCATAGACATAATAACTGAAGCCTCTAAATATCATAAGATTACGCTCAAGGGTATATTATTGCACAACCCGGTGAAAAACATTATGGTAATTTTATATTTCAGCTTCTGATTATTTGAAAGCATCCTATTCTCCTTTTTCCTCCACTTGTGAAGTTTCTTTCCTCTTTCCAACTCTATCCGAGTATTTGGCAAAAGCTGCAGAAAGGGCAGACTTGACAGTAACTTCGGGTTCTTTCTTCCTTCGTTTGCTCACATCGTTGACATCGCCTTGCTTGTCTTCAATCAAGGAAGAAGATTCAGTATCGTTCCTTATCGATGAGCCTGGACTAGCTGGCTCATATTGAACAGAAGTATCTGGAATGGCCTGCCGGCCTGAGTCCACCCGTTTGAAAGGTTCATGAAAAGTGTCAAACAAGCGCTTGACCTGTCATCAGGAAGATTCAGATTTTTTTGGTTAATATAAGTAAGCAATGGCTAAAGATCATTCACCAATGCTACAAAAAATGTGCAACTGCAAATCACTGTCCCATTGCAGTTTCATTACTAGTAACATTAATATACCTTGCGCTCTCCTATGCCAGGGCAACGAGCTAGATCTTCCATAGATGCGCCCATAATGTTAGAAAGAGACTGAAAAGACAAGAAAATAGCTTGATGAAAATGCTTTTGTGAATTAAATCAATCGAACTGTGTCTCTGCGTGCACTAAAAGCCAGCATGCATACCCCAAATGTGGTACCAAGGGTGACAACATCAGTCTTGTTAACATGCCGTACTGTTGTAAGGGCATGTGTTAGCTACAGTTGAAAATAAAACAGCTTCAGCACAATTGATGGGCAAGCATAGAATGTAATCAATTTACGAACTGCATCTTTTATAATTTACTCTTGAAAGTATTAAATAAAACCCATAGAAATTAGCAAACAGAAAAGAAGAAATATAACCATACCCGTGATAGATAATCTGTATCCATTTGGCCTTGAATAATGTCTGCAGGCTTGTTTTCATAGACTTTTATGGTCTCCAAGTACCGGCCACATTCCTCCAGACTATAACAACAGTACAACGGAATCAAATAAAACCAATTAGACCGGTAAGAGAAGGGAAATCTTGCCAGATGCTACTACAGATATTGAAACTCACATGCATGTTAATGCTATATTAATCTCAAGCTCCTTTATATGGAAGAAATTCTGCTAAACCAAAAGCTCGGAAAGAAAATACGATAAGCATTTCTCCTTCCAAGGTGTATGTATTAATTGAGTCACAAAAAAACCGTTGGAAAATAGATAGTCACATTAACATGCTTCATTAAGTTGCAATCACACACTTTTTTCCTTAACAAGAAATTTTGATTGCATGTTAAATTTTCTACTCAGTTTGATAGCAAGTTCACAAGAATGTAGTAGATAATAGCAGCCGACTCATGCTCCTGAGAGGAAAGGAAAAAAATTTATATCTTCAGTATGCATACTTCACAAGCAGTTAAAAGTAAAGTCAATTGCACCTCCATCCACACAGGAGCGTACAGTCGTGAAGCAAAGCTGTTTTTGTAACTTCAAGTAGAGGCTTTATTACATCTTCCTGCAATCAACAAGAAAACAACAGACAAATGTCACATCCTCTGTATAGATAGCAGAACAGGTATAGTTAATATAAATTTCTAGATAGATCACTGGAAAACATAAACTAAAATAGATGCTATAGAAGTTTGAATGAGTGCCTGACCACATCAACATGGCATAGAACCACACGAAGCTTGAAATTCTTCTGCAACTCCCTAATTCTATAATACAAGTAGTCTGGATGCAGAAGATGATACCGAAGACTGCATTAAACCATCCAACTAAGTTAAGTTGATGCCAAAAAAATAGAACTATAATGAACCCAAATAGTAGAGGAATAACAACTTGTAAGATAATGATTGACCATGCAGGGGAATCTAGAATAAAAGCAACCCCACAAGCACAATGATAAACTATATAACAAAGTCAATCCACTGAATTGAGTCATAAATATTCTTTCCACTCCAGTCATGAGAACATGCAATTATCCCACGAAACGCCACAGTAACAGTACTGGCCTTACATCAGGATATCCAGTGCTGATTGACAATTTGATGTGCATTTTCATAGCGTTGACACTGACGACAGCAAGTGCGCAACAAACAAACTCTAGAACATCTAAATTCAGAAGAGAAAATAACCTGAGATACAGAGCACAGGAGCTTTGGCCCAGCATGTAGTCACAAACAACATCGGCAAACGCCCATCTAACGTTCCTAATGTGTTTGAGCAAGGGGTTTCCCTTCTACAAAACGGAAAACAAAATTCACTTCAAGACACTAATTATACAAGAAACACGTTGACAAAATAATCTCATAAGATTATGCACGAAAAAGGAAAAAAAAAAACGAAGAGAATGCAAGAATTTAATTAGAATGCGCTAAAATCATAGCGATTGTCGTAGTTTTACGATAACAATTTTAAAAGGCATTCGACCTGTCTGTGGCTCGCAAGAATTTAATTAGAATGCGCTAAAATCATAGCGGTTCTCGTAGTTTTACGATAACAATTTTAAAAGGCATTCGACCTGTCTGTGGCTCACAAGAATTGAATTGCGATTTTGAGAGGCCTGAGAGGAGTGTAATTTTGATGAAGATGCAGCAGCAGCAGCAGCGGGAGACGGGGTGGAGGTTGAAGATGGAGCATCCGATTGGGCAGTTTCCCTAATAAACAAAACAATTAACAGAAGGAACGATAAAATAACAACCGTTACGATGATAATGAACAAAGAATTAAGATGCAGAAATTTCAAGCGTGTATACCTGGGTTGTGGAGGAGGAGGAGGAGGAGGAGGAGCGTAGAACTCGGAGGATTTGACGAAGGCGAAAGCTTGGGAAAAGGATTGGGAGGGAAGGAAGAGAGACGGTGGAGTCGATTTCGCCTGTGAACTTTCAACCACTTCCTGAAAAGAAGGTATTCTTATCACCACGGAGCTCTTCTTCTGCTTTCCATCACTGTTTTTCTCTTCTTCCTCTGTCTGCTTCTGCATCTTTCTACTTTCTCCGCTTGCGCCTTCAATTCGCGCGAATTTCCTCCAACTCGTTTTTCACGGTCCTCTAAGCAAATGCGGCGTGCGAGTGTCAACTGGGCTTGGGCTTGTTGAAGCTCCGGTTCATTCTTCTTTCACCAATTAAACGGTCGATTGTACAATTTAAAATATTCCAGACGAAACCACGGGGGTATTAAAAGAAAGAGCCCAGATTGGGCCTTTTAAAAAGCAATGTTCTTCTTAGGCCCGTACTACATAGAAAACCATATAGAGAATTTCATACTAGTTCGGAATTACGTATGCTTTTAGGTTGTGTTGCTTTCGGTAATTGAAAACCAATATTTAAAATAGTAATAATGAAAAACCCATCCAGAATATGGAATTTTTTAAGATTATTTTATCTATTTTTTTCCCTCGATCATAGTTTGTGTTGAGGGTTACTTTTTGCAAGAAAAGTGGGAAAAAAAGGTTTGTGGCAAAACACTATTACTACAATACAACTGTACTTGTTTTATAAGATTTTCAACAAATAGAGCATCTTTAGAAAAGCCCTCCTTAGCTGGAGAAGCCTAGGAGTGTATAAGATAAAAACCATTTCGTATCTATTCCTTTCACACATAAAGTATTTGTTTATGTTTCTTAAAACTCGATCTTTCTTATTCGTGACGGTTTCAGTTGTTGAATTGATGATCGTTTGGTTCTAATCTGTTTTAAGTCTCATTTGTTTGTGTTTATCCTCCAGTCCATTTTAATTCGATTAGTGCTTGACATGCAAAAAAGACTCTAATGTTCAAGTTAAATGTGTTTCATAAAAAAGTTTTAATAAAAGAAATTAAGTCAAAAAATTTTTTATCTTGACTTCATGTCTATATTTATAGAATTTATTAGTAATTAAATCTATTAATCGACCATTATTAATGGTTAAGATACTCACTAATTACTTATTAATGATCGTTATTATACGGTAGTATATCTCTAAGGATTGGACACATCACCTTAATGGTCGGTTACACCGAACGATCCAGCTTACCAATTAATTGGGCCGAATTATCAAACTGGTCCAATTTTATTGGACTCCAGGCCCATCACGTCACAGATGTGAAAGAATGAATAATATCATATATCACGTATATCATATATCACGTATAATAATATTCCAATAGAGATATATCAAGTAAGTTTATTTATATTTTATTCTGTTTACATTCACATTCTTTCACACTCATACATTCACACTGACTTCTCATACACTCTCTTCCCTGAGTACTATCGTATTTGCGATAACCCTCTCCTCATTCTAAGAATCAACTTACTGAGGATTGATGGTCCTCCATTACCAACGTCTAACTTGATCATTAGTCCTTTTGGTCCCAAAATTATCACCGAAACAGTTATTTTATTAATTAGTTTTTAATTATCTTTAATGTTTGTTCTTATCGAACAGTTATGCCCGATAAAGAGTGTATTCACCTTGGATGCACCGATGGGCAAACCATACAGTACAGCGACCATTGGTATCTTTAACCTAAAAAAGACTTTGTAGCGTGATGGTGAGCAAACGTTAGTATCAACAGAGAAAGAGATTAAAGTTTGGTGAAAATGTTCACGTTATCCGAAGGAGTGGGTTGGTGGGTATTGAAAGATAGGTGGGTGGCTGCTAAAGAGGATACTGTGTGGTATGTAATTAAGGATTTGTGGGTGAAAAGGTAGAAAGTAGTTGAAAACTCTCAGACAAATTGAACAAGTATTAACAAAACTCAGTCACCCAATTAATTTCTCTACTCTAAGTCCTTCTACAACTGTTTCTTAATGGTCCCTCTCCAATCTCTACCAAACATAATTCCGTTTTTGAAATTCATCGTTTTGATAAATCATGGCTGTCTTACATGGCTGCTATTTTGTTAATTAACAACCACATTTGTTCAACGTTCACTTCTTGCTACAGACAAACACATTTTCGGTAGATATGACAAAGGGATCGAGTAAGGAATGGAAATTATTTATCTATTATTCCACGGGCAATACAAAATATCGTCTATTATTTGTTCTATTATGTATCAGATTTTCGTTTACATAGATAATAATATTTAAACAATATTTTTTTTTGATAATATTTGAATATTATCTATGTGTCATTCTGTGATTGGTCCTAAATTGTTCCATAATCAATAATAGTAATCATAAACACCATCATAGATCAATCACAGAATAACACGTAAATGATGTTCAAATGTTGTCAAAAAAAATGTTGTCTAAGTATCATTATCCTTACAAAATATCAGTATATTTATAAATATTTACATATATTTTTAAAAAATAATAATAAGGAGGTAGTAAGAAGGACTAACAAGACTACGCTTTGAACAGAGTACAGAGAAGGGTTAAGAATTTTAAATTAAGTTCAAATTAGAGGGCTGTGTAATGGATCTTAATAACAGCTGTTGACCAGCTTGCTTCATATGACCGTTAATAAATTCTGCTATCAATTATCAAATTCTAGCAAGGTATTAAGACACAAAAGCTTATTCAAATTATATTCTGTCAAAGTTCTCATAGTTTGGCCAAATTTTTACATAAATGTTGTAAAGATACTTAAATTCGCCATTGACCGATGACCATGCACAGTAGGTTAATTGTTTTACAACCTTAAATTACGTCACCCAAAAATTTCACGTGAATGTGAAAACATAAAAATTAAAATTCATTTATACTTCCTACTTTTATAATTAACGTATTTCTGTGTCGGATTACATTAGCTCAAAAAATTAAAAATTATATATTTTTATATTGAATAAACTTTGTCTTATGTATATAGACTTCAAATAAGATAATTTTAGTGTTATTTTTATGTTGAATGTAACTAACTTCATATAAAGTTATGTTGAGTATATATAAATTTAAGGTAAATTTACATTTGTTATTTGTTATGTGTATGGTTAATATAAAATTTGTATTTTTTAAAAATTTGATTCATTTTACCTTATATTCAAAATCTGTAATTCAGAAAACATAGTAAAAACTATATTAGTTCAGTGGCATTTTTTTTCCAACTTTAACATTCTTTTATTAATATATGTTCCGATATAATAAGAGAGAAACATTAACCACTTGAAACAACAAAATAAGGGTTAAATATGTTTTTAGTCCCTATATTTTGAGACGATTTTGGTTTTAGTTCATTTTCAAACTATGGTACAATTTAGTTCTTTAACTTTAGAAAACTCTGGTTTTAGTCTTTTTTTACAAATTTTTTTTAATTTTATTTGTTGTTTCAAGCACGTTTCTTAGTTAACATTGAAGCAAAAATGGGTCAAACAGTGTAAACAATTCAAATGCTATAGTGAAACGTGTTTAAAATAACAAATAAAGTTAAAAAAAATTAGTAAAAAAAACTAAAACCAAAGTTTTCTAAAATTGAAAGACTAAATTGTACCATAGTTTGAAAATGGATTAAAACCAAAATCGTACCAAAGTATAGGGATTAAAAACATATTTAACCTACAAAATAATAATATTCAAGTTCAAGAACTATTAAAACTGCTTTAGCTCCTAGCGAAAAAAGAATAAATTGTTGTCATCTCGTTCAAATATCACAAATGCAACTTTTAAAATTTAAATCAGTTTTCCTACTGAAGGTCTTGATCCAACATAAAATTATTTACTTACGGTACCAAAATTCATCATTACAAAGTTTAAATAAATTAAAAAAAAAAATCACGGCATTATTTTATGTTAATTGATGAAATTGGAATTGGAATAGTGACATCTACGGTGAGATTGATAATACAACATTTGATCCTTAAGATCGGTGATAAAATATTTAGTTTTTTAAATCTTCATAAAGACATTCAATCATTATCTTTAAATCTCCACTGCCATGTTTATTTTTGAATCATACTTAATAGTCTTAAATTATCCAGAGTCAAAGTTAAACACAATTTAAATATTTTTTATTCTTTTCACTTATTAAAGTGTTTTTTAAAACAAAACCTTAATAAACAAAACTTTTAAATAAATAATATTTTGAATATATGATAATTGGTCCTAATAATATCTTAACGAACATATTGGAATAATAATTAACATCTTTTTTACTAATTAAACATAGAGATACAATTAAAATAACTTTTTCAATTTTGATAATGTAATTTATTCATTATATAATATGTCATTTTAATACCATTTTACAAACCTCAATTTATAAACTAATTATGTGTAATTGAATTAAACTTAAAATCAATTCTTTAACTTAGTACCGACAAAAAATTAAAAATTAAAATTTAATTTATATTTTATTAAATTAAATTTATTTAAAATTGAAACTTGATTTAATTTATCTTATTTATTTTTTACAAATTTATTTATATTTCATTTTAAAAATTTATAAATTATTTTTTTGAAATATATCGGTGAATTTTAAAATATTCAGAGATAATTTTTAAATAAGTATGTGCCACATAACAGAACAAATTCTTTTATTATCCCGGTCCGCACTAATTTAAGCATTATAATGTTTCCTAATATTGTGGATTCAAAGACCTGATAATTTAGTTAAGGTGAAATGAGGTGTGTCAAATATGAAATAAATAAGAGAGAAATAATTAATGAATCTGGAAATGAACACATTTCAATTTCAAGCAGTTTTTCAAAGCAAAAAACATACTTTCTCTCATAAGAAAAAAAAAAGATAGAGAGAAAACAAACTAAAAATATCATTATTAAAATAGTATATAGTAATAGCTAAGAACATTACATATTTGATTGTTTATTAATTATTTCTTTCAAGGTTATAAGTCTAAAATCTTAGTTTCTTTTGTATAACATTTAGTTTACTTCTTTTTAATACAATGTTGACTTAGTTATTTTAAAAGTAATATCTCAAATAATGTCTCCTATAATAGGATATATATATATATATATATAGTGTTTGCTAACTTGCGTACTGTTTGTTTTTCAGTTGGTACATTTTAGCAATGTGTACCGGATTTCAGTAGACAAAAATACCCTTATATCATAAATTATAAGTTTTAAGGTTAAGGATATTTTAATAATTTTCTTTCTCAAAATTAAAAAAATAAAAAAAGAAACCCCCCAATCCCTTATCCACCTCTCTCATTCCTCTCAACCTTTCTCTTTCATCTCTTTCACTCCAACATTTTCTTTATCATCCCTACTTTAGCCCTAATTGAAAAAAATAAAAAACACTTGTCTTATTTTAATAATTTTCATTCTCAAAATTAAAAAAAAAAAAAAAAAACCCAAACCCTTACTCACCTCCTTCATTCCTCTCAACCTTTTCTCCTTCATCTCTCTCACTCAACACATTTCCTCTGTCATCTCTGCACTAGCTCTAACTAAAAAAACGCTCATTATTAAATAAAATGGTTAGAGAAAAAAAATACTTACATAAATAAAAAAATTAAAGCACCTAATTTTTCTTTATATAATTATAAATAAAATTTCAAGATTTAGAATTTTTATTGTTTGATTTTATAATTGAGAATTTTATTGTATTTTGATTTGTTTTTTGCTTTAGTAAAGGAAAACAAGTTAATGAATTTCTACTAAAAAAATTAAATGGTCATGGAGCAATGTTACGTAATAGTCTCGGAATGTAAAGGAATGTAAAGGAAGGATGCTCAAAAGTCTTGGTGCAAGTTGTGCCCGTCAGCTGTAATATAATAATGAAGATAATGAAATTAAAGAGATTTTGAATGAACTTTTTTCGAAAGGTGAATATGACTCAACTCTTTACAAAAGTAAATCGTTTAATAATGAATGTTTTTTTAGTTGGGGCTAGTGCAAAGATGACAAAGAAAATGTTTGAGTGAGAGAGATGAAGGAGAAAGGGTTGAAAGGAGTGAATGAGGTGAGTAAGGGTTTCGAGTTTTCTTTTTTTAGTTTTGAGAATGAAAATTATTAAAATAAGACAAGTGTTTTTCATTTTTTTCAATTGGAACTAGAGTATGGATAACAGAGAAAAGGTTGGAGTGAAAGAGATGAAAGAGAAATGGTTGAGAGGAATCAGAGAGATTGGTAAGGGTTTGGAGGTTTCTTGTTTTATTTTTTTAATTTTGAGAACAAAAATTATTAAAATACCCTTAACCTTAAAACTTAGAATTCATGATATATAGGGGTATTTTTGTCTACTGAAACCCGGTACACATTACTAAAATATACCAACTGAAAAACAGAC
>NC_028358.1:32235897-32363002 GCF_000741045.1 Vigna radiata var. radiata
ATATATATATATATATATATATAAAATATCTTTTAATAAAAAGTTGAAAATATGTCAATCGGTATATATATCTTTAGTCTTGGATGTAGAAGAAAAACTATCTCAAGTCAGCAATATATTTTGTAGAACGATAATATTTTAACAATTTTTTTAATAATATTTTAACAATAAATTATTTATTACTATTTTATTAGTTTATATATTTAAAATGGATCAATAACAAATGGTCACATCGTAAAAAAATTATTAAAAAGAGTTTTTAAAGATACAATTTTTATAAATGTCAATATACGGAAAATAATAATATACTGATAATATACTATATTAGTTTTACTTGTCATTAATTTATTTTCTTTTAAATTATGAATGATATGTATATTTTTTAGAGATTTTCTTGAAGATATTTATTTATGTTTTGGAGTCTTTTGATGTGATTTTTATTAAAGGGTTTAAGTGATTTTAATATTTGAAGTGATGAAATGTCATATGAAAAGTATTGAATGGTAATTAGATATTTAATTGCAAACGTCAAGGATTGTGTTTTTGGGGTAATTTAAAGTCAAATAAACCATTATTCTAATTTAGGTCATTTTCCATCTTGCCTATAATTCTCGCTGCCACAAAACTCTAATTAATTGACCGAGTCAAAGTATGTCAAACTTTAAAATTAGAAAAATTGTCACAATTTTAATAATAATAAAAAAATATTCTTTTCAGAATTTATTATTCTTGTAGTTTTTATTATTTCTTTTAATCTCACAAAATGTCACCATTATAATTAAATACAATAAATGAAACATATACACTTTTTTTATATTCTCCTTCAACCACAAATTGTGTAAAAAAATATTTTTTATTATTCAGCAACGTAAAAGCTTTTTCCCTAATATTATTAAATTACAATGATACAATTCATTTGTATGCCTTTTTATTTGGTAACTTTACGATTACAAAAGGCTTTAATATGTTTTAAAAAAACATTTTCTCAATTTTGGCATGCTCAACTTCGTTGTATTAAATCTAAGTTAAAACAATTAAATTGATTTTATTTATTTTTACTTCAAGTTTGAACTAAACCAAATTTAATCGTTTTGTTTAATTTATTTCTTTTCGACTTTAATCAATTCAACCATTTTATGGAAAATTAACAATACTTATGTAAAAGAATAAATAACATTAATATATTAAGCAAGTTAGCCAAATTAACTTTATAATTCATTAAATTTAAATAAATCTTGAACTTAAATTAACTTGATTAGAGTCTTCAAAACGTATAAATTATTCTTGTCTACAATAATTTTGGACATAATTAAACTGGAAATGAAACTTTTTTTTCTTACAATGAGTCAAATTATTGTATCTCTTCCTCTCATGGAGCCACTCCTATAAGTTAAACTCATGATGAAATGTGTTGACTTATCAATTTAACTAAAAAAGTCATCTATTTTGTAGAAATAAATATTAAATAAAAACTTTAAGCCTTTACTTCATTTTATATTAAATTTCTATACATACTTAAACAAGCATGAAATTGATTAATAACATAATGTAAAAATCTAAAAAAGTTAAAGTTTGACAGAATTTTTAATAATAAATTCATGTATCATTTATAATTTTTTAATTCATTATGTATTGATATATTGTATATAATATTTAATTTTTATTTATGAAATCTTGATTTTATTTATGAAAAAGTTTTTGGTGCATCTACCACTGCATCTGCCACTGCCGGCGGCGCCGTTGTCTATCGTTGCCACTATCAGAGATTAAGTTTCAACCGACGATCACACAGTTTTGATTGTCTTGGTCAGGTGACTACCATGCCATTAACGACGCTTTCATCGGAGTTCCTTTTAAAGTTATGGATTTGTTTCCTTTTTCGTCGTGCATTGTGACATGTTTGGTAGTTATTTAGAGCATCGAGGTTGCTCTTTTTCTTTTTTTTAGTAGTAATACTTCCTAAACTAAGATTGTAGTGAAACAAAGCATTGTGTACGCACAACAAAACTACAACACGTAAATGACAGTATCAAGAACAAAACATTATCAAATCAACAATAATACACAATTGATAATATAAAATATATATTAGTGGCGAATTTACCTACAAAAGAATTTATTGGTAAATAAAATATGTATTATCGACAAAGTTTTGATGAAAAAGTCCATTGATAATAAATTGATCGGTAAATCCATCGGTAATTAAAATTTTAAAATTTGTTGATAAAATTCATCTATAATTTTTGTAGTGTTGAGAGATAGACAAACTTGCTCAAAATAAAACTAAATAGAGCTCACAGTATGTTCTATTTACATCTAAGAACACAAAAACATGATTAAAAACACACCATTAAAATCACTAATAAGAAAATATTTATATAAATGACTAAAAACGTAACAAGTAAATGAAGACTCACATGAAATAAATAACATAAAAAACCAAGAAAAAAAGTCTAAAGCTCACCTTACACAAATGGATAAATTGGTTAATCTAAATTGAAGAGCTCGTTATAACGATTAGTCTTACTATATTCATTCGTCAATCAAACAAACTCAAAGGAAAAATTCTTAGAAAGAAGTGAGAAAACTAACAAATTTATTTCTAAAATGATTACATGTTTTAAAATATTCATTCATAACAAAATTATTTATATTAAAATATTTTAATATTAAATTAGTTTTCTAAATGTTATATTTTCTATGTCTTTATATAAGTTAAAAAATAATTCAATTTCAATTTTCTTTTTCTAAAATTCGGATTCATACTGTAAATGAGAAATTTAAAATTTAAAATGTATGGTAACCAAGTTTGCATTTGAAATTTGAAATAAAAGAACTTAGTTAAAAATGTAATAATAAAATTTGCATTTGAAATTTAAATTAAAAAAATTATAAACTGAAGACTTTAGTGGACTTTTTCAATATGTCTTAACAACTTTCATATAATAATGATAAAATTTAAAATATAATATAAAATTAAATAGTAATTAAATAAATTAAATATTAAAAAAGTATTTTATGTGAGTTTTAAAATTACATAATACTTATGCCTAAATTAACATTTCTTATTAAAATTATTAAGTTTATGTTGAATCATACTTATCTTCATTATTTAAAATATAATATTTATTTTTTACATCTTAATGAAAACAAAAGTTGGTGATTCTAAAAATGTTTGGGTGCGTTTAAAAGGTCAAAGTACTAATTTTCTTATAAAAGAATCCCTGTCCTATATTCCCTGTCTTTTTAAGATAATACATATTTCTTAAAATGTTATTAATCATCACATAAGCGATTATAAAAAAATATACTTTACTTTTTAACTTAGAATGACAAAAAATATTAATCAAATACATTCTTCTTTTTTTTCTGTGTCTTATTTATGACAGGTTCTTTTCCAGGTTGGTGAGAATAATTTCGTTTTTCTGACATGCATGTTCTTCCTCCTTCGTTGTGGTAGCTGTTCTGTTGAATCCCCTTTCCGATCTTCGTCTCGTCAGGTTTTTGTTTCCACTTTTTCTCTTCCTACCAGTTACCCAAACTCAATACAAGAATCACCAAAATAAGAAAACTAAATAACAAGGTTCATGGATAATCTGTACACGTATTGTGCATGCCATTTTCCCGGCGGATCTCCGGCGCCTCCGAACAAAAGTCTAGCTTTTTGTTCTCATCGCTCCCAATGCTTTCTACTTTCTGGGCATTCCCCTTTTTTATCTGAATTGGTGACCAAAGATTATGGCTTACGAAATTATCACCATTCACGAATCCAGCTAATTTTCTTCAACGCAAAACAAGTGTGCCAAATATTATACACGCCTTCCCAATTTCAGGCCAAAAAATAAATCGTGGCAGAAAAAAAATCGATTAATTCAATAAACTATTGAACAAAGGAGGAGTTAAACAGAATCCACAGCAGCCGGCGGCGGAAAGGGCGCAGCAGCAGATGTTCCTGCGCCGCCGTTATTGGCCACCCTTGGAGACCTAACGGAAGAGGCCCTCACTAAGAAAGGCGGCGCCATAGTGAAAACCCAGCGGTCGGACTTAAACCCCCGGTCCAACCGCCTTGAAGACCTCCCTCTGCTACTTCCCTCGCCGGTTCGATATCCACGCCGCGAACTACCTTCCCTGGGCAACATAACCAAGCTTCTCGCTCGATGCAGTTCCGGGTTGAGAAGTATCTGTTTTCTAACTTCCTCGGGAAGCCTCAAGGTGTACCTCTCAGTATCCTCGCCGGGTTGGACCAGCGAATGACCGGTCGAGTGAGAGCGGGGGAACCGGCGGGGGCGGCCCGACCGGGAGCCTCTGGTGCGGTTCCGGTTCAGCGTCTGGTTTAGGCTGAGCACCTGAGGGGGTTCGGAGGAAATCGGAAGCTTAGGCTCTTGCTGTTGTTCGGGAAGAGGCTCGACGGCGTTGTTGTGGGCCTCGGGTTGGGCTTCGGATTGGGCCTCGATGTCGTTAGGAGCATTAAGAACTGGAATTCCTCTGACGGAGTCCCCGGGCTCGGGGACGAGGTTAGCGCGGCAAACGGGGCAGGTAGTGTGGGAGGAGAGCCACTCGTCGATGCACTCCGGGTGAAACGCGTGATCACACTTGGGGATCAAACGCAGCGTTTCGGTGTCCTCGAACTCGTTTAAGCACACCGCGCACTCCAGCGTCCCCTTTCCAAGCTTGTGGATCTTCACCACGGAGTACTCCAGCGTGGGGAAAGTGTCGATGACCGCCTGGTCGAGGCCACGGCGCGGGCGGGAGGTGGCCCCGGTGAGGTTGCGGATGCTTGCGGAGGGGGAGTCGGCGCAGTGGCGGATGTAGATGGAGAAGAAGCCCATGAGGAAGACCGCAGCGATGAGGATGACGATTATGATGGCCATGGAAGGGCTGAAGCGGTTGTAATACGATTCGTTTTGGTTATTGTTCGTAGATTGCGCAGCCGCGAGAGGAACGATGAAGAGGATGAGGAGGAGAAAAACGTAAATTCCTCCATTTTCTCTAGAGCCATTTGAGTTCTTCATTTGGCTCACTGTAGAGGAAGATGAAACTTTAGAGAGAGATAAAGGGTATGAGATTTTATAAAGTGAATAAGGAAAAGAGGAAGCGCTTATAAATGATCTGTCATCGAGAGTGATGAAAGGGAAGAGAAGGTTCATAGGTTACGAAGTCTTGGTTCAAGTTACGTCAGATTTTGGTCAGAGACGGTGTACCACAGTAACATATAATTTCTGTAATCACCCCAGAAACTTCCAAACTAAATCATATCATTTTCTAACTGCTTTTTTTTTTCTTTTTTCTTTTATAAAAAATTACTTTTTCCTTTTATTTAGTCAACTTTATAATTCCATCTTAAACACGCGTCTCTCTCTTTTTTTCTCACTCATTACATAATCTATTACGTTTCTTCCTATTCAAGGAAAAGTAATGTATTTTTTTATTATTTTTATTTTTATTTTTAATTTAGCATCTGTTCAACTCTTCACCACGTACCTCCACTAATATCAATTACTTCAGAATATGTATTGAGTGAAGAATCTCAAATATATAGCTTTGTCGCGATTTTCTAATGTTAATAATACGCGTAGACACCAACAAAAAAAGGTTACCAGTTTTAAAAAGAATAAAAATACATTAATTATTTTTCCTAAATGATGTATTAATTATAATTATTGTACTATATTCAACAACGTTAAACAAAAAAGAACGAAAGAGTGTTTTTTATTCTTTCTTTCGCTGGTTGTGTATTTAATTGTTTTCAATTTATAAAAACTAAACCATAGCGTCACTCAAACTATCTAATCACAAGGAGTTCCTCATGTAAATGCATATTTAGCTAATTAATTAAAACTGAAAAATAATATTATTTTCTTTTTGCATGAAGAAGCACGTCCCTGGCCATGCAAAAAAGAAAAAAAAAATTGTGGCATTTCTGAGAATTTTGTCGTAAAGAGTAAAGGGGAAAGTGAGAAAAACTGAAAGAATTTCTCTCATTTCGAATTTTGTGAAACTGTTTGTTTTCTTGTACTTGTGATTGGCTATTTTCTCACTTTCAATTATATATTTGGATCGATCAATTTCAAACTAAACCAAATGTTACGAAGGAAAATATAACTAATTAATGAGAACCTCAAAAAAAAATTATGTAAAAATCATTTGTCTATCATGTTTCGTAGTATCAATATCAGAGTGCTTGGCTTTTATAACAATATACACAGAAAAAACAAATTATAATTATGAAACATTTACGCCGTCATGTCTTTTTACACATATATTTAATATTAAATGGACAATATTAATATTACACGGAATAATATTAAAATTAATAAATATAACTAATGATGTGTTTATTTGAATTAAATATAATATAATATATAGTCTTAACAATTGTAATAAATGTATAATAATATTAACATTTGTTAGAAATACAAGTTAAAAAATGTTGTTTATTTATTATATATTCATAAATTTTAAATCCATATTCATAAATATCATACTCTAACACAATATCAATAAATACATACGAAACAATATTATAATTAATATTAATGGATATAAGTTATAGTAAATATTTGTTTTGTTTCGTATTAATAATGTTAAATATATTTATTAAATTTTACTACAGCTCAGATGACTTTTATATAAATTTAACATATGATGTATTTATTATCATATGTACAGAATGTTATAGCATTACAACTGAGATACGTAGAAGATCCATTTCGTAGAATTCTATCCGACGACACTAAAATAATATTTTACGAGGATAGAATTGGAAACGAAACTTTTGCTACAAAATCAGATACATAAATATAAATATAGAAACAAATATTAGTAACTATAATAGAAATAAATAAATAAATAAATATTTCAATACGTCTAAAGCGAAAAATGTCTGCAAATTCGTGTATGAATATTCTAATTATCTTCATAGATATCTTAATATTTTAACAATTTTCTTAACAAATTTTGATAATAAGACATGTATCATTATTATATTAATCTACTTAAATTTATTTTTTTAAAAATATTTGAAACAGATCAATAAAAAAGCATCACATATGCATTGTGAAAAATTGTCAAAAAAAGTTATTAAATTTTTTTTTCTTTTTAAAGACAAAGTTGCATGATGAAGTTAGTCTAATACTTATACTCATACAGTAGCAAATTAAGCTTCAAATTTGATCGGATGGTTGTGAATCACTCCACAATTAGTTGGTAAAAGAAAAAAATAAACCCAAGTTTCTTCTTTCAAATAAGAAAAAATCAGTATCATACAACATTGTTTGATTTATGAATATTTTAATATACGTGTCCGGATATCATACTTGTTAAATACAAACATTTTCTAGTTGTGAAATAAAAGAACTCTTCATGATTCCAGCAGTGAACGAAAAACATGTTAGCCAACTGATTGAAAACACCTGCTAAAGGTGATCTAATAATAAGTCAACTAATTTTCCATCGATTCAAACAATCAATGTTATAATAAAAATATATTAATGTCTTAACAATTACATTTGTAATCTATATTTATAATTTTTGTGATGAATTTTTTATTAGGATCAATTTAATCACGATTCAATATTTTTAAACTTAATTATTAATTATTTAATTAGATATTTAATTGATTTTCTCGATATCTTAAGTGATCGATCATCCTATAGTAATTAATATGTATAGATACATTGAGGACGACAATGAATATGAATAAAAAAAATAAAGAAAAATGAGAACAGATAAATAAAAGAAAGATGATTTTTGTCTCTTGTCACACATG
Organism: Vigna radiata var. radiata; assembly: GCF_000741045.1. Lineage (NCBI taxonomy): Eukaryota > Viridiplantae > Streptophyta > Magnoliopsida > Fabales > Fabaceae > Vigna > Vigna radiata. Next base: position 32,243,666 of record NC_028358.1, read on the forward strand.
GCAAGATAAATAATGTGAAGAACGATTCGAGATAAATATATAAGGTTGCTTATTACATGAAAGACACAGCTAAGTAAGAGTTAGCTTGCCAGAAAAGGCGATGAGGATAACATTATTAATGTCCTAATAGTGAATAGTGAATAATATGAAATGAAATTTGATATTTTGATTCCTTTCTAGAAAAACATGATTTCATCGTGTAGACTTGTGTATTCTCTCTCTCTCTCTCTTCGTTTGACTTAGATTTTATTTATTTATTTATCGATTTTCTTGGTCGTGCAATGAATTTGATTTTGGAAGTTAAGCCACACACTGGTCAAATTCTAGAAACGTAGATTGGACTTTGGTGGCTAATAAACTGTTGTAACTTGGGACACCTAACTCTTCCTTTCAAACCTTATCCTCTGCTTTTAATACATCAAAACATACTACCACTCAACTGCTTTAAATATCATAAAAAACAACTATTTTTTTAGGATTCATCAAACTTCTCAATCCTTTATATTAATTACTTTCATCGAGAGTTGTCAAAACGGGTAATCCGACTCGATCCGACTCAGTCCATCACGAGTTGGTCATTTAGTGAGCCAACTCAATCCAATTCGTTTATTAGCGAGTCAGAAAAATTCGAACCCTGCTCGATCCACCATAGGTTGGTGGATAAACGAGTTGGCTCACTGGTTCACTTAATTACAATTTTTTTAAATAAAAAAAATTACAAAGTTTTTATAATTCAAACTTAAACAAATTTTACTTCCAAAATTCACTTCCAACATGAGTGTTTAATTATTTTTTAAAATAGAGAACCTAAATAATTTTTTCAAGCAAAAAAAAGTAATATTTTTTTATAAAATTAAAATTAAATTTTAATAAAATAAATTTAGGTAGGTGGTTGGTGGGCCAACCCGGCCCACCACGAGTTCAACTCGCATGAGTTAGATTTAAATGAGCCAAATTGAAATCTGACTCACATAAAAAAAATACAATTTTTTCAAACCCAACCCGACTCAAACCCATAACGAGTCAGGTTAACTCGCGAATTGTGATCCATTTTGACAGCTGTACTTTCATTTCACTCATAGTTAGTCTTCATTTTTAAAGAAAAAAAAGTTAAAGTTGACTGATCTTATCAAAATTTGATAAATAATTGAACTTTTATCCGTGTTAAACTATTTTTTCTTTTTTATCTCGGCTATAAAGCAATCTCTTTATTGAAAAAATGTTATTGTTTTAGCAAAATTATTTCATAATAAAATTACATGTTTAATTTTAACTTTTATATAAAATCTTAGCAAAACTTTTTTCCTAGTATTTTTTAGATAACTACAAACTGCATATACACGTATATAAATAATTATTACGAAAATATCAAGCTAGGACTCCCAAAACATAAACTATTTTCTTTTCATTATACTTTAGAGAAACTAGAAAAACCATATGATTACCCTATTAAGAGTATGTTCGCTTATCACTAGTGCAAAAACGCTGTTTAATATCACTCCTTAGACGCCAGTTTCGTGAAAATCCGACGTTTATTATTGTACGGTGGCATTATTGTAAATAAATTGGAAAACTAGACGTCAGTTTCGATGTCAAGCAACGTCTATGACATCATAGACGTCGCACCTGCCGCAAACTGACGTCCAATTGCTTGAGGTATGTGATAAGACAGTCTATTAACGTCGGTGTTTCAGGGGATCGACGTCTACTAGGTTGCAATTAATGATGCCCATCAAATTCCCAGGAGCTTAGACGTCGGCTAGCAAGGGCACTGACGTCTACGTCACTGACAGGAAATCAAACGTCAACCGGTTCAGCTTTAGACGTCGAATAGACGTCGGATCCCGTGTAAAAGCAACGTCGATTGGGCTACAATTAATGCTGTTCACCTAATGCCCCAGGCAATTAGACGTCACGTAGTCAAACGCCGACGTCTAAGGCCTGTCTGGAAGGCGGGAAGACAAAAATTCTTCAATGTAGACGTCAGTTCTGAGGGGCATCGACGTCTACGTTCCCTATTTTCACCAAATTCGAGGGTTTTAGACGTCGGCTGTGAGGGGCACCGACGTGAACTACCCTGAAAGGAAACCAAAACGTCAATCTTTTCAGCTTCCTAGACGTCGGTTTCTGGAGCAACCGACGCCCCATTTCATTTTAAATAGACCGCGGACTCTTCTCGCCATTCAGTTTCTAATCGCGTCTTCATCTCTTCTCATTTTTCTCTGTTTCTCCTCTTCTTTTACTCGCTTGCGCACCTCTACTTTTTATCTCTTGCGGCATTGCATTGTCGTTTCTCATAACGTCATTGTCTTCGTCCTCTCCTTTTTCTCTCTTGCATCCCAGGTGCGTGGTTTTTTTTTATGCTTATCGTTTAAACTTTCTTTAGTTTTTTATCGCTTATCTTGTCATTCAACTGATTAAAATTTGCTTTCTTTGTGTTGTGTTTTAGTGCAGTTTTGATCCTCTCTTTGGGTAACATAGTGCAACATTCTCCCTTTGTTGGTTTCCTCACAAGAAGAGTGGCGATCTTTTGAGTTTTCTAGTTCTTCCGACCCAAAATGGAACTTGGGTCCTTGTCTACTTCTCGACACTGTAATTTTTTTGTTGTTGCGGTTGAATAATGGGAAGTAGCCATGGACCCAGGTTTGGTTTTGGGTTGAAAGCACTAGAAGATTCAAAAGACGCAAGCTTTTTTTGTGGGGAAACTAGTGAGAGGAGAGTGTTACACAATGCTACGGAAAGCCTGGATCAAAACTGCACTAAAACACAAAATTGTTGTTAGACGTCGGTTAAAGCCATGTCCGACGTCTATAACAACATAGAAGTCGGTTAGTGTCATTTTAAACCTCTTTATATATTCATGTTGACGTCGGTTTAATCATAGGTGGACGTCTATATAGAGTAATTAGACGTCGGTGTGAGTATAAGCAAACGTCTATATAGACGTCGGTGGATATCGTTAACTGACGTTTATATGGACGTCGGTTCTGAGGAATTGCGACGTCCCATAGACATCACCCGTATAAACGTTGGATGTGAAAGTGACGTTAAAAATCCAAATTAACCGACGTTAAAAAGCATTTTTGCACTAGTGTATATATATATGATTGGGTGTATCATTAGATATTGTATTGGTCAAAAGATCAGTAATTAATTTAGACGAAAATCAGAAAAGTATCTTTCTACTATCATTTACAATTAAACATGATTTTATTTACTATTAAATAATAATTAAAGACTGCATATGAACTGTATATGGAAAGCTTTGTAAAAATTATTATATTAAAATACCATTAAATTAATATAATAATGAAAGGAAACAGTCCATTAAAGGAAAACAACAAGATTAAGGATTATTAATTTTCAATGTCTAATTTTAAACCTTGAGAAAATTAATAAATTATAAATAAGAGTTTAAGACTTTAAAAATTACAAGACACTATAAACTGAGGGGGTACTGTTTAAGTGATTTTCTAGTTTTTTTTTTTACTGCAATAATTATATTTTTGTTCAATAAAACATAAAAATAAATCAATAAAAAAAGTCAGATAAGTTTATTCATTTTTAAAATGTAAAAACCATCAATAATTACGCAAAAGTTTTACTTGTTTTTATTTTATAGATACGAAGATAAATATAAGAAAGACACCATCAAGTGCAGCACACTTTTCTTCATCAAAACCAAACCATTAATTGTTCTTTTTGTTTGTCATTAACTAACATCGACAAATTCATTAGAGATTTTTGTCATTAACTAACATCGACAACAAATTAATTAGAGATGTATTTGCTATTGATGCTGACACTCTAGGGATTTAAATTGAGAAAGTTTGAATCCGACCAAGAAAAAAAAATCACTGTAAATGCTAATAAATTGGTTCTTTCTTATTAGAATTATGATATATTAACAACTTTTTTTTAATAATTTTTTGATAATAAACTATGTATTACTATTTTATTCGTCTATATATTTTAAAACGAATCAATTATAAATTATTATATAAATAAATATAAAAAAATTATTAAAAGAAGTATATTAAAAGAACATTCTCCTTTTTATCATACACCATTACTTATCTATGGTAGGTGGCTTAAATGGGTGAGATCATATTACACATAAGAACGACAAGAAAACACTCCTATCCATAACCAAAATGTTTTTTTTGTATTACTTGATACATTTAAGTCATGAAATGTAGACTTATATAACGTAGTGAATAATATGCATTCCTAACGTTAGGTTTGGTTCACAATTTGATTTAACACGTGTCTCTCGACAACACCACTAAATTGTTAATGTTATAAATCCTTTAATATTATTTTCTTGTCCTTTTAGGTATATGAAAATATGTTTTCCTGATTATAATTAAGAATACAGATCCACTTTAAATATATTGATTGATTGGCAGTTTATAAATAAAATATAAAAAGGCTATCATCTTTTCATTAAGGAAAATGCATGTGCAAGATTATTAACAATATATAAGATATTTTGAATAATGTGTAGCATCTTAGCTGATGTGGGTGAGGGAAAAAGAAGATAAACTATAGTTTAGGCATCCTGGTTTGTTTTCCTTGAAGTTAAAATATAAAGATAAATTTTGTGGGTCACATAGTTTAAAAACGGACTATCTGGTCCGATCCGACTCGGTCTATCATGAATTGGTAATGAGTTAATTCAATCCGACTCATTTATTAGTAAGCCAAAAAAACTTAGGGTGTTTGTTCCCTTTACCTCCCCAAGTGTTCCTCCACCTCCCTACTATTTTTATTTATTTCAAAAATATTTTAAATCTCTGCACTATTTCTTCTATTCCAAAAATACCCTACACTGCTCCATTATTCTTAACAATTTTTCTCTTTCTCTCTCTGCATTAATGGAGAATTTACATGGCTCATTAATGTAGCATTTACATAGTTGAGATTTAAACTTCTGATATATTCCCTTAAATAAGTTTGATTTAATCTTATTTTTGTTGTTCAATATATTTTTTTCTTCAAATTATTTAATAAATGGTAAAATTTTGTTTTAAATTTATAGAAAAATGTTTATATATGTGTTTATTTTTGTTTTTACATTTAATATTTATAATTTTTAACATTATATCACGTTTTAACTTACAGACATGTTCGACTCAAATAACTTGAATAAAATATTTAATTTATTAGATAAATAATATAAAAATATTATTAAATACTTAAAATATAAAAGAAAAGTTATTTGTTAAAGATTTGGAATTTATTTAGTTTTTTTGTCATTATAAAGTTAATATATAATAATAATAATATATTATTATTTACTACTAATATAAAATGGAAGTGGTAGAAGCACTAATATTGAAGTTTTCTCTGAATTTTATATTTTGCAATATATCACAAATTCAAATCTAAAGCATGTGAATGCTCCATTAATATAGAGAGAGAAAGAGAAAGATTGTTGAGGATAGTGGGGAGGTGTAGGGTATTTTTGGAATAAAAGAAAATAGTAGGGAGGTGTAAAATATTTTTGGAATAAATAAAAATAGTGAGGAGGTGCAGGAACACTTAGGGTGGTAGAAGGAGCAACATCCAAAACTTTGAACCCGGTTCGACTCACCAAGGGTTGGTGGGTTAAAAGGATTGACTCATTAGTTCACTTAATTACAATTTTTTAAATAAAAAAATTACAAACCTTTTTGTAATTCAAATCTAAATAAATTTCACTCCCAAAATGATGTTAAACTCAAGACAATTCAAAATGAAAAAAAATACAAAATAATATTTCTTAGTGAGTGAGGAAATTATTTTTTAGGGTTTCATAAGATAATAAATTAATAAAATAAAATTATGTGGATTGGTGAGCCAATCCAGCTCGTCACGGGTTCAACCCGGATAAGTCGGATTTCAATGAGCCGGATTGAAAATTGATCCGCAAAAAAAAAAATACATTTTTTTCAAACTCGATCCGGCCTGAACTTGTGGTGAACCAAGTTGATCCGCGGATTGTAACTTATTTTGATAGCTCTAGAGTCACAATATTTCGTATGCTTCTCGATCATGTGGAGATTTCAAATAAAATGAACAAAAAAATGATGTTTGTAAGTAATTATTCTTTGTGTATAATTTAGAATCACCTATTTTCTCACCATAAAAAAAATATTGATATTTAGGATGAAACTTACAGGTATACTATAACTAGTACTTGGCATATTTGTCTTCATTTGTTAAAACACATATTTTTTTTTAAAATTACATGGAAGAAGAATGTGATAAATAGGGGTGTCAAAGGTAGACTTATGAGAAGTTAAGATAAAAATGATTAAAGCTTAACTTAAAAATATTAAAGCTCAACTTGACTCAGTTTTTGGTAGACCATAAAATTTATAACCTGATTCCGTAAGCAATTTTATATTTCAATTTCTAGAATTATACAAGATCTTGAATTTTATGGTTTTTACAAATTCTCATACATATAATTATGAAGAAAAAAAAAAATTATTTGGGTCCATTGCCAAATTCTCTTAATCAATGTATTTCATTCTCTTACTTTTCTTTAATAGCTTCTTTGATGGTATAAAAATTATTCAGATAAGACGTTACTTTTTGTCAAAGTCATTGTTTCTCTATCTTTTCAAGAAGGTAACCCTTTTCTTTATATTTTCAAGAACGTTACCATTTCATAGAATTAAAATTGTCCATCTTTTATTATATTTTTTCCAACTTTAATAAATACCAAAATTTTCTTTTGAAGTGAAAAAAGAGGGATTAATTTTAATAACTCTAAAATAATTTCTATAACTTTAATACATTAATGTTGTTCTTTAAATTATATGAACCAAATATTAAGTTAATATAATTTAACATTTTCCCACTTGGTTCATGTGGTGACTTGAAGATCTAACACTAAACTTTAAGTGTGCACCATTTATTAGAATTATCAAGTCATCATCCTTATATGAATTGGAATGATCGGGTCGTGACTATCAAAAGTCATGAATGACAAGATTCTTTTCTTATATCACAAAATCAAACCAACTCAATATATTAATCAATTTTATAACTTTCATGTCTCTAAAAGAAACATAACATGTTACCACAATCAATAATACATGTATATAACTTAATGTGGATAACATAAATAAAGAGAAACATAACTTTAATTGAATTCACAAGTGTCATCTCAGGACAAACATATAATTATACATATACATATAGATAGATAATATCACCATGTTAATATTAACTTATTCATAATGTCCATACTTTCGACATGGCCAATAAAAGTTTTTGGGCGGTATTCCTTCCGTTAATAGATATGCAATCATAAAATCAATACCAATATGCTCAATCAATACTCTATGTTTTTGCACTTCTTCTTTGACTGACAAATACTTCAAATCTATGTGTTTTTCACCCTTAGAGTACTTGTCATTTTTAGAGTAGAAGACGGTTGCGGAATTATCACAATAAATCCTTATTGGCCTAACAATACTGTCAATAATACCAAGTTTCAATACAAAGTTCCACAACCACAATGCATGAACAGTTGGCCTCAAAGCATGCCACGAATTCGGCCTCCATGGTGGAAGTAGCAATAACTGATTGTTTTTGCACTTTTCCAAGAAATTGCTCCTCTAGCCAATAGATAAATATACCTAAATGTGGATTTTCTTGAATCTTCATATTTAGCATAGTCTGAGTCCGAGTAGCCAATCACTTCAAGATGATATGACATTTTGTAGGTGAGCATGTAGCTTTTGGTACCTTGTAAGTACCTAAGAACTTTCTTTGCAGCTTTCTAGTGATTCATTCCAGGATTACTTTGATATCGACCTAACATTACAATAGCAAAATTGATATCTGGTCGAGTACAAGTTTGAGCATACATCAAACTTCCAACCACATGACGCATAAGCAATGGGCTCCATGTCCTTTCATTCCAAATCATTCTTAGGACAATAAATTTGACTAAACTTGTCCCCTTTCTGAATTGGAACTACTCCAGGAAAGCATATATTTTCATTCTGAATCTCTCTAACACTTAACAATCATTGTGATCTACAAAGAAATATTTATATTCCTATCACATAAGATGTATCATTCATATCTTTCATTTCAAAGTTTCCATAGAGAAACTTCTTCACATCATGTAACATATCAATATTATTAACAGCAAGAACAATGTCGTTAACACTTAAAACCAAAATTTCAAACTTGTTCCCATGATCTTTATGTATACACATCGGCCAATGATGTTCTTTACAAAACCATGTCAACTTACGATATCATTAAATTTTAGATACCATTGTTGAGAAGCTTGATTCACGTAATAACATACATTTCATAACACAAAACATTATATCATTTATGTCAATGGATGTACTTTTCAAATTGGAATTAATAAACCCTTTCCTTCATGAAGCAAAAGCAACATGCTTGGCTAAGGAACATGCGACAAAGATTGTGAGATGTATTTTTTTAATTTTAAAAAAATTATTTGGCAAGATGGAACAAATGTCTATTTTTGTAAAAGTGAAAACATTTAAATTCACATGCATCATTCATTGTACATTAAAATAAAACATAACTCATGTATCCAAATCAAATAAACAAAAATTACAATTGTAACTTCCATTTTCAACTCAGACGATAGAGGATTTGATTTTCATTCAATGTCAATTAAATGCAATTAATAGCATAATACAATAAAATATAAATCAATCATTAAATTTTACCCTCAGCATTAGAAATCTTAAATTCCATAATTTCAAATTAGGGTTTCTATAATTAAGTAAAAACACCATCAAGGAGAATAATAAAATTGAGAAACCTGACTTTGATATCAAATCTAATCAATTTTATATTTTAATTTCTGAAATCATACAGGATCTTGAATTTTATGATACTTACAAATTCTCATTCACATAATTATGAAGAAAAAGAAATTTACTTGTATCCAATGCAAAGTTCTCTTAATTAATATTTTACCTTCTCTTACTTCTCTCTAATGACTTCTTGATGATATAAAAATTATTCAGATAAAAAGTCTCACTCTATCAAACTCATTGTTTCTCTGTCTTTTCAAGACTATAATCCCCTTAGCAAAAGTAAAATTGTATGTCATTTATGAAATTTTTTCCAATTATAATAAAATACCAAAATATCCTTTTAAAGTGATAACGGAAAGATTAATTTTAATAACTCTAAAATAATCTCTATCACTTTAATATATTTATATTCTAATAATCATCAAATTAAAATCTCTATATTTAAGTTGTTCTTTAAATTACACTAAATTAATATAATATAACACATTCAATGTGATAAGAAATAATAGATTTATTTGAATTGAATAACTTCAAAATATTTTGTTCTTCTAGCTTATTTTATATATTTATTACAATCAAAATAGATTGACTTCATTCATCTATATATAACATTGTAACAAGAATGTTTACCTATTTTACCACATATTATTATAAAGATAAACTAAAGTATCAACTTATATAATAAGAACAATTTAATATAAATATTAAATCGTTAAACAATATAACTAAAAATAAAAAATTATTATAATACAAAAGTTATGAAAAAAATAATAAAGAGTGGTTGACTAGATTAGAAATCAATCCACTTTTATCTAACCTATTTAACCTCTGAATTAAGTATATAATAAATTGTAAAAACTAAAAATAAAAAAAATAGTCTTCTCCTTCTACTTCATGATTCGATAAGTAAAATTTTGTTTTAGTAAAATCACGTTCAAACTAGAAATTTCTGTTGTGGTACTCAGATTTAAAAGTGAAGATATTAATTCTCAAAATTATAAAAATAATATGAATAAAGTCCCAACTGTTAAATTGATAGAAACTACGTTAACTTCACTTAGGTGAATATATTTTTCTTGTCATTTTCTTTTTCTTTTTTATTTTTCTCATCATTAACGAAAAGCAAAAAGTTCAAAAGCTACTCACAGCAGTAACAATGACTACAGCTATAGCAATGCTATAATTTATTAAAAAATATTCAATTTTATGTGTGCCTTTAATATTTTAGTTACTTTTGTATACCTTTTATATTTTAAAAAGGAAATAGAATATAAAATTCGTAAAAAAAATTAAATATAATTTTCTATTCAGATTCTGTTATTTAAAAAAAATATATATATTAGAAAATTGATTTTGAAAAATCATGCAATTATAACAAAAATATTAATATTCTAACACGACTATAACAAAACCATCACAGACATGTAATTATAATAAAATATTAAATATGGAATTAATTATTTATTGTGTATGATATAAAAGCATACTATACCCCTTTTGAAATTACCCTGTTATATTGTGTCATTCACCCAAGAAGTCATAATACGGACCTTAGAGGTTTTTTTTTTCAAACTCTTTTTTTATGTCACTTTTAACTATAAAATAAAAATTTACTAATTTAAATTTAGTATTTTTCTTTTCTGTGAAAGATGCCATGAATCTTATTTTGCTTCTTGATTTTTCTGTCTTTCAAAAGTTTCTAAATGTAACAAAACCACATGGACCATTTTTTTTATCTACATGATTGTATCAGATGGACCTTATTTAAATGAGTTTATCAGGAAGTTTCTTCTTGCACCTCCGTGACTTTCTTCCTGCTCTCCTACATAATTTTTTTTATTGTGTAATCTAAGAATAAAAAATAACTTTTGGATTATGCAATTTAAACATTTTTTAAGAAAATAATAATTTTAAATTACATATTTCAAAATTCATTTTTACTTTTAGATTATACAATCTAAAATTTAAAAATAATTCCTAGATTGTACAATTAAAAAAAATGAAAAAAAATTCCATAGGTATGGAGAAAAAAAGATATGGAGGTGCAAAAAGAAACTTGCGTATATCAGAAGCCTGAAAAGTGAAAACGCTCTAGTCCATTAGTAAAACTCATGATTGATCACTAGATAGGGCTTAGGCCCATAATTTCAATTTTATTTTATTGGAATAAAATAAAACTAAATGCAGCACTTTTTTTTTTCAGATTTAAATGTATCAGTAGGAATTCAATTATTTAAATATAACAGTTAAATTATTTAAATATAGCACTGAAACTACTCACTTAACTAAAAACTACGAAAAAAACAATTTGATTTTCAATATAATAACCCGCGTTCAATCAAATATTGTGTTGTCCATAAAAATAAATATAAAACTAAACAACTAAATAATATTTTTATCATAATTATCACTGTTTTATAATCATATGTTTTTTTCTTAATTTAAAAATCAAATAGTAAATAAAATCAAAATCTATTATTAAATTACTTAAACATAATATTGAAAATAAACATAAATTTAGGTCACTAAAATGTAAGTCATAATTGAACATTTAACGACATTGCTTATGTATTTATTTAATAAAATTATTTTTAAATTAAGATCATACTTCAAAGTAATTAAGGTTTAATGAATTTTATAAAAGTGACTTAGGATGACTTATATTTATATATAGTTCATGTGAATTTTGAATTTTTCTCAATAGTAGGTTAAATAGTTATTCTTGAAGAAGGATGATACAGATATTTGACATCCCTAATATTTGGGATAAAATCTGTATTAAAATTTAACGAGTTTTTTTAAACTAATACTCATCACTTACATGAGTTGGTAGGGTCAATATGATAGGAGTTGTAACTCATAAAACATACATAACTACTCTTGTGATCTCTTAATTAAAAAATTTAATTAATAATATATTTTTAAGGATTTTTTTTAGATACTTATAAACTAAAGATGGTCAGTTTGGGATTCTTGAAGGGAAAACGTCTTGAAAACTTTTAATTTTATTCAGTTATATTTTAAACACAAAAAAAAATATATATTTAAATTTCTGTTTTGAACTTAATAGATCAAATTTTATTTTATTTTAAAATGGAATTTGTTTTTGAATTTTTTTCTAATATACATGAATATTTTTATGGGTACAATACCTCAATATTATCATTTCACAAACAAAATCAATCCAATAAAGAAAAGGAAATGAAATGAAATACTTTTTTTATTATACACACACACACACACATATATATATATATATATATATATGGTGTGTGTATATTTATTTCTCTTAATAAAAATTTATCTTGTATTAATTAGATTTAGGTATTTTAATTAAATTGGGTTAATTTATTTTCAAAATTATCAATATCAGATTCCTTTAAAAAAAAGTTATTAATTAAGGTCAAGTTGTACCATTTTGGAATTCAAGTTGTTAAAAGAAAATGACAACTTCAATATAAATATAAATTAAAGTTTTAATTGAAATTGTCATCATTTGTAATAACTTCGTTATAATTGAATTTGAATTAAAGTAGTCATTGTTTGAGACAATTTCAGTATAATTGATTTTAAATTAAAGTAGTTTTTTCTTATGGTGAAATCAATTATACCGAATCAAAGATGAGGACTTCAATTAAAAAACAATTATACTAGAACTGTCAGAAACAATAACAATTTTAACTCAAAATCAATTATATTAAAGTCATTATGACAATTTCGATTCAAATTTTAATTTACATGAAAGTCGTCATTTGCTTTGATGACTTTACCTCCATAATACAAAGTTGGTTATGAAAATGATGATTTCTACAAAATAAAATCATGTTTAGATAACATGATTTGACCTTAATTAGTAATTAAAAAAAATTAAATTTATAATTTTAATAACAAATTAATCCCTTTTATTAAAAAAGCTTAGATTTATCATATTACTTATTATGAAGTGTTGTTTACTAACAATATAGTCAACTTAAAAGAATACATTTGAAATCATGCTTTAAACTAATTAAAATGGCCAAACCCTATAAACCAACTTAGTTCACCATTAATTTGAAGTTAGACTAAAAATCATTATAAATTTTGGTTACGAAATTAGACCCAATCCATTAAAAATACATCAAACAACTTGATGTATTCTAAAAATAGTTTTATATATATATATATAAAACCTAATATTTCCATTCTTCTCTGAACATGTGTTAATTAACTTGTTTTTTAGATATTGTTTATAATTATTTAATATTTGTGTTTGGTAATGCATATTGACATAATATTTGAAATTATCATTTATAAATATTAGGTAATATATATTAATTTATTAAAACATGTTGTGGTTATTATAGTATATTAATATGATGTTTTTTTAATGATTAATCAAATAATTAAGAATCTAGTTAAAAAAATTCACATAATAAAAAGTATATTGTAAAAAGAGTTAAAAACAATGTTTTTATCTTTTTAATTGAGAAATAAATTGAATTGAGTTGATTAAAAAAAATCAGCCTCTAATAACTTTATTTCATGATATATAAAAATATAATTGAGTTATAATATATATTAATTTCATATCTTATCAAATTGTTTTTATAAAATTGAATTAAATTTAAATTCTAGATAAAGAGAAGTTTTTCATGTTTTCATTTGGATAAAATATAGAAAAAGGAAGAAGAATAAGTTCTAATAATTTGATTGTGTCATTATATGTAGTACAAGTTATCATTATGTGTACTGCAAGATATGGATGAACAAAATTATTGATGCAATTTGGCTATGTTTGTTCTTTGATTGTGAAATTATTAGAATTTAATAATGAATTTGATTTCAAATTCAGAAAATACTGTTATATTCAACATTTAGATATTTTACAATTCATAGTTATATCTTACTAAAATAAATTGATGTTTTAAAGAATAATAAAAATATCTGTATCTGTTAAAAGCACTTTTTTAGAAAACGCTTTTTAGAAGATAATAAATGTTTGGGTTTAGAAATGAAAGTAATGAAATAAAGAAGATGAATATGGCAAATCTAATTTCTGTGGGTTCCCACCTTTCAGACTGTTTGGCTTATGACCCTGGCTATGTCTTCTTCTTTCTTACACGTAACTTTTTTTTTTTTTTATAGAAATATTTAAAATGTTATCAATAGATATTTTAATACATTTCAACGAACATATTTTAGATAAGTTTTAAATTGCTTAGGAAATTTTTATGTATGTATATTTTAATTTAAGTAAAAAATAGCTTTCACTGATATTTTTGTAAGAGATTAAAAAAATTTCAAATATAATTTTAATATGTTCAGCATATATTTTTAATTTTTAAATCCTTATTTATAATTTCTTTAAAATTTAAAATATTGTTTTTTTATAAAACAGTTATTTGTTTTAGTATTTATACTTTCTGTCTCTTATTTTTTTTTTTTAAATTTAGTGTTTACGATTTTTTTTTCTTAATTTCATTAGATAAATAAATGGTAATTATTTTAATTTCTTTTTAAATTAAGGATCACTAGTGGAAAAACGCTGTTTAATGTCGGTTAATTTGGGCTTTTAATGTCACTCTCACAACCGACGTCTAAACGGGTGACGTCTATGGGACGTCAAAATTTGTCAGAACCGACGTCCATATAAACGTCAGTTAACGATATCCACCGACATCTATATAGACGTCTGCTTATACTCACACCAACGTCGAATTACTCTATATAGACGTCCACCTATGATTAAACCGACGTCAACTTGAATATATAAAGAGGTTTAAAATGATACTAACCGACATCTATGTTGTTATAGACGTCGGGCATGAATTTAACCGACGTCTAACAACGACTTTGTGTTTTAGTGCAATTTTGATCCAGACTTTCGGTAGCATTGTGCAACACTCTCCTCTCGCTAGTTTCCCCACAAAAAAAGCTTGCGTCTTTTGAATCTTCTAGTGTTTTCAACCCAAAAGCGAACCTGGGTCCATGGCTACTTCCAATTATTCAACCGCAACAGAAAAAAATTACGGTGTCGAGGACCCAAGTTCCATTTTGGGTCGGAAGAACTAGAAAACTCAAAAGATCGCCACTCTTTTAGTGAGTAAACTAGCAAAGGGAGAATGTTGCACTATGTTACCGAAAGAGTGGATCAAAACTGCACTAAAACACAACACAAAAAAAAATTTAATCAGTTGAACGACAAGATAATCGATAAAAAAAACTAAAGAAAGTTTAAACGGTAAGCATAAGAAAAACCACGCACCTGGGGTGAAGAGAGAAAAAGGAGAGGACGAAGACAATGACGTTATGACAAAATACAATGCAATGCCAAAAGAGATAAAAAGTAGAGGTGCGCAAGGGAATAAAAGAAGAGGAGAACCAGAGAAAAAGGAGAAGAGATGAAGACGTGATCAGAAACTGAGTGGTTAGAAGGGTCTGCGGTTTATTTAAAATGAAATTGGGCGTCGGTTGCGCCAGAAGCCGATGTCTATAGACGTCAGTGTTTGATCGGGATCCGACGTCCATTCTTCATAAAGAAGCTGAAAAGATTGACGCTTGATTTCCTGTCAGGGTAATTCACGTCGGTGCCCCTCCTAGTCGACGTCTAAAATCGTCGAATTTTGTGAAAATAATCAATTACAGGAACGTAGACGTCGATTACGTTCCAAACCGACGTCTAAATTGAAGGATTTTTGTCTTCCCGTCTTCCAGATAGGCCTTAGACGTCGCCTTTTGACTACGTGACGTCTAAGCGCTTGGGAATTTGGTGAACAACATTAATTGTAGCCCTAGTCAACGTCGCTTGTTCAGGGGATCCGACGTCTATTCCTCGTCTGAAGTTGAACCGTTTGACGTTTGATTTCCTTTCAGAGACTGGAATGTCGGTACCCTTTTCTAAACGAGGTCGAATTGTCTGTCTTATCACATACCTCAGGCAATTTGACGTCGGTTTGAGGCAGGTGCGACGTCTATCATGTCATAGACGTTGCCTAACATCGAAACAGACGTCTAGTTTACCAATATATTTACATAATGCCACCGTACAATAATAGACGTCGGTTTATCACGAAACCGACGTCTGATGGGTGACGTTAAACAACGTTTTTGCACTAGTGGATACTAGTTTGTAACATAATAGGATAGGATATCATTTTAGATTTTAGACAATATTTTTCATCAAGAATGTCGTAAAATATTTTCCTTAAGCCTTATTTTATTTTAATAAATTGTACTTTATTTCATTACTTTAAAAATATTTTAGTGTGTTTGCTTCAATACAAAGTATTAAAACATTAATTCACATTTCTATATTTTTAATCCACATCTCAATTCTTTACAATTTAAAAAATTAATTTAATTATTATATCAAGATTTAAAAATAGTTTTTTATTTTTAAAATTTAACGTCTTATCTTTTAAATCCTTTTAGTTTTTACAACTTAAAAAAAATAATTAAATTAAAATTTTTAAAAAATATTCTTTTATTCTCTACACTCAAGATGTTAAATTCCAGATCTCTCTATGCCATGTCAAAATGTTCGACCAAGATTTTCTTACAATACTCAAATTTTGTATTTAAGGTTTTAATTATAACATCTCTGTGATCTGATACTTAAACTAAAAATAAAATCATAATTTTGAGGGATATTTTCTTTTATTAGAAAGAAAAAAATATAAATACTCGTATATTTTTACAGTAATAAAATCATACTTAAGTTATATACAATATGTAAAAAGTTACTTTTAAATATTAACATTAACGTAATTAAATTATAATCGATATGTTATATGTTAAGAAAAGTACTATGATTGAATAATGAAAACAACAACAACAACTAGCATTAAAATAAAATAAAAAACTAATAAAAGACAGTTAGTTAATTATTTTAATGATTACTATGTAGTACAAATGCCGTTTTAGTTTTAAGTAGAGCAGTGAAAATGAGTAGTCAACCTGGTTTATCACTGGTTAGGTTGGATTGGATTTGAAAAAATTTAATTTATGCGGGTCAGATTTCAACCCGGTTCATTTAAATCCGGTTCATGCGGGTTGAATCCCGTGGTGGGTCGAGTTGACCCGCCAACCCACCTACCTAATTTTACTTTTTTAATTTATTATTTTATTTATGAAACCCTAAAAAATAAAATACTCTCACTATGTTTACCAAAAAAGTAATCTTTACTCTCACAAATCACTCTCACGAAATTTGATATAATTTACGGTGCTCTCACTCTCACTTCTTCACTAAAATTCTTCAAGGAGCAGGTTTTTTGTGTTTGTTTTTTGATGACATTTGGATTATATTGTACTTATTATTATTATTTTGTATTCTCTTGAGTTTAACATCATTTTTTGGGAGTGAAATTTGTTTAAATTTGAATATAGAAAGTTTGTAATTTTTTTATTTAAAAAAAAAAACTAATTAAATGGGTTAATGAGCTAACTCGTTTACCCACCAACCCGTGGTGGGTCAAGTTAGGTTCAGATTTTTCTGGCTCCCTAATAAATGAGCTGGGTTGAGTTGACTCACTAAGTGACCAATCCGTAGTAAGTCAGATCGGATTGAGTCGGGTTACCCATTTTGACAATCCTAGTTTTAAGATAGACTCAAATATATAATTAGTTACAACTAATACATATTAAAATTTATAAATTATGAGTGACATTTATTAATAAAAGAAATAAAGTTCACAAAATTTTTATATTTTAAATAAGTTTCAATTGATGATGAATTAAACTTCGGATAACATTATTGGAAGCGAGTTCCGACAGGTGTCCTTGTCGCACCTGCTTATTCTTGAGTGTCGCCGACACTTTCTGTCTCAAATTACTGTATATTTAAATTTTATTCTAAATTTAATTTAAAATAAAAAATATTATAACTTTCAAATTGGTTAAAGTTTGAGATAATTTTTTTTTAATTCAATTAAAAAATGCTAACACACATTAACAGAATATTTAAATAAAAACTGAAACTTGCAGCCGTTACCATTTTGTTTTTATGTATGCTCCTCACAATCTTTCAATTATTGTTGTCCTTGTTGATATAAATATAAATATAAATCAAACCACTAATTACTTTAGTAACATTAATTAATAGACGCGTGTCAAACTTTTGTATTTATACCACACTATAATCTGTATCTAATAGAGGAACACAAACCTTCTTTTCACACTTGTTTTTGTTTTTATGTATAATATAAAATTATCTTATTTAATTATCGTCGTATTTGAGTAATGCTGTCAACGAAAACTTCAAATAAAAAATGTGATATATATTGTAACATTCGTTCCAGTTTCAGTTTATGGGGTCAGTTTTCTGACTCAACTTATGCACACTCTTAAGTTTTGATAATCAAATTAATAGTTTATAAATACCTTTAAACCGTTCGGTCTGTATGGGTTACTTACAAAAAGCATTTCAACTTCAACATCCATTGTTATATTGATAGACGTGTTGTTGAGGGGTCCATCGGATTACCTCTTTGAGGAGGACTTCTCTCCATCCACTCCTCTTTAATGTATATTTGAAGATGATCTATCCAAATCAATTCTTCTATTTTGCTCCGAAACGTTACACTCCTCGGTTGTATACTAAAGATTTTGGTGGTACTGACATTGTTTCTTTCTGTTGGTATTTTTTTTTGGTGTTTGTTAACTCTTTGGCAAACGTACCAAATCATTCAAATAGTAAATCGGTAAGACTAGATCATTTCCCAAGAGACTCAGTTAATACTTCACTATCGTATAATTACTAACTAATTTAAGATAAAGAATAGTTTCCTTTAGTGTGAAGTTGTTCAAGGAAAGTAAACATGATGCATAAATGGTAAAGTGACCTTCTTGGGATTAAAACACTAGAAAATGAAATGATTTAAGATGATATGGAATGGATATGTTGGAGAATGATTTCAACTAATACACCCTTATGCAAATGCACTAAACCACTCTTCTTCATTAACTTGTTTTTGTCAACTTGCTAAGTTACTTAAACCCAGAAAACCTAGGTTCACTTATTAAATCTCAACCCCTTGGCAACCTAACAAGTTCACCTACATTAAGAAAAGACGTTTAAGATAACCAAAGGTCCTAACTCTATCCCTAGACACTATTTCCTTTAGGTGTTTAGTCCATTTCAAGGTTCACACAATATTTTCCAATATTAAGCAAACCCTAACATCATGCCATGGTTGATCAAGTCATAAAAAGTTTTAAGCAAAGAAATAAACACTAGCAAGTAAAGAAAGAAACATATTTTCATTTAAACCAAGTGCATTTACAAGTGGGTTGTAAAGTTTACATCATTCCCCAATGAAAAGAACTTAGCTCTCCATAGTCATGGAGAGCTTGAACTTACAATGGAAGAAAATAGAGTAGAAGGAGATCCAAGGAGGAGGAAAGGAGAGTTCCCACAGCTTGAAACCAGGTCCCAGAGGTCCAAAATGGTGTTTCTGAGCTTCAACCGCTAAGAAGATATCATCCTCGAAGAATGTGAGCCTTTTATAGGTGTAGGGTGCCAAGTCAGCAAAAGTCGCGCCCAACACCCTTCTTTGAGGTGCCCGGGCACCATAATTAAACACAAAACAACGAATCAATTGGCGTTGGGCGCCTCCCAGGGGCGCCTGGGCGTCTCCCAGGGGCGCCTGGGCGTGGAGATTAAGTTGAAAACAGCGAGCCAAAGGGCGTTGGACGACCTTAAGGGGCGCCTGGGCGCCACTTTTGCAGAGTAACTTCAACAAAACTTCCCCTTTTTAGCTCTTCCTTGGTTCTTCACTCTTGATTGTTTGAATGTCCTTGAAAAAGACACAAAGTTCCTACAAAATTTGAGGAATTAGTGATGAAAACTGATGTGTGTTACCTAAACTGAATTTATTCACAAGGTTAGATTAAAGATAGGGTTAAACGTGTTTCAAGCTTCGAGAGTGTTAATTTGGCAAGAAAATTGCACCATAGATAATGGTAAGAATTACCGTTATCAGTGTTGACTTCCTTTTCAGTAGGGGTAGGAGGTCAGCGCTTAACGCTTCTTCTAGAATTCTGGCTCTCGGAGCGTTGAAAGGTGTATATTGATTGAATTTAGGCACCCTAGGGAGATCTTTTGCCTTCAGGCCACCTCCTTTGTCTCCAAGATCAAATGGTTTCTTACCATCTCTATGCTCCTTGCCAGCTGATGAAGTTGTTACCTCGTTCTACTATCTCGGAAAGCACGCATTTCCTCTATGCACATAAATTCAACCGCCCTCTCTTGTAACTTGCCCATGGTGTTTGACGACCTAACATAGGCTACCGGCGAATGAGCCAACTTGCCTCTTGCCTGGTCCTACTTGATTCTTCCACCTGGCTATTTTCCCTCGTAGGGGCGAGAGGATACCGTTGTTTGACGGACTGCTCCCTTCGTCTGGCCAAACTTCGGCTCTTAAAGCCGTTATCTCAGCATCATGTCTCTTCTGCATCTCTTGTATTTGTCGTTGCATTTCTCGAATTAACTCCATAGAATCTGACTATTCTCTTACGTTCTTCGTGGTCACCATCGGGTTTCTTCTCTCATCTTCGAACTTCATCGTGAACTAAACTAATAAAATCAAGAGTTTAATTTAGATAATCAACTCCCTATATTAATTCTTTTTAATATCTTCAATAATTTTTTAATTTTGTTTATAAATATTGGTGTCGAAAAACTAAGAAAACAACTCATAAATTGAGAAGTAGTAGTGATTTGAGAACCAATTGAGAGGAAAGAGATATTCCACCATTCTTAATGAGATTATTGTACCTCACTAAAGAGAAGTGTTGCTCTATCTTTCTGAGAGATATTCTTTTATAATTATACTTTCATAGTGAAACTCTTACCAATGTATGATTTTTTGTTTCCACTTTGAGTAGGTTTTCTATATTAAAAGAATAGTGTTATACTTTTTTTGTTATTATCTTTTTTTATCTCATAATCTTGTTTAAAGTTACATTGATGGAAGGAAACCTTTCCATTTCTACATATATTGAGTTGACTCGTGAGGACTACTTGTATTGAAACCCATAATAAAAGATCACTTATATTGTAAGGTATTACATGAGTTTATAACATGTAATGTGAAGCCAATAGAGAATATTTCCAAAGAATGAGAGCTTTTGAATCAAAACATTGCACCGATGATTCAAAAGTTTATTAATGGAAATCAATTTTAACACTTAGGTTATAAAGTCAGAATGTAATTTTTTTTAAATGAAATCTAGCATCTAGGTTTCTTCATGTAGATAAGTTGAAACTTTTATTGATAGCTTTTCTGTATTTTTCTAATAATCTTATCGTTCAAGGGAGGATTGTGTACTAATAGGTCTTATTTCATTCTCTCTAAATAGTTTTATCACTCAAAACAAAGTTACATACCAATAATTCTTATTCTATTCCATTTGATCAGCCGTCACACTCTCGTAGAGAATTTATATAATTTGAACAAAGATTTGAATAATTGGAGGATACTATATAGTGGTCACTGATTACTAGTATATAAATCAGATTGATATTTCTAAAATATGAATTGAGAATGGAGAACAACATATTGTAAAAGGTACAAAAATAATTACAATTAAAATTTCACTTATTAAATTAATTTTTGATGTCTTAATTATATATTTATGATATTACTCACAATTTTCTAAGTGTTGTTCAACCCTTAGACAAAGGTTATAAGGTTTATTTGAATTTAAACTTTGTGTGATTAAAGATACCGACAACCTATAAGTATTGAGAGTTCATGTGAAAACAAAAAATTTACTTTGAATTTGACAAAAGAAGAATTGACTACATATAAAGATATAAAAGAAGAATCAAAATCAAAAGAATTTATATATCCTCAAAGAAGTTTAATGCATTTAGAAAGTACATGAAGGTTCATATTTTAATATTTATTAAAGTTTTAATGGTACTACCATGGAATGCCATATAATAAATAAAGAAGACATTGTTAATAGAAGAAGAAATAGAATAAAAAAATGTCACATTGAATAAAGATATGATTCCAAGGAAAAAAAACACAATCTACAAACAAATAAAAGAAAAAAAAAATCAAACATCAAAAGAAGAATAATCAAATTTTGTAATTTAAAATTTAAACAAAAGAATATTAAGACAAGGAAAAATATTAAAAATATATACTTAATATCTTTTTTATTTAAATTAATTTTTAGAAAACATCTCAATTTTAGAAATATCTTATATACAAAGATAAAAATATATTTAATTATTTAAATTTAAGAAATATAGACTAATATTAAACATTTTGTTACATTTTTCTTTACATATATATACAAGTATATGATTAAAATAAAATAACAAATTACTCCGTATAACATATCTCTTATATCTTTATTTTAAAACAAAATCTTATAATCCCATTATCTCTTATATCTCTATTTCAAAAAAAAAAAAATCTTAGAATCCCATTAGAGAAATGTTTTAAATGAGAGAGGGAACAAATTATTTAAATATTCATACATATTTAATTTTTAAATATTTAACTTATGAAATTATTGTTTATCTTTTATTTTATTTTATCTATCAAATTATTCCTAAAGTTTTTTCTAACAAGATACTTTCAATATATTTCATTTTCTTATTTTATTTTTACGCCCTAATCTAAAATTATGAGCATGTGAATTTGGTCCACTACAGTGTACTTCATCCGTTCTCACTTTCTTTACTAATTTTTTTAAGGTTTGCTATGACTCTTTCTGGTCAAAAAGTTTAACACCATGCTTGGATTAACCTCTAATTTTTTAATTCATCTGCATACCTGCAGGGTAAAAAACACACATCAGCAACTCAGCCTAGTTTTACTGAAAACAATCATATTTGCGTAAAAGAAAATTATACACATAGATGGTCAGAACTTTCTTTGATAAAACTCTGAATACTTACAAAAGAATCATCTTGTACTATATATAATTAAATTGGAGATGCAGTATTTGTTTTAAGATATCTAAGATTTGATAAAATACGATGACGATGATATAGGTATAGACAGTGTTGAGGTATTAGCAGTGGTAGTAGCGTTTGTAGTTTGTGACATAATTCAGCAAATCTAAATAAATTGTTTGGGAAACATCCTTATCAATGTCAATGTCAAACTCAAAGAGAAGGGTAGTGAAGGTGTTTGTTTGTGTTGTTTGTTTCCAGAAACCAGATCCAAGGTCGAAACCGCTTTCCACTTTGGCTAAGGTGGTTTTCTTCTCTCTAGCCGTTGTTTTGATTCTTGTCCCTGCCCTGCTCCATCCATGACATGAGGGAACTGTATAGTGATGCAGTAGCATCACAACTGGGGAAATGTATGGTCCAGATGCCTACATCATGTGCTATTCTAATTCATAATGACAAATTCCTTTATGTCCAATCAAACAGCCCAGAGCAATAACAAATCAGGTTAAGATATGTTTGGTCTGCATGGGGGCCAAACACTACTACCTCTACCTTATATATATCTATATACATCTATGTCTGCTTCCAAAACCTTAAGCATGCATGCATTCTAGGACCCTGTTCTTCACCTCCTCTTTATTCTCTCCAACAAACCCAATCATCATATGCATGCATGCATGCCACATATATATATATAGATGTATTAATTGAGTCCTAAAAAATGAAGGTGGTAGAGAGAAACATAGTGGGAGAGTTCATTAATGATCATAATTTGTTGTTGCACAGTAGATATATTTATATATATATAACACAATTTATAATGTTAGGTGCGGTAGTGAAAAGCAACAAGGATACCAACCATGTTTTTGCTAGGTAGCACGTGTGGTTACAGTGGGAGAGGTTAATTATAGTCGTCCATATAACACAAATTGACAATTCCACTATGCATAATGATGTTTTGGAAAACTGGAGAAAACTTCCTATCACCTGGAGACACTAAAAGCCTTGAGAAGAATTTGATTGGATGTGGATGAACTTTTCACTATAAAGAATCACAATAATTATTCAAAGGTATTTGGGATGGAGACGTAAAGAAGGTAGGTAGGGATTGTGGGCGGTCCAAGAATTAGAGACTGTAAAACCCTTTTCTTTTCTTTTTTCTTAGGATTGTTAGGATATACGTTTGGGGAAGAAAGTGTCTACCTTTTGCGATTGATTTCCATGCTGAACTGGCTTCTTAAATTGACCAACGTGGTTTTGGTTCATTGGAAGCTTGAATCCATATCAAATTTCTTTTTGGATGAATTTACTCACTGCTCTTGTGTCTGCACATTAATGTGTATATGGAAAGAGGTGAGTTGGATATGAGGGAATATAGCATTGATTATGAGGACCCCACCACAAGGCTCATCAAAAAGGATTAAAAGGGGTCATCAATTTTTTGCTTCCAGACATAAAACAATCACACAGACACAGTATCTAGCTATAGTTCCTCAAGTGAGGAGAATAAAGCAACGACTTTTCTCTCAATTACTTGTCATTTTGAACCCTCTCTGCACTTTATTCTATGCATCAATATTGACAGCCAGCTACAAGACAAAAACGTTCGAGTAACTTATTCACNCTTCTCCAATTTCTNAGNTAATTTCTNCTCCTCTTTAGCTATATTCACGTTCAACAACAGAATACCCGTGGATGTGTTCTCCAAAACAAATCTCTACAAACACTTTTCCCAAATTATGTATTCCTTTTTCACTCATCACTTTCTTCCACATTCTAATTAANCAACCAACATCATTTTATCTGCAATTGGTGAAATCCATGATCTTACACTTATATATACCCAATTGCACAAAGACAACAAGTACTGACAGCATCCTAAAATCTTGGAACAAGGGTCCGTTTGGTTTAAATAATTGACTTAAAAGGCTTGAACTGTGGATCTCGAATAGAATACGGGCAGTTTTTGTTGTTAGCTTAACATGTATTTATATACAGAGATAAAAACATTATATATATAATATGCTGTTTCTCTCATAAGCAATGACATAAGGATGAGCTGTTATACATTAGGAGAAAGGAGCAGTGGTGTGTGTTTTTTCTATAAGCCAAAAGATTAATATATAAGTGGTTATGATTAAATATGTGATTAGTTAATTTGTAGATGACCATGCATGTAATTTTAATACATATATAGGATGTCATTGATTAGGGACAAGAGCAGTGTAGACCAGCAGGCATGTGTGTTTCGTCCTTCTTCGGCAACAACAAAATCTGAATCCTTGAAATTAAACCTCATTAGGGACAAATTTTTCACCAAGATTCGACCAATCTTTCCTTCATTCTGAATTAGTCTTCAATTAACCCTATATATCTCTGTGATCATGAAGCAAAGGTGAGAGCAAGATTTGAAACAACTCTGATAATCTTACCCACTCCCTCGTCAACGCGGCATGCATGCATTTGCTCAAAACTTATCCAACTTGAACCCTAGACTTAACCAAACCAAGACTTCAGCTCACACACATATATATTATGTATGCGTTGTATCTGCCCAATACCATGCATCACAAAATATGCTAAACCTAATTGCTTTACCTTGCTTCATATCTCACTTTAATTTGTCTCCAATATATAACATTATATTTATATATACATGTCCAATGAAGTTGATATATGTGTATAAATCAGCACCATTAATGCTTCCATACCTTATTTCAAAGGAATTGACCTGTGAGATTAAGTCTCCGGCTTCTGGATCAAACCGGCCTAATCCCTAAATAATCTTTCATAGCCCTAACCACATCCACTTTTAATTAATAATGTGGATTTACCTAATCAATATCTCGTTTTCTTTGATCTCTGGCTTCAATTTCTAATGGACGGTACTTGCTTTATACAGCTAATTATTCATACATACATATATATATATATATATATGCAAGATTCTTTTTTGCCCTAGCAGGGTAGCATGTAACCAACTAATTTAGATTAATATGATGCCTATATATATGGGTTGCATTTACTTTAATTCTGCGCTGATAATAATATTGATATGTAGTTGATGATTTGAGCTTTGGAGTTAATTAATTAACATCCATTTTCATGCATAATATATAATAACATTGAAGTGAGGTTTTGAAGGCATCAAATGACAATATATATATTAAAAAATAATTTTGATATACAAGTCATGACTTACGACGCCAGCAATGCCATTTTATTGTCTATATTCACTTTGTTTTGTTTGGAGCACGGATTTATCATCACCATGTACAAAACGACAAGTATAGCTTTGTGTACAGAGAAAACAAAAGAACTAATTAATTCAAACTAGCTAGACTAATCCACTAATTAATTTATTCAGATGTTTTACTCGAATTAAATGAAAACGTGATATAAGGACTAAATTATATAACCCCACAGATTCTATATTCATTATTTATTACTGTATGTACTCACATACACATTAAAAAAAGCTGCTACGTAGGGAGACCTATATCAGACTCTCCCAAAAATGATTATCAGTTTCTTCTAATTCACGTTTTAATTAAAAATAATTCAGTGCATATATATAATTTGAATTATCATTGGTTGTTTAATGTATATTTTGTGGTGAGAGAGAGAGAGAGAGAGAGTGTAATCTGAAAATGAATTTTAAAAAATGGTTCTTTGCATCTACCCACTGCACTGGTGTATATATGTGGATAACCTCGATCGCTAGTCAAAAGTAAAGTCGATATTTCGACATGTCTTGTTTTTTTATTTTCTTATATTTGTGATGATACGTCTTCACTGTTCCACCTCACACATGCAGCAGCAGTCACATTAATGTATACATTACATACATATGCTCCTGTTGTTGTTTTTATGCATGAAAACAACCACAACAAGCCATAAACGTACTGTACTGTCTACTAATGCCTATTAATTAAAATCTAAAATAACAATTGTTAAATCCACACCAAATTAGAGAGGCCCCCACTCAAATTAATCACAAAAGAAGATCAGACCCACAGTTCCCTCTGTTAGAAGCATCTTAACCACATGATCGACCTATTAGTGGTCACAACTGACAACATGCTTATAATATATATATATATATATAGTGATCGTTATTGTACGTATCAGACAAAATAAACATATTGGTTTAATTGTTAATTAGCACTCTTCATTTTCAACGTATATATATCTATTATGTAACAATACTTTTGAATCGTTCAAGCGATAGTGCCAGTTGGGTCTAACATTTCTTTTAATGGTTCTGTAGGTTGGCCAATATTAACAGTGCTGCTGATTAAACAATATCAATGCTCTGCATTAATTAACTGGTTTTGGGGAAAAGCTTTTTTTTTTTTTTTTAGCTTGGAAATATACTAATTCCTCCATTGGTGAGTTTGGATTCTAAGTTCTTGTCAGCAATTTGGGTGAGAAAGTTTGCATGCACGTTGAATCCGAACATTGTGTAACCAAAAGAAACCAAACGGCTCCTTCGACGGCACCATCATCACTATCTGTCGACCATGTTTATGTGTTACATAATTCAACTTAGATTAAACAGTTGTAGCCTCATAGGTTACGGATGTATTCGACCAAATAAAGAAAAGCTCAAAGTTAGGTTTCCTTTCCCTATTTTAGAATTCTTTGGAAGCTTTGTGCTTGCTTTGAAGCACATGGTCTCTCTGCAAAATTCTGACCATGGAAATGTACTGCACTCTCTCTCTCTCTCTCTGAGTAAAATTCTTAAGCCTTAGATACTCTATGTTTTGATTAAATCTATCAGTAAAATAGACCATACGTATCTTTTTCTCCTTTAAATCTTCTGTTTTTTTTTCTTCTTCGTTGATCTTACTTCTGACCGCGTTATTCCCAAATCAATGACAGTGCCAATTTCTCTTTATGTATTGAAGATTGCTGTTTCCTCTCACAAATCACAGTGTTGGAGAAAGTCCATGTGCTTGTGTTCATTGATGTACATCATGGTCTCTCATGCATCTAATAAGGATTTGGAAGCTGAACATTTTTCAGTGTTTCTTGTGAGAAAATATAAATGTCACTTTTTTCCCTGTCAGCGTGAAACAAAGGACAGTGATAATGGAACAGCTTAACATATTCTTCATTCACATGCTACTATTCTATTTTTGTTCTAGTGAGATGTGTTTGGTAATGTTAGCAAAATTCATATGAATAATGATTCTTTTTTTCTTTTTGCTTAAATTAATTACTGAAAAACGAATTTAAGATAATTTCCTTTGAGTACAATAAAAGATAATTTTTTACACGTAAAGTCATAAAAAGTTATATGCATGAAGTTGGAAGGTAAAAGTTGACGGATATTAGTTATTGAAAAAAACTTTTAAAAAAAATGAAAAACCTTTTATCTGGTTTCTATTGACATCTTAAATACGATTATTATTAAAACAACCTTTTGTTTTCTCAAAAAGTGCTTGAAATGTCTCTAAAGTAAATGTAATCGACAAGTTTGAGCAAAAGAGAATTTTTATGTTCACATAAAAAATATTTTTTTTTACATGAAATGAAAAATTAACAAGAAAAATTAATACATTGGAGCTATGTTTTAATCAATTTCGGAACGTTGCCTGTATTAATTAATATATAATTAATTTCTTTAATGGTGTTATTCTGGTAAAGTTTAATATATATCTTCCTATAGTCCTTTCGAGGCATGGCTTGAAGAGTCAGTGCCCATTTCTTGGCACTGTGTAATATAATTAGATTTTTAATTTCTTAACCAATAGTATTTCTTATTGAAATTTATTTATATTATGCAAAGCTTGTAGGAATTTAGTAACTATTTATAAATGGATATAAGTATTTACTCACAGTTTACTATACAAATTGGAGATACATTGAATGTTTATATATATTAAGCATAGCATGGGGACCCACTTATGAGTAACACTAAGTGTTAAAAAAAACAGTGACGATCAATTTATGAATAAAAAAATATCGTTTCTAATAAACTAATCAATAGATATTAAAATTTTAAATTTTCATCACTAATTCATTTTTTATATATGTCGTGGGCACTAGACAATCACAACACAGAAATTTGTATACTTAATTGGAATAAATTTTTAATACAAAATTAAATCAACATCTGTGATTAGTTATAATATATTATGTGAAAAAAAAAAGATTTTAATTAAAAAAATTGGAAAGAATTATTTAAGAAAATAAAAAAAGAAGGATATACTGAAATGGAAGTGGCTACAAGCAGAATATGAGGCCAATGATTAATCCCAACATTTTTCCGTGTATAGGGGAACTTAACTCATTATGTTGTTCGACATATCATTTTCATACAAATACAGACATTACCGCAATTGTTGTAGAACTGGTGGCTCCCTTGTTTTATTTTATGGATTATAATTATTTGATAACATTTTAAGATCATCTACGTATCAATACGGTTTAAAATTACTTTACAATCAATAATCATAAACATCAATATGAATCAATCACATAATGATACGTAAATAGTATTAAAATGTTATCAAAGTATCATTATCTTTATTTTATTTTCTTTGACGTTAACCATCTTCCTTATTACAACTTCACTTCGTATACACACCTACCATTACCATTGCCACCACAATCCCTTCCTTTATCATCTCTTTTTACCTAATTAACTAATTTATTTTAATTATTCAGACAATTCAATTTTTGCATTCTCTTTTCAACTTTTTTATACTTTAATGATCTTTGAAATAATATGGAAGTAAATGTTTCATTTTCAGTCAAAACAAAACTGTGTTTTATTTTATTAGTAAATTTTTAAAAGTTAAGTAGTTTCTATGTAATTTACATGAATATAGTAGTTGACCTTTTCTTTTAAAATATTTAAGGTTATAGTCGTTACGAATGTTGATGAATTTTTCATAAAATTCTGAAAATTGAAATTATCATAATTTATGATGGTTTTTTTTTTTCTTTTTTACATTAAGTCGTCAAAATTTATGATGAGTTTTAATTTAAACTAAGATCATTAGAATTAGTAATGATTTTTTATTTACAGTGAACCAAAGTTGTTATGATTTTTTATTTATAGTAAACCAAAATTATTATGACTTAACGCCTTTAGTTGTAATGATTTTTTTCTTAAATAATTTATAATGACTTTTGTTCAAATTGGAAGTAGTTATAAATCATGATAATTTCATTTTTTTTTCGTAATTTTATAAAAAAAAAAGGTTAAATATGTTTTTAGTCTCTATACTTTGGGACGATTTTGGTTTTAGTCCCTAAGGTACAATTTAGTCCTTCAACTTTAGAAAATTCTGGTTTTAGTTCTTTTTACCAAATTTTTTTAACTTTATTTGTTGTTTCAAGCACATTTCATTATAGCATTTGGATTGTTTACACTCTTTGACACATTTTTGCTTCAATGTTAACTGAGAAACACGTTTGAAACAACAAATAAAGTTAAAAAAAATTGGTAAAAAGGACTAAAACCAGAGTTTTCTAAAGTTGAAGGACTAAATTGTACCTTAGTTTGGAAGAGGGACTAAAACCAAAATCGCCCCAAAGTATAGGGACTAAAAACATATTTAACCAAAAAAAAAATTGTGAAGACTCATGATAATTTATCTTAATATGTAAAAAAATAAGTTAATTGTCTTATTTTTTTAAAAAAATTATAAGGTAAATTATCCCATCTTTTAAATTTATGTATTTTATTTCTTAATCTGTGTCTACTTGTCATTTCTTACTTATTCACTAATTAGAAGTAAAAAGAAGCATAATTTATGTCTCTGTCAGTGTAATCCCAAAAGTTTCAACATTTTTTAAGATGTAACACTCCAAATAAAGTGACTAAAGCAAATTCAATTTTGTTTGGAGTTTTTTGTTTGTTGTTATTGAATGATAGACGGAGGTCGTCACACCGAAGAAATGATCAAAAATACTATAACGAATCTTCACATTTTAAGAAATTAGTTTTTCCTTTTCTTAACCTTAATATATCTAACACAAACAATAAATTCTTTTGCGATGATTCTGTATGTATTAATTATTCATTATATTTATAAGAAAAACACTATTTAAAAGAAATGTTTGTTAAACAATTTTAAATCATCATTCATTGTAAATTTTTATAATAACAATACTGAACTTTCCATGCAGAAAATTTGTGATTTTTTTTTTGTTCATGTACAAACATAACATAAAGATTTCATCTTAAATTAATCCAACTTTAACACAAGTATAAAAGTATATTATACAGAATGAATAAACTGATTAAAAAAAAAAGAGTGTCTTATTTGTTTGATGTATGAGATGAAAAAAGAAAATTGAATATTGTGAAATAAAAGTTACTGTATTTAACATTGAATTAATTGTATTTCACGTGCAAAGCAGTGAGCATTTTTGGGGGGCTTTATAAGGCAAATACTGGTTGCAAAGAGGACCCAACAGAAGACTGGTGTTGTTTTGCCTTCATCGTCTTCCTCTTGAAGGTATTAAGGTTGTTTGTTATGTGTTTGCCAGAGGGAGAGAGAGAGAGAGAGAGAGCCATGGCACTGGAAGCAGTGGTCTTTCCACAATCACAAGACCCATTTGGTGTGAAGGACTTCTACAACTGCACTTTCTTGTCTGCTACTTCACCTAACTGGGGGGACTATGAACACATCAACATCAACATCGATAAAGAAGAAGAACAAGGTTCTATCTCTACTTTTCTCGATAATAATAACAGCCAACCAGACAATTACCCTTATGGAGGAGATTGGACCAGCTCTTCATCCTCTATCTTACCCCACTTGAATGATCTTCAAGAAACCACACACCCCATTAACACCACTCATAGCTTCGATACCTTAACCACTCGTCCCAAGAGGCGCAGAGCCAAAAGCAGAAAGAACAAGGAAGAAATTGAGAACCAAAGAATGACTCACATTGCTGTCGAGCGCAATAGAAGAAAACAGATGAATGAGTATCTTTCTGTTCTTCGCTCTCTCATGCCGGACTCTTATATCCAAAGGGTACTTCGCTTCTCTTCCTTTTGTTCTTATCTGTTTGTTTCTTTACTTGCTTCCTTCGAAATTAAAAATTTTGTTTCTTTTGTTTGTTTGTTTGTTTGGTCTGGTTGGCCATTGAAGGGTGATCAAGCTTCTATAATTGGAGGTGCTATTAACTTTGTCAAGGAGCTTGAGCAGAGGCTGCATTTTCTTGGTGCTCAGAAAGAAGGTGAGGGGAAATCTGATGCTGGTGGTGCAACGAACATGCCCTTTTCTGAGTTCTTCGCCTTTCCGCAGTATTCAACAAGTGGTGGTGGTGGTGGGTCTGATAATTCTGCAACCGTAGGTGAAGACGTGGGTGAAGTTAAGTCTGGCATTGCTGACATAGAAGTGACCATGGTTGAAAGCCATGCAAATCTCAAAATAAGATCCAAGAAGCGCCCCAAACAACTCTTGAAGCTGGTCTCTGGTTTGCATACTATGCGCCTTACAATCTTGCACCTAAATGTTACCACCACTGGTGAAGTTGTACTCTACTCTCTAAGTGTTAAGGTTTGTCTTTGTTGGTGCCTTAAACTTGAGATACTTTTAGTTTAATTGTTTTCTTCTGCAAAGTGAAATGTGTTTTGTGTTTTTGCAGGTAGAAGATGATTGCAAGTTGGGATCCGTGGATGATATTGCTGAAGCTGTGTACCAGACACTGGATAGGATTCAACAAGAGGCAGTGTTGAATTAAGATGAGACGATGAGCATCAAATTTGGCTTGCTCCACTTGGTTTTTAACCTTACTTCATGGTGGATCATTATCTCTTGCTATTTTTCTCTTTCAAGATGTACCTAATTATTGCAACTTCTATTCACTTCACCCTTTTTTAATCTACTGATGTGGACTCCTTGGAGGAAGGTTTTTGGTTTATTCCTTCTTGTGTATGTCTTTGTAGCTCACGAACTTACTTTTGATCTCTCTCTTTCTCTTTCTTCTCTTTTTCTCTGAGGTAGGGGTGGAGGAGGCTCTGTGGTATATTGTTCTTGAGACATATTCTAGTGCTTGGTCAATTTTGCCCACTTTGCTTAGAAATTGGTGGGTCTTGTCTACCTCAACTATAAGCCAAAGCCAAATTGTCAAGCTGAAATTCGGAGCATCTCAAAATAAAATTGAATGAAAATGAGAGCCAAAGATTTTTGGCAATTGTCACATATAATCAATACTCCATTTTGCTTTCTTTTATTTGGCTGTCATAATTCAATAAATCTGTTCCCTCTAAATGTCATCAGAGGCTTAAACTCCATCACTTTATGTTTTGTGTAAAAATGGAGATAGTAATGAGAGTTTGCATTATTTTCTGTTCCGAATTTGTAGCAAAAGGTTGTAACTGTCGAAGGAGACCCACCTACACCGTAGTCTGTACCAAGTAAGTACTAAGTAGAGTTGCATTGCAGGGGAAGGCTGCGGAGCACAGCTTGAAAAGGGCTTACCTTTCTCTGTGCATTGTGTTGCACGCAGAACAATAAATAAAGGGTCCATCTTTTATGATCATTATCATCATCATCATCAAGATGGGAATACTGAATCCATGATGCATGTGTCTGAGTGTACGTGTATGTATTATATCACGGATTCTTAGTCCCATTCTGTGTATAATTATTTGATAACTTAGAAAAAAATGCAAATGATTAGCACATTGAAGGCAAAATAATGGCCCCATGAGGCTGTACTATGTTCGATGCCGAATCCCAAGGTGAAATAAAAGATAAAAAAAATGAAGGTTGGTTTGGGGTGTGTGTGATGGAATGAAAAGAATAAAGCTACAGATGTAAAATTAACTATAGTGCCAAAAACCAAAGTCCTTTTTTGCGGTTAACTTGTTGAATGATTTGAGAGGAAATAGAGTAAATTGTCTGGGTGAAAAAGTTTTTCCCTTCATCGATGCACTTTTTGTATGCATTGGAGGTTTGAGTTATCATCATGATTGATTGCTGGAGTAGTGAACTGTGTGACTTTTTAAGCAGAGGCCATTCAACAACCGTGATCTCATTTTCTCATATTTTCTCAATTTTAAAACCTTGTTCTGTTCCCTATTTGAGTGAAAATATTTTCATTTGGGTCAAATCCAAAACAGTAATGACATAGATTCATGGAATACTTTCCAACTTTGTAAAAGGATTTCCACATTTACTTCAACTATCTTACCAGTAAGCGTTTTGAATGTGTTCCTTTTGAACTATCAGTGCCACCAACCACCAAAGGTAGCCAAAAGTTGCCATCTTGCTGAGAAAGTTACAGAAAAGTGAATTCTGCAACTCCTAATTTCTTGTACAAAGAAAAGTCCTCAACAAGTATAAATCCTTCTCTGTTAGTCCACTAACTTTTGCAGCCTTTCCACGCCACACCACAGGTAATTATTGTTGCAAAGAAAACACATTAGAAATATATATATATATATATATATATATATATATATATATATATATATATATATATATATATATATAAATACACGGATATTAAGTTAATAAAATATAAGTAAACATTCTCTAAGCAGTCAATTTAGTTTTTAAGTTGATATATTTTATTTTAAGATTAAGGACTAATTTAAAAAATTTTCAATGTGTAAAAATGATTATGCTTGACACTAGTGCATAATTGGCTTTTAACGTCATTCATTATATATCAGTTACAGGAGTACGCGATGTAAATTATTGATCGGTGACAATTTCGTAAATAAGTCAGACCTATAGACATTAGTTAGGGGGGGGGGGGGGGGGACGTCTATAATATTATAAACGTCAGGGCCCCTAGTAACGGATATCTATATGTCTGACAAGTAGGTGAAAAGTCATTTATTTCCGCCATGTAGCAGTCAGTGCCCTTCTGAACTGACGTCTATAGTCTGACAGGTAGGTGAAAAGTTTTTTTTTTTTTTTTTTCCGCCATCTAGACTGATCTAGTCACCTGACATCTATATTCGATTATAGATGTCAGTGCCCCGACCAACTGACGTCTATATGTTTGACAGGTATGTGAAAAATCATTTATTTCCGCCATCTAGACGTCTGATCATGCCACCCCGACATCTATATTTGATTATAGACGTCGGGCCCCACTGCATTCGACGTCTATATATACCACGAATATTATTTTTTAAATATAATGGACGTCATATTAGTGAGGTCCTCGACGTATATTCCATTATAGACGTTTGTTTTCTGGGCAATTGACGTCTCATTTCTTGTTAAATCAGTGATTGCGAACCAGCAGTTTCGCACACTTCATTGGCTTCCTTCACATTTTCTCTCCGCTGCATTGCATTTTCATGTGCGTTTGATCTCTTTTGAACCGTTTAAACTTGCTTTTACTCCGATTAAAGTAATCTTTGATGTATTCTCTCTTTGCTAGTTTCCTCATAAGAAAAGCTTGAGTTTTTTTGGGTCTCTAATGACATTTCAACCTGAAACTGAACCTGGGTCCTTGTCTGGTTCCATTCCCACCGTCAAAGAAAAAGAATACAGTGACACCCATCGTATTCTTTTTCTTTGGCGGTCGAAATGGACTTAGGAAACGACCCAGGTTTGTTTTTGGGCTGAAATGCCATAAGAGATGCAAAAGATGCAATTTTTTATTACGAAAAAACTAGCAAATGAAGGAGGTGCTACTATGTTACACAAAGACACGAGCAGAACTACACTAAAATACAATAAACACTTCGTAAACGTCGGTTAATGTCATGTTCGACATCTATAGTGCCCTTAGACGTCAGTTAGTTCCACATCTAACATCTTTATAATGCCCTTAGACGTCAGGTAGTGCCATGTCCAACGTCTTTATAATGCCCTTAGACGTCGAGTAGTGCCATGTCCAACGTCTTTATAGACGTTGGTCATGTCATTGAACCAACGTCTATAACTACGTCAGACCTATAGAATCCAACGTCCCATTAATGAAACTCGTATAGACGTCGGTTCGGGATGTGACTTTAAAAGTAAAAAATAACAGATTTCTAAAGCCCTTTCTACACTAGTATGACCCAATTTTGTGTTAGGTTGATGAAATATTTTTATCTATTTTTCGTGTTTTTTAAATAAAAAATTTCATTTCTATTCAAGTGTATTTTTTATTTTATTTTATTAACTCCATTCCTTACAACCTCCATTAAAAAAGTAAGGAGGAAACATACCATTTATTAATTATTTTATATATTTCGTAGTACAACCTCCATTTCCTTTTATTTAAGGGAGCTTATAAATATAAAACAAACTTAATTAATAATTTCATTAAGACTAAATTTATTTTTAATTTCGTATCAATAACTTTTTTAATTTGTAGTACGTGCGATATGCAAATATGTTAAATACTTCAAAAATATACTCCAATGATCTTATTTAACTCAACTAATATTTATTTGTAAATATAATACTTGTATTTAAAAAAAAAAACAAAAACCAAAATGTCCATGGTGAAGATACTAATTAATATTATATTAAAGTTTCAAACAGACAAATAAATAGATACAATTTTTTTCTTTTAAAAATAATGGATAACCAAAGGAAAGAGGTGAAGCATTTATTAAATAAGTTAAGATTAGCAAGTGAGATAATAAAACTCAACATTTAATTCATTTAATTAACCAAACAAAATCATTAATGATTAAATATATTAGCATAGTAATTTAGAGTACATGACAACACATTGAAATAACTATCATATTTTTACATTGACTTTTATCTTCATGTCCTTCATTTGCCCTATGGATCTTGTTCCTCTTCAATGGAAGCTACCTTTATTGTATGTATTAATCTAATAATTTATCTAGCTACTAGATATAGGCCTAGTTTTAAAAACAAATTCATCATCATTATGGTGATGGAATTTGCCAAGTTGTTATTATTTTTGGGTAAATTAGAGGGAATGCGTTAAATATATACATTTAAAAGAAATAAAAAATAAGTGTTTTGTTTCAAATTATAACTATTATATAGAAATCTTGCTTGAAGAAAAACAAAAGTACAATTGAAAAACATGTGAATTTGAGGTCCAAAGTACTAAAAGATCTCCAAATAGATTGAGGAAGAATGACTCTTACTATTAAATTTAATGAATGATGACAAATAGGATTGTGGATATTATTTTTTTCTCTTTCTTCTTATGTTATCGTAGCTTTTTTATAATATATTTTAACAACTCTTTTTTAACAACTTTTTTACAACAGGACACGTGTCATTGTTTTATTAGTCCGTTTGAATTTATTCTAGAAAAATATTTGAAACGAACCAATCACAAACTGTCATGTATGTGTTCTCAAAAAATTATCAAAAAAAAATTATTAAAGAGACTTGTTTCTTTTTTTTTTACCATTTATAATTAAGCTCATTTATTCATCTGTCCATAAATTACAACGGCTATTAATTTTGATTTCATTGTGTTACAAATAAGACATATTGATCTTCTTATACACATTCAAACATTGTTTGACTTTATTATTTAATGATAACAACAGTAAAAAAAAAAGTACAACTACTGTGGCATATATGAAATTGATTATCAATTTCAAATAAGTCCGATTAATATTCCAAATATAAAAGCATAGGTTGTCATGATGTAAATTATGAATGAAAGTAATGAAGCATCTAGACTACCATATAATAATTTAGATTCTTTACGTATATTTAATTTATAAATAAATAGATAACTTCTTATATATGTTTTTATATACTAATATATATGTTTAATGCAAAAATAAATTAAAGTTTAAAGTACATGAATTCAAATTAGGCGCATATGTAATTTGTTTTAAATATTATATTTAATATTTAAAAAAGTTGTGAAAAAAAAATTGAATACAATTCGTATAGGAAAGTAGGACTTCATTATTGACAAATAAAAATTAGTAAGTGTGAAGTTGTGTTTAAAAAACAATGAGTTTGGTTATTTGTTAATAAAAAAGAAAGTTATGTTTTGAAATACGACGTTTTTGTATTAAAAGTATTTTTTTGAAACACAACATTTTTTTTTTAAAGTTGCTTCTTAATATAATTACGAGAGTAAATTATCCCATTTCAATAAATTTTCCATTTAATCAGCCGCTAGAATTTATAATTTATTGAACTGTTCGTCTATGGTTAAATTATGACTTCGTTAATTTATTTGTTTGTAATTTCTTATACAAAATTTAAAATTTAAAATGATTTTATCATTAATTGCTAGTTGTTTGTACGAATATGCTATGTCAGATGTCATCTCAATAATCATTTAACTAAAATGATTAAATGTCAAAATAGTACTTGTTATTTTCAAATGTTTAGTTATCTCAAGATTGGAAGAATTATTTTGAAGGACGAGGATTAGATTTTAATATATTTATAATAATTAAAAATGAGTAGAAAACTTTTTGTCTCTATTATCTACAGTTGTAAAATGAATAGTTAATCAAATATCAACTGGATATTGATAGCACATGTTTTCCAAATTGAGAATTATGCTTTCCAAATTGAAATTTACCTACTATCCTCTTATAAACGTATTCTTTATTGGAATCGAGTGTCACATGTCGGTATTTATTAGAAGTAATTGCAGTTCGTGATAGGTAAATTAACCATAGACCAATAGATTTATTCTCAGGCTTTCAGTCTCGCCGTCATCGCCTTGTTACACCGCAATCGTGAAACTACTGTGAGAATGTCAATAACACATTTGTTGCACCGCCACCATCAATGCCACATTCTTTGCGCATTCATCATTTAGTCCCGTCTCAATGTCACCGTTGCACAACATAAAAACTCATTATTCGCCCTTCAACAACTAGAAAGAACCCAGATTCATAGTCATGATTTTCGCCATCTTCCGAACCGCCACAACAATTTCACCACTGTAAAACCATCTACCACTACAAGTAAAAAAATCAATCAACAAAGAAATCCAAAATCGCACAACCTCCTTCGTCGTTGTTCAAATACCACTAAGCCAGCAAACGTTCAAACAACCATCGTGAGTGTTCTCAAGCCACCACGATCCAGCAAAATCGCACAATCTCCTTCGTCGTTCAAGCAAACATATAATTATCATGCAGTTTATATTGGTAATTTCTTTTCTTTTCAATAACTAAGTTTACTTCTTTCTTTAAAGTTTATATTTTTGTTCTCTAGAGGAACTTAATAATTTCATAAGAATAATAAGAAAGATCACCCTATTTTTTATTTTCTAAAAATTGACCAATACTCCAACATCATGAAAATATGTTTTTTTTTATTAGTTTAAAATGTCCTTTGAAATGAATTATGTACCTCACCTTTTTGTTTCTAGTATTCTTTTCAAATTATTTTAAAATAATAACTTTAAGCTTAACATTTTTTTAATGACAAGATCGAACATCTCAGAATATATATATAATACCCCAATATTACATTAAGATGAATACTTTAAATATAATTTGATCTATGTACACCTTATTCTATAGTGTACTTTAATTTAATTTATAATATAACAAAAATTCAAAATCTAGTTTTTTGGCTAATTAAACAAAAGAGAATAATAATATTAACAATAACAAGTGAATATGTGAATGAATAAGATAAATATATATATATTTTTTTATTTTTTTTAATTATTTTATTTGTAATACAAAATTTTACTATTTTATGTTATATTATTTCAGGTTGTGGAAAGTCATTTAAGTTGCGAATGTTGTTCTAAAGTCTTGTTGTGTCAAATTGATCATTTAAATTCATTAGAACATACTTATAGAAGATATTTTCATGTCAAAGTCAGTTTCACGGACAATTAAAAATTAACAGTGCAGTAAATACAAAATCACCTATCTTGTTACCATAATCTATTTATAGGTTTTATAATGAATTTTTAATTAATATTAACTTATTAACTATCTAATTACAAATAATCACACTTTAACTTTAAGTTGGTCAATATTAAAATTAATGTATTAACTTACAACCGACCAATTTACTTGATGACAGATCGAGTTTGTTGGTGTTCATACAAATACACATATAATTAGAGTATCTTATGGTATAACACATATATAACCACATGTTATACTGAGATATAAAATAATTTATATTAAGTATATATCAATTTTATTGGCATCTAACATGATAATGTTTTGAATTTAAATATTTTGTTAGTTTTTGTTGAAGGTCCTTGTTGTATTTAAGAAAATTCCAAAGACCTTTGTTTTGGCATTGTTGGGGATTGTGGCATTCAAAGATTCCTATGCCCTCTCACACACTCTCTTCTGATTTCAAGTTTTGTTTGTTAACAAAAGGAAGAGGTTGAAGCAAGAGTTTTGGTAGTATTGCAGTTCCAAGAAATATGCACATAAAAAGAGAATAAAATTTTGAATTTGTGCAGTTGAATTTAATAAAGAACGTTAGATAAGATTTTTTCTTCGTTTCTTTTTTTGATGAAAAATTATAAAGAAAGCAAAGAAGGCATAATAGTGAGTCCAAGAAAGGAAAAAAAAGAAAGAAAATGGTATAGAAAGAAGAGACTAATAATTGGATGAAAAGAAGACACTAGTAATAGAGAATATACCCTAATGTTGCTCTGCACGAGACATTGTTCAATGGCTTTTTCAAATTCTGCAACCATTCTCAAAACCAGGAAATAAGTTATCCTTTGCAGCTCATCTTTCAAAATTCTATGTGTGATATAAGTAATGCTTCAAATATCTGAATAATTAGACCTTTTATTAATACAATATTAGTTCACATCAAATTCAAATTTCTTAGCGTCATTTCTTCAACAATAAAATATTTTTGGATGATTTTGACCACCATTTGTTTATATAGTTTTATTATTAACTTAATTTTAAAATTTAAATTTTAAATACATTTCATTCAAAAATTGATTGACACCATATATCTTCTATTACTTTTTCACTTAAAGAGTTTTATTAGTCTTTTTAGGTTTAATTAAGTTTTTGAGTCTTCTAAATTTAGATATTTTTAATTTAGTTTTTATTGAATTTTGGTTATTTATTGAGCTTTTAATATTTTATATTTTTTTAATTTAATTTTTCTTTTTCTTTTTCTATTAAACGAGATATCATCATTTTACTTACTTATCTCAAAGTGTTGTAATAAATGAAATTGTGTAATTAATATAAAAATAATATTATTGTTAATATAAAAAAAAAACTACTTACTTCTATTACTTTCATTAACAACATATGATAAGAAAAATGATTTCGTAAATAATGAAGACCATTACTATTCACTACTTATAAGATAATTTTAAGATCCAATTTATTTAATTAACAACAACAAAAATTAAACGATATAAAAATTCAATTGAAAAATATAAACTTTTAAATATTTAATAGACTAAAAAAATTAATGAAGACCTAATTAAAAATGCTTAAATTTAAGATCGACTTGAAGAATTATGATTTCTTTTTATAATTAAAATATGTTTTACAGGATAACGTAGTTAATAATTAATGACAGAAGTTTAGCTTATATTAATTTATTGAATTACAAGTTCTTTATAGAATTTGTTATTATGGACTTATAGCTGATCAATCGGTACGGTGACAAGTTGAATGGAAATAATAATCAAATAATTGACGTGTCTGAAAGCATCTCATGTATGATGGTCTAGTCCGACAACCGTTGAGTTAAATGTAATTAATGTGCTACTGTTAAGTGACTAATGTTTGTATTAATGATCATTAAGAGATAAATTAATTGATTAGATTCTTATAAATTCTATAAATAGCAAGGAGTAGAAAGACATTCGACACACAAGCCATATAAAATCAATTCATAAAATAATTTGAAAAAACATAAAAGAACGAGATATATAATTTTTATAAATAACTTATATTTTTTTAAAATATCTTGTTATATAACTATAAGTTTATATCTTTTTAAAATAATTAAAATTTTATTAAACTTATCAATAGTTATATTTATTTTTTAAAAGTTTTACGTACTTCTTTGATTTTAATAAATTGTTTTATTTGAACTATAAATAACATTATATATAATACCTTAATTTGTAATCAACAAATACTAAATACAACACAATAATTGCAATAAATATTAATATTCTTTTAGTTACTAATAACTTATAAAGTAGGAGTTTATACAATAAGTTATTGAAATATCTTACAAAATATTTTTAGAAAAAAATCAAACTAATTTATAAGTTAATTAAATAAATTATTAAATAAGACATGAATTTATAAACTAGTTTGAATGTTAAATTTCTTCTACATTTCTATTCCATCTTAAATGAATATATATAATATATTTTCCTAATGTATTTTTTTTAGGATATTTCTTAAGTCCATCATTGTTGTTTAATCCATATCAGAAAATATGTATTCCGTATTAACTAATTTATGATATGCTAAAATAATATTTTTATCTATAAATTTTCATAACTTTTTATTATGAAGTTGCCGTTCGATTGGTCAAAGAACCGGATGATCAATCAATTTACGATTTTATATGAGTTAGTAAATAAATTGGATGGTCAGAATAAAAGTTAAATTAACGTTAAGAATAATTATATTAATCTTAGATTTTTTTATAATTATTTTTGGTGTTGTAATTAGAGTAGTATTGATTAGAAAATCATTTCAAAATTTATAAATAAATGTTTGTGATATTTAGATGATTGGTTATATTTATTACACATTAATTGAGAGTATTATCATGACTTTAATATTGGATTACTTTCTATAGGTTCTATCCTAGTTTGACCAAGTTACATATAATATGAAGAAAGAACTTTGACTTGAACTTGAAAATTGAAAACTACATAAAATGTATGGTATATAGTATAGATGGAATGGTTAACACTCAGGACGGTTCGGTCCATCCGCTACAACAACAATGATCAATTAGGTTAACTAATTTTATTGAAATTGGGCTATAATTGGGCCAACGTTTAAGTTATTATTGGCCCAATAGTCTAGCAGATATAAAATAATAGTATAATGATTAAAAGATATTAATTAAAGATATCTCACTAAAGATATTAATAAACTAGTAACTAACCAAATATAAAAGTAAGTTAGTTTTTATCTCATTGGATCTGTACTAGTTTAAGATAACTTATAAATATAAGGTCAAAGTCCAATACATTTGACTAAATTCAAAATACTCAATTATAATAAATAATTAACTGAATATTCAATTATGAACCAAAACTTTTTAAACATATGGCTAACTTGGGTTTTAGACGGAAAAGTTAGTCTCTTAATCCCATCCATATACATAAACATAAAGAAATATGCTCTCTTAGACCGAATCAGAAGGTAATATAAAACTTCCCCTTTCACTATATCTCATGACTTGTTGTATATAATCTTTCAATCGTGAAATAATATTTTGATTTGAATTCCGGTCTTTCATATCAGATTGAATCTAATCATGATTGATTTTAGCCTAATTTTAGAAGATTGATTTTAGCCCAATTTTAG
The DNA here is from genome assembly GCF_000741045.1 of Vigna radiata var. radiata. NCBI lineage: Eukaryota > Viridiplantae > Streptophyta > Magnoliopsida > Fabales > Fabaceae > Vigna > Vigna radiata. The sequence goes on from NC_028358.1 coordinate 32,286,789, forward strand.
AAGATTGAATCTAATCATGATTGAAAATTGTTGTACTCAAACATTAACTTTTTAGCACAAATTAAATGTAACTGGTGACCACATTAGTTTTTACTTTTATATTTGGTTTGAATACTTTTAAAATTTCTAATTGGTTTTATATTAAATTGTGGAAAGAGAGAGATAGAGAGAGAAAGTGTTTGAATTTATCTAATAGGTGGTGATAGTTACCTTTATCATTTTTTACATTAATAATACTACCAGTAATTTTTGGAAGCGGTAAGGGGAAAAAAACACAAGACGGCGCTCATAGTTTTTGTCGGAGAAACATTGGAACGAGGTTGGTTGTGTGCGAGAGGAGGATCGTGTGATTCGTAGGTAAAATTCATTTCATTACTTTCTAACTCTCACTTCAACATCGGTAATCTCTAACCTTGCGTTGTGCCACTGCATATGTACTTTTAAAACCATTTTCGGTGCATCAATCCGCTTTTTCCTTTATTGTTCCCTCTGGCTTTGCCAACACTTCATCTTTCTTCTCCAAGTACGCGACCTGTTTGATAAATTAACTCAATGGGTTTTATTTCAGTTTAAAGAGCTGCTTTTGAAGTTTTAAGCATATATTTTCTTTCCTCTTTCTTTTTTCTTTCTCTTGGAAAGATTACACTTTTATACCTTTTTCACTAAAGCTGGATAATTTTGTAACAGGGAGTAGAATGTCTTGCGCCACCTTCAATGTTGCAGTTTCTTTGAATCTTCATGGATGGAATAAGAATGCAGTTTCTAAGTCACTTGGTTTCGGACACCACACAACTTTCCAAAAGTTTTCTTCTCTCTTTTTCGAGACCTTGGGTTTGAGCTCCACTAATCGTAGTTTTGTCCAGCATGCACCCTCACGTTCATTCCATAGTGTTTTCAAATGTGCTGCTCAGAATTCCCAACCATCGCCTTCAATTGGCATTGGCACAGAGAACAATTCTCGTAAGCACTGCCGTTATTCTATCTACACGTTCCTGTCTCTGTATTGCAATATTATATATTTTCATTATGGTTTTTAGGGACTTTGTCCTTCCCTAATACCGGCATTGTTCAATGGTCACATTAACGTAACCTGTAGTTTTCTCTGTGGTTCTGAAAATCTTCGAAGAGACTTTGTATTATGAAGTAAATTTCAAAGTTGTCGAGGTTGGCCCTTTCTTGGTTAATACCGATTGAAATTCTCATTAACATCCAAGTATAGGTTATTCTAGCATACGTTTACCACATTTAAAGTCTTGAATCCACAATTATTTTCTCCAGTGAGGTGTAAACACTTGGTATATTAATGTAATAAAGGTTTCGGGTAATTGGTAAACTGCCGCCTGACAATAGGAACTAATGTCTTTATTGAACAGGTCAATGAGGGATAATTTTCCATTGGTGACTTTTGTTTTTCACTTTTTGACATGATGTGGATTTCCAATGATATTAATGTTGTGCGCATAATATAATGTGTACAACCGCATGCATGTGGCTGATAGTTTCTTGACAATTGTAACTGATTTAATCTTTTGTTTCTGTTAAAGTTTCAGAGTCAAGAAGATTCAGTGTCTTATATATCAGTCTTTATTCACTTTATTATATTTACTGATATTTTTCTGCTTACTTTCAAATTTCCTTGTGCCTCCTTCAAAGAAAGAGTGACTGTTCTGGTTATTGGTGGAGGAGGACGTGAACACGCACTTTGCTATGCCTTGCAACGATCACCATCCTGTGATACAGTACTTTGTGCCCCAGGCAATGCTGGGATTGCTAGCTCAGGAAATGCTACTTGCATCTCAGACCTTGATATTTCTGATGGAGCATCAGTGATCTCATTTTGCCAGAAAAGGGGAGTGGGACTTGTTGTTGTGGGACCTGAGGCTCCACTTGTTGCAGGTCTTACAAATAAGTTAGTTAAAGTCGGAATCCCAACTTTTGGTCCATCTGCTGAGGCTGCAGCTTTGGAAGGTTCTAAGAATTTCATGAAGAATTTGTGTGACAAGTACGATATTCCAACTGCCAAGGTCGTCTCTCTTATTTTGAATCTCATCAACCAGATAAATACTTATTTCTAGTTCTGCTGGAATGATATTTGTGCATGCTTCCGTGTATTGTATCTTATTAGGAGCTTCTTCGTATATTCTGTTACTAATTACTAATTAGTAAGCAGATTAGTCAAAACTATATCGTGTTGGTTTCTGGATATTATAACCTGTCAGGGTTTCCTTGATATTAAATATGAATGTTGCCCATTTGGCTCTTGATTGTTCTATTACTCAAGTGAGAATATATTAAGAATTCATTTTTATGATATTAGTGAAGTCATCATGTGCGTGCCTCCATTTTCCATTGATCCTATTTATGTAAATTTCACTCTGAAGAATGTTTTTTGTTAGTTTTTACTAATTGGGGTTTACTAGTGCAGTATAAAACATTTACCGATCCTTCTGCTGCAAAGCAATATATTCAAGAACAAGGAGCACCGATTGTTATTAAAGCAGATGGACTGGCTGCTGGAAAAGGAGTTACTGTTGCCATGACATTGGAAGAGGCATATGAAGCTGTTGATTCAATGCTGGTGCAGGGTGATTTTGGTTCTGCAGGTTGTCGTGTCATTGTTGAAGAATTTCTAGAAGGAGAGGAAGCATCTTTTTTTGCATTGGTTGATGGAGAAAATGCAATTCCACTAGAGTCTGCTCAGGATCATAAGCGAGTTGGTGATGGTGACACAGGGCCAAATACTGGTGGTATGGGTGCATATTCCCCAGCTCCTATATTAACCAAGGAACTTCAATCTATTGTAATGGACTCTATTATCATCCCAACAGTAAAAGGAATGTCGGCGGAAGGTTCCAAGTTTGTTGGGGTTTTGTATGCTGGGCTTATGATTGAGAAGAAGTCTGGCATGCCTAAGTTAATTGAGTATAATGTGAGATTTGGTGATCCAGAGTGCCAGGTCAGTTAAGTATAAGATGCTTACTAGAATGAATTTACTTTCTGATGTAAGTAGTTAACCCTTGAAATACAACAGTCTAGAAATCAGAAGGCATTACTGAAAATGACTGCTTGAGGAATTAAGCTCATGTCTTAGTTAGATATATGCAGTTTTTAATTCAAAAGACTTGCATTTTTTCTTTATAATCCTTTTGTCGAAGTTTTAATTTGATAAATGAGTCAAGGGATTGTGATGACTAAATATCTTTCTATGATTGTCCGTGTTTTGGGAGGTCACTATATTTGCTTACAAATTGCAAAATGGTGACCAACCCTTCCAAAGCTTTTTTAGTCATCTTTCTAGTTTATTGATATCATAGATCTTTTTAACGCAAGCACATGCCCACACGCACAATCATTAGTTTATTTTCAAATACAAACTGTACAACCCTATGTTAACAACATATAATTACATTTGCACTGTTTTATGTTAATAACATGGAAGCTATGCTAACGGATAGTGTTCGTAATTTTTCCTTCTGAAATTTTGAACAGGTCTTAATGGTTCGGTTGGAGTCTGATTTGGTACAAGTTCTGCTTGCAGCATGCAGAGGAGAGTTGAATGGGGTATCACTGAAGTGGTCTCCTGGGTCTGCCATGGTTGTGGTAATGGCAAGTAAGGGATATCCTGGATCATACCAGAAGGGAACAGTGATTGAAAACCTTGAAGAAGCTGAGGCTGTTGCTCCAGGTATCAAGATATTTCATGCAGGAACCGCATTTGACTCTGAAGGAAGGTTTATTGCAACTGGGGGACGTGTTCTTGGGGTCACTGCCAAGGGTAATGATCTTGAAGAGGCATGTGATCGAGCTTATCGAGCTGTTGAGAATGTTAATTGGCCTGGAGGCTTCTACCGTCGGGATATTGGCTGGAGAGCCCTACCTCAGAAACAACATTCTAGAAAAGAATAAATTACTGAGACTGAGAACATTAGACATTGGCCAACGCCCAATACTGCTAAATCGGTTTACAAGCATTATGTAAGAGGGCTCTCTACAGTAGATGAATCTTGTCACTTTTACTTTTCAGGTGTAACAACATCATTAGCCATGGTGGGGAACCTCGTGAGAAACTATTCCTCCGCCCCCATCTCTTAAAATTGGTTTCAATAAAAGAAGTTAACTTACATACTAAAATGTATACTGAAATGGGTGAAACTAAATCCTTCCTCAAGACATTTTTAAGGTTCAAACATGATTGCTGAGCTAAAACTTGTATAATATCATCCTATCAGTTTATTTCCGATGATTCTTTATTTGAGGGGTTCCATAGTTACGATTAGTCGATTAAAAAAGTAGTGACTGATGTCAACGCCTGTCAATGTCCCTTGTCAATCTGTTCACATCACTGAACAGAGTCTGCGCTGGTAAATTTTATATCCATGTGAACATCAAAGGATTAAAGACAAAGAAACGAACTTTATTCACGCTTGGAACATCTCAAAGTTTAACAGTAAAAAGCAAGGTAAATACAATCTTGTGCAGTTGGTGTTATATAATCATATCATAATCACTACATACATAAAAAAATATTAGCAACAGGAAGTCGCTTAACGCAACTTAAGAAATCATTGAGCACAAATGGAGTGAGGAAGGACCTAGATGTTTACATAAAATTTTATATTCAAACTTTTTTGAGAACTTTATTACTTTTTGTTTTTCAAAAAATCACCACAACAAAAATCTTACATGATAATATATATGATACATCTCTTGATCACACATTATTGAAGGAAAAAAGTGAAGAGAAGCAGCTAAATTTTGTGTTTCAAAAAATCTCTGCTGCTACCTCAGGAACAAAAGGCACAAATCCCCTTCCACCAAACACAGGTCTCATAAACTTGTCATCAAATTTCCTCCAAAAGTAGTGAACAGTTTTGCTTGGATGGTTTAATAGCATACATATCCTACTTTGCCTTTGAATTTGCAGATTGTTGCTTTGGTTAATGGGACCATTGTTTTCAAGCAATAGGAATCTCAAATCTTCTACGTTATCAGTGGAATCAAAACTGGTTGGTTTTGGATGCCTTGATTGCACAGCCTCTATCAGTGGCTTAGTAATGGAGCCAAATACCTGTTTACAATTTTTGTTTGTTTGAAGTGAAAGCAACCACATTAGTACTTTATTTGATCTTGATGCATGTCATATCATTTATCTGACATAATTGCATATTTTACTATACAATTGTAATCATTTCGTGAATTTTACCATCATCATCATATTCTATAATTGTTTACCATATATTAATGTGTAATAACTGGTTGGTGTGTTCCTAAAAAAATTTAAAACAAGTAAATAATGTCATTCTGCAAAAGTTAGAAACAAAATAATGTTGTTTAATGAAAACTGTATTAAAACAATGTCATTTTGAACCTTTTTTTGGGGGCGTCAGCCAGCAGTTATATATTTAACTGATCAGAAAAATGTATAAAGACTGCAAATTATGATAGTAAAATACACGAAAAAATGAGTAATAAAACTCACAATAAAGTAATTGAGTGATATTAAATTAAGACTGTTTATATCTATATGAAACCCACCACAGTGCTGAACAAGACCACGATTATAGAAGAAGTGATCATTAATGCAGAGTCTTGAGTTGATGATGTACTCTTGGCTTCTGCAAACTACATTTCAAAGCATCACGGATGATTTAGTCATTTTTTTTTTTAAATTTTGATCATTGCATATATTATTTTCTTTTGAAATGATCTGCATAATTATTTAGCAATAACATAACTGCAACTAGATATGTAAAGTTACTACTTTGAAATAGCATGAGCCATGTCTTGATGAACAGCATGTTATTATAAAAACTATTTTTAAAACTTATGAGAATTAAAACTAAAATAATGAAAGACTGAAACCAAAATTTGCATTGACTAACATAGAAACACATAAAATCTTATATCATGCACTTGCCTGGTTATAAGATAGGGCAATAGTCACTGCACCTCTCATCAGACCAGCCCACCATATGATAAACTGGCATTTTGAATAGTTTATCAAAAATTCAGTTTGGTCAACTGAAAAGTCAATGTTGTCGAATTATAAGTCCACAATTATCACCTGTGAACGAAATTCTATTCTGGTATTCTCTCTTGTATTGATACGATTTTTAATGTATGCAATAGGGAACACAAAAGCTGCTCTTCCAATCAACACTAATGCAAACAAAGTAGAACTCACAGCAACTGAAATTCCTGCACTGCTCCAACAACATGGTAATGTGTTAAGAAAATGACAATGATTAAAGTAGAATATTATGTTTTCCTTGATGAAAAAATATGGTTGCATCAGTGGTGCTGAAGATCCTGGCTAAAGTGCAACACGAAGACTTTTCTAGTTACCTGCCTTTACTGCTTTTCCATTTGTCAATGTCTAGAGCATCCATGCCAACACATATAAATATAAAAGTTTCTGCAATGAATGAGAGGGTTGCAAAGGCGTGCCTGAAACAGTGAAAGTATTTTTCAAATTAGGATTCTAAATTGTTTCACTTGTTTAGTTAAAATTTATTTATTTTGCCTGATTCCATGGTCATCTTTGTTTGAAAAAGAAGCATCAAAACAGAGTTTAGATAGCTCAATAACACTCAAGGAAGAGAGGAGAAAAATAATATTGTAGTAGAATGATATGGTTTTCGTAAATCTCATAACTACGTGATTGTTATTGCATTTCTCAGGGTTGACAAACATTAACGTATATTAATCTTTTCCTTTTAAAAAGAGTTAAGAGATCATGTCCTTACTTGGTTGTTGTCCTTGAGCTTAATGTAACATTGTGCCAAGTGTAGTGTGACATAACAATGCCACAGAAGAAAATAGTCAATATCCCACTGAGACTCAAAAGCTGCAGAAGCCACACATATGTACATATACATCTTGAATTTCTAAAGTGAAATAACTGCATTTATGATACACTACTAATGAATATTTTTTGCCATTCTGCAGAAAATTTATAACACTCATGTACAAAAAACCTCTGTTGATAGTAATTGTTCCACTGTTTTTACCTTGTCTGTTATAATGTCATTTTCTTCAGCCACTTTCCTAAGGAATATTGCCCGGTTGCAACTTGGAAAAACTATGTTAAGTATTTGAATAACACATATTGTTCTTGATACTGTATTTATCGCTGGTAAGTGGTAACAAATTAATGAGGATTGGATAAAACTGCATATACTTTTGGTATGGCCATCATTTTCAATTCAATATTGATGAAAAAGTTTTCAAATTACTCTCAGTATGTATAAATGTTTGATCTTTTTTTGTTATAATCTTTTTCATAACTTTTGGGCACATGGATTTAATTTAGTTATGCAAGGATCAAATTAAGTACCATATATAAGGATTGAAGATATATTTTAACCTAAAGATTGAAGTGAAAGTAAACAAAATAAAATATGCATTTTGTAGATGGTGGTTTTGTACCTCAGCGATCATATATGACAAATATGCCAACAACATCATAAGTGCAAGTTCACGATCAGTAGAATGCCTGCAAATGAAAGGCACTATATAAGACAGATTGCACAAAACCATCGGTCAAACATAGTACAAGTCATATTTGTTAATCTATTATACCATTCTATAGTTTCATTAAGTTTTAGAACAGATTAACATAATTCAAAACTTTAGTAATTGGGTTATTATAAAAGTTTGTAATTGGGTTCTAATTGTAAATTACAAACTTTTAAGCCAACGGAAGCTATTTGAAAGATTAGTAAACTAGAGGGAAGGAAATCACACCTTCCCAGGTAGAGGTTTTTCATAATATAAGCACTTAAAAGGCCAACCTGAAAAAGTCATCATCTACAGCAAGTCAGAATAAATCTGCTTCACCACTTTCAACGATTAGTAATTTAAAATTGGACGAAAGTTGAATGCCATTTTTTTTAGGTATTGTTGGTGTTACTCTCCTAGCAGAATAACTATGTATTACTGAGGTGAAACTTCAATTTTCCTAAGTAATTGTATATCTAATTTTGTTTGCTCACAAAAGGGGCAGTTGAATCATGTCCATGTAATGCTTTCATGAGGCAAATATTTCTTCAGACTGGTTATTAATGAAACAGGTTATTACAGAAAGAGAAAATATAACCATAGGAAGCACTAATACGCTGTCTTACATTAACATACAGAATTTCTCACTATGGTATAATTTTGCCTCCCTGAAAGTCTTCTCTAAAGAGTCTTTTAAAGTTAAACTTACTGCTATGCCAAGGGCAGTACTAGTGCTGAAGAGGTAAAGGAAGGTCCCCAACAATTTCAAGGCTGTCATAGAATTGGAGCTGCTGAAGTCAAGGGATTGGACCGAATTGAAAAGCACAATAGACGTGGCATCATTTACCACTCCCTCCCCAAATACAATGCTGTAAAGCAAGGGTGTTTCATCTTGATTGAGAACCTTCAACACAAGAATGGAAAAAGGAAGGCATTTAAATGATGATATATGAAGATTTTAATTTCGAATGAAAAATCAGGGTATGTATGATTTCCAATGTAGTTATAGTGAAAGACACTTAATTTAATGTTTACTTGTGATTAAATAACAGTAAAAACCTTCTACAGAATAAACTATTTTCTTTTATATTGATTGTATCTCCACCTATGTTAAAGTGTACCTGCAATGTACAAACTGAGTCCGTTGCTGACAGTATGGCACCGATGGCTTCATATGCATGGTGCACGAACAGTCATCAGAATAGAAGGACGAGTGCTGATTAGATTAAGGGATAGTGTGTGAGATTGTTCTAAACCAAAAACTATTTCTCACCTAGGTAATCTTTTATGCCAAGGTTAACTATTCCAATCCATTGAATGAGCATAAGGGCACCTAGAGAAGTTGCAGAAGAAATTATAGAGTCTTTAATATGTTCTTTCCACATAGATTGTGTAGTTGACAATGAAAGCAATGCAACTGTTCTTCATTGGTATTCAACCTAAGGCTCAGTGCGTCTGAAATTAAACGATTTGAAACTGAAAGGTTACCAGATAAAGGAGATCTTACCGACAGATATAAGACAGAACGAAATAACTGTTCCAATGACTCCAAAGAGCAGTATAATGGTGAAATTCTTGAAGAACTGTTTCTTCTTGACTTGGAAACTAACATGCCATTTGAAATTATACAAAAAATCAAATAAGTAATGAGTAAAATAGTTGATATAGAAATAGTAGATAGATAGAGAAAAGTGACAATTGTCAGTTTAACGACAACAACAAAGAAAACAAGAAGAAAAAGAGATGATAGAAACATTAGATCAAACAAATTTTGAGACGGAACCTTATTCGTAGAGTTGTAAACATCTATATATAGATTTTGAGTGTAACTGAAGATTTTTACAACGATTGAGACGTTAGACGCATTATATCATCATATAAAAAAGAGTAGAGGATCTAGGTGGAAGGCTACTAGACATGTCTATCATACGCACGTCTTCAGACGCATCCAATTACCAAACACTCTCATGTTCATAGATGCACTTAAAGACTACTAGACCACCATTCCGTCTTAACACTATTACTAGATCGTCTAAGTGTACAATGCAGTACAAAATCTCCTGTGCTTGTTATAAGACGATCATGATTTTAGAATCAATCATCACAATAACTTTTAAGCATACTTACCCGGCATTGAAAATGATAGGGGGAAGCAAGTAGAGAAAGAACAAGTCTTCACTGAATATTAAAATCTTGGCACTTTTAAAGTTAGTGACAAACAACACCACCGTCCCAGCACACAAACCCTGCAAGTTTTTTAAGCAAGCCAAGCAAAATGTACCATATAGTATATTAATATAGAAACTCTAGAAGCACAATATTGCATGTACGTACGTGGAGAGTAGAAGAATGAGTTGAGTTGTAGTGTTGTATACCAGAAGGAGGGCAATGATGGATTCATTAGCCCACCGATTCTCTTCCAGAAGATGGCCAATGATGACACAAGTGCCTAGGAGGGTGAAGAATACACAGAGAGCCACAATGGTGCTTGTGCTGAGATAGGAAGTTGTAAGATGAAGCGGTGGCAGTAACAAAGCCATTGCGAGTATTCAGGCTAAGTACTTAATAAGTTTGTTGTCTTTTCTGACAGTGGTAGTGGTGATGATTACTGAAGTGAGTTATATATAAATTTGATCCGCGTGGTTTGGTTCTATACACCGGCAATATCAAACTAGTTTGAGAGTTTTGTCACAGCGTGGAGTGTAGCACATATTAGATAACGTTGAGAAGTGACAACAAACTGCAAGTCATAATTTTCTCTTTTTTTAACCATTTCTGTACATTGAAAGAAACCTAACATTCAGGCACTAGACTGACTTGCTGTTTGCATTTCCTTTTCTCATTTCAAGTTTATAGTATCACACATGTTATTTGGTAAGCTAGTCCTTTTCCCTAATTATGCCATGTGAGGCAAAGTGGAGGTCATAAATTAGCATGTATTCCGTGCAGATTGTTCTTTTGAGTCCATTATCAGAACAGAACAATTAAAAGCAATTTTGATAACCTTTTTTCATCTGCACAATGAGTCCTGTGATTGATTTTGGATAGAATTCATTGAACCTCTAGGACTCAAACACGCTATTTTAGACATTTTTCTTACAGAAAAAGAAGAAGAAGAAGTCATTCGAGTGAAATGAAATTTGCTGGTAAAGAGGCTAAAAAATCAGTTCTTCTAATCTCATTTTTAAAATATCATTCCCAAACACAAATCAATATTTTTTGTCCGCATCATATTTGTCTTGAGTCGCATTTGTGTTTTCTAAATCTTGTTATTATGCTAAATGGAATAAAATCGTCTGTCTCAGAAGTTTATCCCATTTCCTATACCTTCCAATCATACTTTCAGACGTCATTATTGAATCCAAGTTACTTCCAATCATTTTAACGGAACAATAATACAACCTTTTAAATTTTGGATTTTGTCCCTGGTTCTCCTTGTAACACCAATCCAATTCCAATTCATCTATTCCAAACCTCAATAACTAGAATAATGGGTCTTTCCCATCATATTAGATAAAAAGTTCAGTAATCAGTACAAGCAATTGCTTTAAAACATTAAAAAAGAATGTTAATTTAATGTCCAATGATTAACTTCTTTTCAGCTTTGACGGGCAGCTGAAAGCGCTCAAGATGTTAAGGTTTATTCAGTCATGCAGGCGACAAACAGAGAACTGCTTCAAATCAGAAAGTGAAAAAAAAGATAAACATTATTATGGAATAGAAGCTAGAAAGATTTGTTTGACAAGTCATTGAACCCATAGAATAGAATGATTAGACATTTATCAAATGAATGGCCTACATCACCAGTTGTGACTTAAAATAGCATATAATGTTACACTAGATTAAAATATTAAAAACCATAACACTTAAGTGTTGAAATTATGAGTGACATACCCAGCTAAAAAAAAATCAGTACATGGCTACAAAATTTTTAATGATATTGCAGCAGAACGAAGCTTTACACCATCGCTGTCCCACTTCGACTGTGGTGCAGTTGCTCCAGCAATAAAAGCCTACAGAATATAATAAGGACCAGGTATCTTATTTTTCTGTAATTTATGTTGGAGAAATATAAAGTGATTGATGTGTATCACCACAGAAAAAAAAAAAAAAAGATTTTCCTCTACTGGTATTGGCATAACTAGCAGAAGTTGATGACCAATTGGCAGTGATTTATTCCTACCATTGAATATCAGTATACTGGGATGTGGAGAGAGGCGAACCTACACTGAATTGAGGGTGGACAGTTTCATCCTCTTAATGTTCTAAATTTATAATTAAATATATTAATTTTTTACTTTTTACACTTTTTAAATTTCTTATTGATCTTACTGTCAAGTGATAAACATACTAATATATTGATATAAACATATGCACATTAGTATATTTCATGATATTAATAATTATTATTTATTAAGAAAACGATCCCCATGGTCCAGGGTCTTTCTTGCTTCCGCCACTAGGCTAATTATATCAGTAAATGGATGAAGCAACAAACCTTTCCATTGCTGACACCTGTCATCATAGCTACGTGCTGGTCATCTTTACCAAATTCATAGAAATAGTAAGTCCTGGAAATTGTAAAAGCCAATAATGTATTGGAATTTGATGCAATACAAAGACTAAATATTATACAGACACATTAATAAGGTTAGTTCAATATAGGGTGGTAAAAAGGGCCAAGAGATCCGATATTGGCATGCCAAAAACGGACTAGGCCAAGCAGCTGACCTATCAATTGAAAACGAATTGAAATTTACAACTTAGTCCACCGAGCTGTCTAGCTAGCCCGTCTGTCTTTTTGTTTTCTATCATCTAAAATCTAATATCACATGAAAACGGAATAAAAAAATTTATTTTTTACATGAAAACGGTTTAAAACAGATGATACAGGGCTGATGCCAGGTTGCCAGAAATAGAGGGAATTTAAAAACTTGGAAAGAGACAAAACAGTGGTTGAAGCCACATTACAGAGAGACAAAACACAAAATAACAGGGATTCTTTAAGACAATGACAAAATAAAAAATGGGTTGTGTTAGTATAATGAAGTTGGGTTGCTAGGCTAGTTTGTTGGATTGGAAACTGTTGGCAGGTCCAGTTGGTTCTGGCTTCTAGATTGAAAATGTTGTCTCAGTCTAATTTTTTTGGCCGGCCTTGGCTTTTTTTGTCATTCTTAGTTCCAAATGAAATAGCAATGCTTAAAAAATTAATTCACACCCAGAATTTTCTGTTATAATAATGTTAGATTATTGAAAAAGAAACGTTTAGTATGCCAACATTAAAAAATTTTGCAACGTTAAAATCATTGATTGATTTTAATTTCTTTTATTCTTTCCTAGCTCTATAAACAGAGAACTCTCCTCTCATTCCAAAACACACCAAGTTCACTCATTCTCCTCTCTTCTTAGTTTCATTTTCTCTTTCTCTTCTAAAAATTATCCTGGATATAAATTCTATCAGAGTTTCTTGCTAGTTCTCTGATCCTCGACAAATTCTTGTTGTATCATGGGGGACTTGCGCAATACATAGCAGATAAGTCCTTAAGGATAGTGATTTACACGCCTCAAGAAATTGCGGTTTGAGTTTTTGTCAACATTTTTACTACATTTTCTACATTAGCATTTTGAGTATTCAATCAAATATTGGGGGAAAGGATATGAATGCTATTTACTTTCAGCCATTCTGTTCTTAAGACAAACTCTGTTTTTTATTTAGAAAGAAATATAAAGAAAATGACTATTTTTTGTATGTTGTCCTGAAAAGGAGAAAAGTTTTGGTCCATATAGTTTCAGTCAGTTGAAAATGAACTTACGTAAAACCCTCATCTTCCTTTATTTTTATTGATCTTGCAGAGTAAAGTTTGGACCCTCCTGCATGCACATCATGGGAAGAATGAAATACTAATACCAAGAACTATAAGTAACCGGAAAGACCAACGAAGCATGTCATATAATTTGAAAAACTAAATGTTGCATATAACAATCAACGACATAAAGATAACAACCTTGACAAAATTAACTTCTTTTCTGAACCTACAGAAACATGAAGGCGTTTAAACAAGTTGTACCTGGAACAAATATTTTTGCTGCTTCCTTCAGGGACCCTAAATCAGATAAATTCCGAGCCTGCTCTAATCAGAGAAGAATACGTAACTTCCTTGAGGGTTCTCACAAAGATTAGCAAACAGGACTAGATATAATTTCAGTTACAGTGACTTATTCATATGTTCTGATAGTGAAATCATGACGAAGTAAAATGATTATGAATTATATGGACTAAACCAGTTTCTCCATCCTTTATGAGATTATCACGAGTAGCAAAAATTTCCAAGCTCTAGTGCAAGCTCATAAAAGGAAAAATTTCAAATAAGAAAGAGCTCAATGCTAACTCAACATTGAACTAGAAAGGAACCAAACCAATACAGAATCTAAAGGCCAAGCTGGAGCAGACTCATCACGTTGACTTAGACATGGGTTTCTGATGTACAAATAGCAAATGGCTCGCTTATCTTTTACCAATTACTCAACCATGGTGAATTTTATGCCCTACTGATATAATTTGGGGGAGAAGAGTGCATGTGTATAATAAATGTCATTGACAGCCTGATTACCTGCAAGAATGTGATTTTAAGTTGATTGGTTGGACGAGTAACAACACTTAGGATCTCAGATCTGTTACAATCGCAGAAAACATGCTCCCGTTCATTCTAAAAATACGCAAGTGCATTGCAAGAAAATGTGGAATTGCTGGGAATTCGATATAAAATTACCCATCGGATGATGCAAACCGTGCTGAAAATGTTTTTGCTTTTGCCTTGTCCCCATAAAGAGACCCTCCAGCATTGAAATCCTACAAGTAAATGCAATATTATCTCACTCAACTAAGTTTCACAAAGTTTCAAAACCTTCAATGAAATTGTTGCTAAAATGCAAGTTCTCAAAATGAATATTACTGTGTGGTGCATTACGCTGATCAATCAGCTATATATAGTTGTACAATTTCAATTCAACTAATAAGACTAACTAATTCAACCATAAAAATGACTTAACTAACTATTACATCAAATTCCAACTAACTGAAAACTGGATTCAGCTTAGTTGAGCAAACCCCTCATTACTAAAAGCTGTAGACACCTTCAAGTTTCTATTTACACATTTCACACTCATTTTTCAATTGTAGATTTCTATATTACAATGTACTAAGTTAAACAAGGAAAAAATATTGCTAATAAATAATTAATTTGCTTTTCAGTAATTCAGTGATTGTAATCAAAATTGAGAGAGAAAAGTAGTTAAGAGTGCACCTCAGGTTCCATGATATCCGTAAACTCTGGCGGGACTCGTATGGAAAACCCATCACCGTAGAACTGAAACCAAGATGACGTATTTTCAATGCCAGAAAGAAGCGATTTCGACGGCAACGCTTGAGGTGACGATTGCGCAACTGAGACTCGAGGAATTAGGCCAATACCAATGCTGACGAGAGATGTTTGAAGGATAAGGTTCCGTTTGGAGGTGAGATTCTTGACCTCACAAATTATGGGTTTTGAGGTGAAAGAGAAGAAGGGTTTGGTGTTGTTGGTGATGCAGAGATTGGATAAAAGAACGGCCATGAAAGAAAGTGCATGGAGACAGAGGTATCATTAGTTTCAGCCAAAATAAATTGATTTTTTTGAAGTTTACCCAATTCAGGGGCACATGATTCATTGTAATATGTAGCTTCGTTTTTAGAACATTATCCTCACAGAGGAACAATCATGATCAGACAAAAATTACGGTTTAAGCTTAAACACTGTTTCAAGAAGACATTATAGGGAACAAATGCTAAAAATTGAGAGCTAAAAATAGCTAGTTAATCAGAACAAACCCACGTTAATTTATTTAGTGTAGTAAACTTTATTTATGAATTAGGGAAAATAATATATATAAAATTAAGATAGGCTTATTTAGTTATTTACAAATGCAGGTTAGCTTGGGGAAAAATGAAAACTTTTAGTTCTGTGGACCAAAAGATCCACATGGCTAATAGACGTTATCCACTTTCAAACACTGCCAACCAATCGAGACCACCCGAAATCTGAACCAAATCAGAGGACAAGGAATGATGTGGAAGAGAAGGAGCCTTCTGCAATTGAATCCTTGCTGATCCTCATCATGGGAGCCATTTTTCCTCCTCACTCTCTCTCTCCACTCCTCAACATCAAACCTTCACCCTCAAGAATCCTCTTGGCTCCCTCTCCTCAACCCAAGTCAAATTCTCTCTTTTGCTCCAAACCCATTGTTTCCAGTCTCAGAAAGAATCAAACTTCATCTCCTAAACCTTCATGCACAACCTGGTTGTCTCATGCTCAACAGGGCCTAGCAGCTTTGGCTATCTCCTTGGCCCTCAACTTTAGCCCAGTTTTGTTCAGTGGCAATGCTCTGGCATCTGAGTTTGATGTGCTTAACGAGGGTCCACCCCAAGAGTCTTATGTTGTTGATGATGCAGGAGTTCTTAGTAGGGTGACTAGGTCTGATTTGAAGCGGTTATTGTCTGATTTGGAGTCAAGGAAGAACTTCCACATCAATTTTATCACTGTTAGAAAACTCACGGTTAGTTACACAATTATGTGATTAAATAATTAAACTGTCTTTCATATTTCCGCATGATGTTCTGTTTAGAAGCATTTGGTTTGTTGTGCAACTTTGTTTATGTTCTCTGCCATGCAACTGAATGGAGCATGAAACAAAATGTTAAATGAAATGTTTTTATTTATGAATGTGGCTAATTGCAGAGCAAAGCTGATGCATTTGAGTATGCTGATCAAGTCCTTGAGCGTTGGTATCCCTCTGTAGAAGAAGGCAACAACAAGGGTATTGTGGTTCTTATCACCAGTCAGAAAGAAGGAGCAGTCACTGGTGGTCCAGCTTTTGTCCAAGCTGTGGGAGAAAACATCCTTGATGCCACTGTCTCAGAGAATCTTCCAGGTATTTACAAGTTTGCAAAATTATTTACTGGAATTTAATTGTCATGCACAAAGATTTCTATAGTATCAAACAATTAGAAATCATCCAGTATATGAAATTAACACTAATAAGTTTAAACACAATTTTGTTATTACATGTGTCGAAAATTCTTAATTTGATCCCTTTAAGCACTTAGTTTGGTTCTTGTAAACATAACACGTTCTTAATTTGATATAGCGCATTCTTAATTTGGTCTCGTATATGTGATTAAAAATGTGTTACGAGGTTAGAAAAGTCACTGTACAAGGAATCACATGGAGATGATGAATTGGATAGAAAGGAAACCTGGGAAAACCATTATGCGGAATACAAGTGACAGAGGGTAAGGAAAGCAAGGCTAACAGAAACCATATTGCCATTCCATTTATACCTGAAACCTAAACAAACCAGAAAACAAACAACCGCCCTCCCCTTTACCTACCCTATACTAAAAAACATTCACTCAACTCTTAGATGCCTAACAATGTCAAAAATGTCACCATCCGAAATGCAGTCGAGGAAGGACAAAGGGTTGTTATACCTGTAATGACAAATTCACACCTGTAATTTCAATTTGGATTAGTTGATGTAGACTGTCTTGGTCAAGCAGTTTTGGGAAGTGGAATGGCAACGGATCAGTCCAAAGTGCAAGCAGTGTTGAACTGGCAGATTCCATCTACATTGAAGAAACTACGGGGCGTTTTGGGTTTAACTGGATACTATTGGAGATTTATTACAAGTTGTGCATCCATAGCTACACCCCTCACTAATTTGCTAAAAAAGGATGTTTTTGGTGGAACTCTCAGGGTACAACAACGTTTTAGCAATTAAAGGAGGCCATCACAATGGTGCAAGTTCTAGTAGTTCCAGATTTTTCAAAACCTTGATTCAACAAGTTCTCCAAGAATTCCACAACTCTCCCATTGGAGGACATGCCGGAATTGCACACTGTGGCTAGAATTGTGGCCCAATTTTTTTAAGGCATATATTGGGACATTAAGAACCACGTGCAGCAATGTCTCCTATGCCAACAAGTTAAAAAGAATAACGTGCTACCTACTGGTCTGTTGCAACATCTTCCCATTCCTGCCCAAATTTAGGAAGACTTAGCCAATGATGTTGTTGTTGGTTTACCTCCATCTGGTGGTCTTACAGTTCTTTTGGTAGTTATAGACCAACTGTCTAAATATGCTCATTTTCACAAACTCCAACCAATTAAACTAGCAATCAAGTTACTAAAGTATTCATGAAACACATTGTGAAGTTGCATTGCCTCTGAAAATCAATATCATCCGATTGTGACTGAGTCTTCACTAGCAACTTTTGACTGAGTAGCACTACCCTTGCCATGGGCCCAACATTTCACCCTCGAAGTGATGGACAATTAGAGGCCTCCAAAGGTGTCTAGAGATGTACCTGAGATGCTTCATAGTGAATAATCCAAGGGAATGGAGTAAGCTGCATCCTTGCGCAGAATTTTGGTAAAGTAGTTCCTTCCAATATAGCATTGGCATGACTACCTTTTTGAGTTGTTTGTAGCATAGATCCCGAACCATTACCTAGAACCAATTGAACTACAATAATCCACCCTCCCTACAAGACTTGTTGCAACAATGAGATTTAGCCTTCTAAAATTTCATTTGCCTAAGGCTCAACGTCAAATGAAGAAATTTTGTTGATAAAAAGTGTATTCCATTGTAGTTTGAGGAAGGTGATTAGCTTTGGTCGAAACTAGGACTCAGATATTTTGGTCATTTTCCCATAATCCAGAAAATTAGTATAGTAGCATATGAGTTACTCTTGCCTGCTTCTGCAAAAATTCATCTAGTCTTCCATCAGACCTTACTGAAGAGATGCAAAGATGATCATCAAAAGTCATATCTGTCACTTCCTTTACTCACCAATGAGTTCGGCCCTATGGTTTAAACAAGTAAAATTCTAGATTCTCAAACTATTATAAGAGGTGATCAACATATTATCATCAGATGGTTTGGATGCAAATCAGGATACTTGGGAAGATACCACTGTTGTTAGCAGAGATTATCCTAACTTCAACCTTGAGGACAAATAGTCACATGGAAATGATGAATGGATTAGTAAGGAACTTGGGAAAATCGTTGTGCAGAATACACAACAAGGCTAACAGAAAAAAGTGAGCGTGAGAGGAGGGTCAGTCAAAAGTTGAAGGAATTCATCTGGTGAATGAAGTCACTATATAAGGATTAGAGAGAAGGGAAGAAAGAGGAGAATATTTTGAGAATCTGTTCTCTGTGGCCCTTCGAGGAAATTTCTAATCTTCTCTTTCTCTGTCTTCTGCTTCACTGACATTTGTGCTTGCCTTCACTCCCTAATGTAAGAAAACCATATACTACTATATCCACAATGCAATACAGAGATACTTCACTATTACTCTCTTGTTTTTCATTGCCTTTTACTGTGAGCTTCTTACATGTTACGTGTATGTCAACCAAATTAAGAATAGATCACATGTATCAAGGACACACAAATTAATAATGTGTAAGGGGTTAGCAGTGGCATGAACCATATCGGTTATGTTTACATGTTAAAGACCAATTTAATTACTTTTTTTCTAGGGACGAGACTGAGAAGTCATGACATGTATAAGACTAAGGATATGTTTAACCATTTACAGTGGTTAAGGAACAACAATAATCATTTTGATTTTCTGGAGGGGTACAAAACTACCTATGTGTGGTTTATGTATGCAGTTTTGGCTACGGATGAGAAGTACAATGAAGCTATTTATAGCACAGCTAAACGTCTAGTTGCTGCCATTGATGGCCTTCCAGATCCTGGTGGGCCTTCATTTAAAGACAACAAACGTGAGTCTAACTTCAAGACCAAGGAAGAGACAGAAGAAAAGCGTGGACAATTCACTCTGGTTGTTGGAGGTTTGTTGGTCATTGCATTCGTTGTTCCAATGGCACAATATTATGCTTATGTATCCAAAAAATAAAATAATATAACTAGATATGTCTTTCAAATTCTTACTCTTTAAATTCAGATGCATAATATGCAGTTGTAACCATGCTCATCTTACAATTGAGTGTGGGAAGGCTGAAGAATAAGATGAGAGTTTTTTCTTGTAAATTCAATTCCAAAGTATATGCATTTGACTGTGTTATTATCCAGTTGGGTTCTTAAAGTCAGGTAGAAGGAGTTCCAGTTCTTGAAGTCATTTTATTTGATTATTTGATCCTGAATGTTTGTTTCACTACAACAGTACCATAAGAATGAAATTGTTAAAACAATAAACAGATGAGGGTTTAGAACTTGAGCTAGAGAAGGAAGGGCATTTAGCCTCCCTAAAAAGGAGTGGAGTAGTTTCCAGTGAGAATTTGTGATGCCACATGTTGATTTGCTGCCTCAGTGTAGTGAGTTCCGTCCCAGCTTACGTACACACTGCTGTCGTTGCAACTTTTTGCTGTTATTTCAGTCCCATTCAAGATCTTTGTTAGTCCACAAGAAACTCTGCTGTCAAAGTTGAATGGTGGACCTCCATATCCACAGCATGCCATAATGGATTGTTTAAACCCTTGAAACATATATTCACAGAAATTTAGTAGTGTTTGGCCCAAAAGTACTCATGTGTTAGAAAGGAAATAATGCTATATTGGCCTATCTTGATCCCTATATTCATCATACTTAGACACAATTCTAGAATTATAACGATTTTGAATGTAATAAGAAATCAGAATTGTGATGCAGTGGATTCCCATCAACTGTCATGTAATGTAAGTGTTAGTCGAGTTTAGATTCTTTATTGAGTTTTTTTTATTGTTTCTCTACTGAACCTTCAAAATATCTTGATATTGGTATACTAAAAAAAAGTTTAATATATTTTAAAATATCAAACTCAGTGTTCATCAGTGTATTTTGAAGACTCGGTAGAGGGACGATACAAAAAACTCAACAAAGAATCATAATTCATGTTAGTGGCTCAGTTGTATTCAAAATTTGCAAAAGTTAACATCTATAACTACTGGGAATAAATAACCATTACCCCAAAAAAATGGTGAAATCAATAGTAATTGGAACTGAGATGAAGCAAATATAAATTTCTGAAATTACACTCACCATATTTAGAATAGTTTGCGATGAGATTTGATTTTATGGTAAAAATATCAACATGTGTTACATTTGCATCTGGATACTGTCCTTTCAATTTACTGCAAAAGGCTTGAAGCTGTATATTAAAGGCTTTGGCAGCTTGGTTGGGTGAACTAACACATCCTAGTTCATCAAGCGTTGATGGATTAGTGCCAAATTTGGCAACAACCTGAGGCAAGCATCCGAGTGGACCCGTGTTATGTATCCAGAAATTCCTTGCCCCGTTTTCATACAGTTTCTGGCTCATACATCACAGAGAGATTGTGAAGTTCAGTATAACTATTTTTATGGAAGTAATAAAATGAAACTTTTAGGAGAAAATAATGTTATGCTATCAACCTTTATTCCACTTTCAAATTCTAATAAAATTGCTTGAATTGAGGCGAGTATTTGGTCCAATGTTTTTGAATACAACGCACCAGCAAGGTCGTTCTGGCCTATGTCAAACATGTATAACCCCTTCTCGAAGGAGTCTACAGCAGGGACGTACTGATCAAATTTTTTTCCTGAAACATTATTGAGATCTCTTTCCTTCAAATGAACGGATAAACAGCAAACTAGATTTTGAAAACAAAGTAGTAAGAACATAGTTCGTTATTTTATCAAATACCTTGAAGCAATTGAAGAGACAGAGCTCTGAATCTCAGAAACTGATATACCTGAACCCCAAAGCTGAACGGGCTGATGGATGCTGCATTGGCTGGAAGGATGGTTGAACCTGCTGCTGCAAAGTTGCATCCTCGCTGAAAATTTGGCAACCCCACAGAATCCATGTAGGGATTCAAGAATGACAATTTCATCGCATCCACTGCAATGCACAACCAACAGCAACACATGGAACTATCATGTCAATGCAAATGATACATATGGTGCTGCTCACTTGGCTATATGTTCACAATTGCATGGATGATATTCAAGCCTCAGAGTTTCATATGCTTAGTTACCTCACATTTGTAACATTAGATGATGGGAGTCCAGATTCTCTATTAGATTTTTGGTACCGTCCTCTAATAAGCATTAAAAATACACTGATGTTGATATATTCAATTTCTTTTCAATATCTCTTAAACCATCAGAATCAGTATCCATCAGCGTATTTTGAAGGCAACACCGCAAAATAACACATAGAAAAACCCAACAGAAAATCCAAATTCATTAGACCTGTTAGACAAAAGATGAACATAAATTTATATACAAAATACTTCGATTAGTAAGAGATTTTTTAGAACCTAAGATATCATTGTTATCTGTCTTTCATACTAGTAAGAGTACGTGTATGACAATTTCATGAAAGATTAGAAACTTACTCAGAAAGTCCACAATGAGACGTCCATCACAGAACCTCCCAGATGGGGTTTTGAAGTACTTCTGTCCATTAGGCGGGGAAACTAAAAATCCCATAGCTGCAGCAAGTTCACCTGTGTCTGAGTTTGAATCACCAAAGTTGAAAACTGCAGGATAACTGAAATCAACCGAATTTGCAGCAGCCAAACACAAGCAAAATGTAACAACTTGAAAAGCAACAACTTTCTTAGAATCCATGGCAACTCTCATTTTATGCATGCCAAATACCAATAACACAGACAGAATACCAACTATAGCTAGACTCTATGCTTTTCAAAAAAATCAGACTTATTGCATTATTCAAAGACTGTTCCATAAGTTAAAGAGATGGTTTATCTTGTATTAGAATGCTTCCCGTGAACCTTTACACATATCAATGACAACTGTTTCCATGCAATCCAACGAGAGTGAAAAGACAGATGCATTAGCATTAACAAATCCCACATGTTCTCGGTATGTGTTACATGCAGTGAACAGATTCATACTTTTATTATTCTTTGTTTGGGCTACCCGTGAGCAATAATGTGCCAAATCTATAGCAGAAACAGGATTCTTGATCTTGTTATTAGATTCTTTTGAAAAGAAACCAATATGTATTGTTTTTGTGCTAATGTTAGAGGACACAAATTAGCTTTACGTAACAGCAGACAATAAATAATTTGCTTAGATTTCTCACGTGGCTTAAAGATATATTTGTAATGTTGTGTTAAAGCTTTCAAGTGAACAATTTTGGATGATAAAAAAATTACTTTCTTCTAAAAATGTTATTCAAAATGCTTTATTTAAGAATTCAAGAAATTTGTTGTACTGAAATTATACAAGTCACTCGACCCACTTTTTTAGTAGTGATTTTAAGTGTTTAACATGATAATGTATTTAATGTTTCTTATTTGGTATGATTAGGAAAATGATCAGCAAAATCAAACTCCAACGTTTAAAACCTAAAAATCTTAATATGATTTATTAATTCTTGGTAAAATATATAGTGTTTTTTTTTTTCTTTTAACAAGTATGCAGTGATATTTTGTAAAAAATAAAAAGTTGAAATTAATTCGAACACATGATTAAAAATTGTTTTAGTTTAAGTTAATTTAACTTTTTTTGTCAACAAAATAAACTAAAAATATAGTGTCTATTTTATTCTTCTAAAGGTGACTTTTAGATTACTGGTTGCAAAAATCTTCTCAAACAGCATTTTAAAATTTTTGCAACAAGATTTTCAAAATAGGATTTTTAAAACACCTTTTTCCAAAAACACATGAAATGCTTTCGAAAACAAGCTTTTCAAAATGAGTTTTTCAAAATTAACTTTCCAGATCAAACTTTTGAAACATATGAATGAACATATGAGATGCGTTCTAGAACAACATTTCTGGAAAAGACTTTTGGAACAAATTTTCCACAACATATATAATACTTTCTAGAACAAATTTCTCCTTCTCTTTCACCTCTCAAAGAGTACAATGGCAATTGAAAACGAAGGTGTAGTTTGAAGCAGTTGCAGATTTTGTTGTTGGTATGGGGTGGAGGTAGTAATCATGGGGGTGTAGGAATAAAAAAGCTTTCCAATCAAATGCTCTTCTAAGTAAATTCTAGACTTTTTCCTTCTACACCTCCCACCTCTCTCTATGGAATGTGTACATTTATGAAAATACCCTATGTAATATATATATATATATATATATATATATATATATATATATATATATATATATATATATATATATATATAAAAATTATATTTTAGATTAATAACTATTCGAATTTGAATTTTACAATTCAAGAGTAATAACTTTTTTTTAATATTACACTAATAAAAAAAATCCAAACTAGAAAAATCTAGGATTGTTGAAAATCAAAAGTAAAAAAGTAATTAAAACACGGTTTTAAATTTTATAGGGTGCAGAAGCAACTTATGGGGTGAAAAAGGAAATTCCCTAAATTCTAAGCTGCTACTTTTTCCAATGAAAGAAG
This sequence comes from Vigna radiata var. radiata, assembly GCF_000741045.1. Lineage (NCBI taxonomy): Eukaryota > Viridiplantae > Streptophyta > Magnoliopsida > Fabales > Fabaceae > Vigna > Vigna radiata. The sequence continues at coordinate 32,310,723 of NC_028358.1, forward strand.
GCTTAAACCCTTGAAAAACCAGAGACCTGTGGTGGTGAATCTTGCATCCTCCGTTCGTCTGTTATCAAAGTTGTAATTGTAACATTAATGTTATGTTGAAGATGACGACGCCGTTCAAACGCTTACACTTAGTTCGCACACTTTATCGGTCATCTCAAATTGGAGAATCTTCGTCGTATCTGTGAGTAAAAACACTGCTTTCATCGGGATCTGATAAAATGCATCTTCTTTATCAACTCAAATGGTTGTTCTCACCTTGAAATGAAAGTCATGGCGCAATTTGCATTTCCTTACTATCAATTTGGTGTGTTTGAATTTTCAGACTCGTTAGCTGCAAGACTTATTCCTCTGCCATATCAAACGGTAATCTACTTTAAATTTCTTTTGTTGCTTCATTTCTATGCGAAAGGGATTTTATAGGAGAGATGTATGTGAAGGATTAGGAACTGGACTTTAATATCTACTTGTTTACCATTCAAGTTAGTTTTTGCCTGATCAGGTTCTGAGGGTAATTTCAGGAGCTTCTATCCTCATTTATTAAAGGGCCAAGATGGCTTTCCCTTTGCTGGTGTAAAATCTTTGACACTGCGATCTTCAATGGTAAATAGTCTTGAACATTTTAATTTATTAGGACCGTGACTTTTGGGATTGAAGCTTTTTGTCATTTTTATGTTTCTCTTAGGCGACTGAGTTGTCCGTTTTCATGAACGATAAGAGGATGATAACTACTCAGGCCAAAGCCCCAGCACAAGCTCGGCAAGTGGTATCTCTCTTACGTTTCTTTACTTTGTTTTATGATGCTCAAGTGTTTTATGCTATTCTTCATGGTACATAGTATATGCTACATGTGTTTTATCCAAGATATACAATCGATAAAATTTATGGGGTGTTATTTTTTGTATGAATGTTTCCTTTATCTTTTGGGACTCAGTCTTAGTTATGGAACCATTGATTTTGACGTGTTTTCAATTGACTTGTCGCTATCCCTCTCTCATTTACCACTAGACACAAATAGAAGAGTAAGTTAATTTACCAAAGAGCATACATATAATTGAAACATACATTCCAAACACATTAACACAGATAAATGAAACAATCCTAAGCATATCAACATACATTCTAGAGTTGACTATCCAGATAAATGTATTGATGTCGAATTTTGGCGAGTTCTACACTTGTAATGGTGAAACAACTTGCCCACCCAATAATCCATCAACCACATATGGCCAAGGAAACCATAGACTAGAACCTCTGACTACTCCTCACGACATAACCTACCATTTTCTACTTGAGATTGGGTGGTTATTGGAATGTCAGGATAACCTCCAATACGAAATCCCTATATCAATACATACACTACATAAAACAACCACAAAAACTTTCCCTTGGAATTCCTTTCACAACATTCTTTAACCATACATATAACCATATTTACAAACCATAAAATATCCATAATTCCACATAAGTAGACATTAAATCTATATAAACCACTTCAAATCAAACAAGAATCTAAAAAACATAGAAAACATTAAATGACAAGAAATAGGGACTGCCCAACGCCCAGAACTGACACCTAATGAGCAAGACCTCTTGCCCAGCAAACCAACCTCTCGCCTAGCATAAGGAGAAAAAGAGTCTAGACCTGCAAGGATGAAGAGGCGCTCAGTGTCCAAAAGCACCGCTCAATGCCACATAACACAGGAGCCCTCTGATTTTGCAGTGCTTAACGCCCTGGAGCCCAGAGACTCTCTGGCTTTGCAGAGCTCAACGCCACATGGGATCGTTTAGCGCCACACAAGGCCGCTCAACATCACACTAGAAACCAGAAACTTTGATTCTTGATTTGATTGCACTCAAGACCCATCCAAATGACCAAATTAGTATTCTTGACACTATGATTGACTCGAAAACATGTTTAAACATCATATTGAATACCAATTTGCTCAATTGGTCAGCAACTTAGTCCATTAGATCAAACCAATAACAACCAAAAACCCAAACAGCATACCAAATGACCAATTTCCTGCAATACGCAAAGCTAACCAAGTCCTAAATGGCACAAATTCAAACTTCTAACATCAAGCTCATTCAATAAATGATTCTCACTGAATTTCACCTGTCAAATTGTCAATTTTAGACCAATTTCCAACCAGCATTCAACCTATTACTAAACCAAAGTTCAACACCAAAATGACCAATCAAAAAAAGAAATCCTATCATTCTCAGCTCATCAAAAACCAGTTATAGTCAGCAAGCTATCTATAACAAGAATTCATCGTACCAAACTATCAATTCAACGTGTCACACATTACACTATCGTAGAACTCAAGACAAATTTCAACCATGGTTCCATACAATTCCAACATACCAAATCAGATTATCAAGTTACTAAAACTTTAGAAGCAATGTATTTAGCTTCCCTTACCTATTAGAAACTGAAACGACTCTATGTAACCTAAAACAGCTCCGTCAGCTCAAGGAACTGTATCTGCTCTTACAAAACATGGAATAATAATCAAAGTATGTTGGTAGAACCACTGAGCAACAAAGAACCTAATGGAAGTGTCAAACGACACATGCAAATGAGCCAACATCACATGCATTAGAAAACGTGAAACTAGAGAAAAGAGCATAAACTAACTTACTCTTTCACAAGAACTGTTGGATAGACTTGAAGATATCACCTCAATAGTCACTTACGCACTCCTTGATCTTCAAATAGATGAACAATGGATGAGTAGGTTTATAGAGAAGGGAAGGAGCTCTAAGAGAACAAGTTTTAGAAAGATGGTATGTTTCTATATAATGAAACTCTTTAACTGGAATTCTATTTATACTTTGAAATTTTTTAATAAAATAAGTGAGTCTCATTATTTAGAACATCCTATCACTTCTAATATTCTATTTTTTAGACTTTCACAGTGATCACTTAGAGATTGTTTGATTTCTGTTTGAGTTTTTAAAGATCAAAAAGATGTCTGCTTAGTGTTTTCTTACTAGATGTTTTAAAACTATCCTACAAGATCAATTTTGAATACTAAAATATAGAAACAGCTAAAAGATTTCCAAACCAGTTTCCATAAAATCATGATGGCATAACTGTAAAATTGTACATTCAGTAACGGCAGTTTTCTAACTAACAAAAATACAATGGTATTATTTGCATATCAATGAAAATTAAACCATTGATACTGATGGAGCTCAAACCTCGCCAATTTTCAAAACTTTAGAAGTTGTCCTGCCAGACAAGTTTTTCAAAACTCAAAGCTGTTTTAAAAATTAAAAACAGAAACAGATGTCAAACAAGGCATTAATTTACTGATCAGGTAATTATTTTGATGCTTTGCTATCATATCATTGATGCAGGGTCAACAAATATCCCTATCAAGTCCTGGATTTCTCTATGAACCTTATGAACCTCGTGAAAAAATCCCATTTTGGAAGAGGTTAGATCTCAGTGGTTTCAAATCTCTATGGTTTATACATGGCTTTTCATCACAGACTCTAGTGTTGTGTATGTGTGTATAAATTTGAAATTTGCATTGCTATTTATGTTTTTATATTAAAATTTAGAATTGTTTATGCCTTTTTCTTGTTATTTTCTTTACCATTTTGATATGCCTTCCGTGTATAAGCATTACATTTCCTTATAAACTATTATAATGATTTATCATGATCTTATGTATAATTTCTCTGAATCATCAGATGGTTCACTATAAGTGGTTGGAGAAGAACAAAACTTGACATAATTCTTGAGGTGATTATGCATATAAATTATTTTAAGTTTGGTTTGCATTATTTCTCCAAATTTCGAGAATATGGCCAAACTATATTAATGTAACCATTCATCCAAATTGTTCTTTCCATTCTCTCTTTTCTTTACACCCAGTCTTGGATAATCACAGCAGATTGTTGCTTTCTTTAAAGGGGGAATTATTTTCCTCTCTTCATTCTTCTCCTTTTCTCCTAAATATTCTCTTTTATAATAGATTGGAAACGAAAATGAAAATTAAAATCACTCTGAAAGTATTGTCCCTGGACCCTTTTATTTTGATCCATTCTCTCTTTTCTTTACACCCATTCTTGGAGAATCGCACCAGATTGTTGCTGTCTTTTAGGGAGGAATTATTTTCCTTTTTGAGTTCATTCCTCCCTTTTTCTCCTAAATATTCTCTTTTATAACAGAGTGGAAAAGAAAAAGAAAATTAAAATCACTCTGAAAATATTGACCCTGGACCCTTTTATTTTAATTGAGCTTATCAATAACCTTAATCAAGCTTTGTCTTTTACTCTGTTGCAGCTCAAAAGTGCCTATGCTATTGCTAAGTTAAGAAAAAAGGGATATTCAAAAAACCAGTTCTACAAAGAGGCTGTCAATATGTACAAGGAGGTATGTTCTGTTCCCTTTACTAAGTTTTTTTTTTTTTTTCTAATTCATTGTGACAAGATCAAACAACAACTAACCCACTAAGTCTTTCTCCTTTAGCTGGTGGTGTCTGCTAAATAAATCAAATAATGTGTTTTTCTTTCTCTTGCTACTAATTCTACCATTTGATAAGATCTTTTACCAATTACCTGTTAGTTCAGGCAGCCCTACTGTAGAACTAAAAGAAATTAAGGAACTAAAACAAATTAAGAAATGGAAAAAATATCACATTAATTACACTTTTGGTCCCCCTAGTTCCAACTTTAACAATATCGTTCATATGTTTGAAATTTCTAATTGAAATAAATAAATTCAGTCCTCCTTGTGTTTCATTGTTTATATTGTCAGAAAAGATAGTACCACTGTGCCACACTTGTAAAACTGACTTGTATTCCCAAATCTTTTCTTATGGGGCTCATGTTTGCTAGTGTTGCACTATCTCTGAATTCTCTATTGCCATAGAGATGATGTGGATCAGTTCCAAATCTACAAGATTGTCAGATGATATAGGTCTACTTTATATCAATTTGTTGAAAACTAGAGGGACCAATTGTTAATTAATTTAATTTGATACAAGTGTTTAAATTGTTCAAAATTATGAATGATGAATATGCTGCTCTGAACATGCAGTCTTTTTTAAATTTGAAATCTCTGCTAGTTGTTGAGTTACTTATGATGATTTCAAATCCTTGTTTAATTGAACAGATTGTGTGCCTGGTAAGGCAGATACCTAACGGCATTTGATGCCCTTTTTTAAGAAACAAATTCACAATTATTTTGTGGAAATGCCACACCTTGTGAATGCCAAAATTGGAAGCACGCACTTTCTGTTACTGAATGTCAGCGCATGGTAGCTATAATTTAATATATTAGGAGAGTGTATTGTTGGAAAGATTTTAAGGGAGACCGTTTTGGAGTGATACAGCCAATTCAGATAGTGTTCAGGAGAACCAATTTTGAAGAAATTAAGTACAAAAGACATTTTATCTGGTCTTTGTTCATGTTTTGAATTTTAACCAGCTAGGACAATTTGTAATCCTTATCTCTTGGTAGTTTATTTCTATCGGTTGTAGTATATGTTGTTGTATTGACTTTCTTTTCCTCTATGATTTCAGTAGGGATTTCTTGTTAGCCCAATGCTGATATTTTTTATATATATACATTTTTTTTTCAGATAAACACTCTAATAGCTAATGGTGATAGAAGATCTTTACGGAAAGCAGTTACTGAGAAGATGTTTTCTGTATGCTTCAGTTCTTTTATGTGATTTTATTAGTGAATATGACCTATAATGCAATTTTGTGTATTTTTTGCATTAATAATTTCTAAAGGGAATATAGTTTAATTTTTGAGATCTTGTGTTTCATTTTCTTGTCCAAGGCACTTAAGAATGAAATTAAACAAAGAGAATCTGCATGGAGCAAGGTATATTGGGAAATGGTTGAGCCTGTTGTTACGATTCGAACTTTGCGGGCACGTCTGGTTAGTATTCTTCTGCATTGTGTTTCAAGTTTTGGTCATGATGTGGCAGTGGAACTCAAAATATAGCACAAATATGAAACAAGAGAAAGAACATCTGCCTTTACTGGCATTAGATCACATCAAAGAGCTGATGCGTGAACCTGCTAACACTGAAGCATCACTGATCAAAATCTGGTCCCATTGAATCAAGTAATAGTATAACTATGATTAGCTTTGGTAGGATGCATTGCTGGAGATGTTCTGACCATTTTAATAGTGAAAACTTTTAAGTTAATCACTGTTTATTTCTTGGTATCTTTGTAAAGTTTCTCTGGAGATTTCCCTAAAGTTACTAGTTATATCTTTTAGGCACCATGATGAACAAAAACAACTTAGTTTTGAAGTTTTTAAACTAGTTTGCGCTGTATAAATTCTGGGATGAAATAGTTCAACAAAATTTTAATTGTATATAATTGATATATTCTGCTTGAAGTATGATTACAAAGCTACAAGTGCTAGTCAACCAAGCACGCCCTTTTGATCTACTAACTTCATGCTGAAGTGCAGATTATATGTGATGCTGAATTGTATTGTCACTCTTCCTCACACACGAGTGCACGTATTTTGAGTTCAGTATTTTGGTTTTCAATATAATGATTTTTTCTATTGATGACTTTCTTTTCAATTACAGATTGGAGTTGATCGGAAAGACCTAGATAAAACATTTATTCAGCTTACTCTCGAGATTTTGGCTAAACAGGTATGCTTTACATTAAAATTGGTCCAATCCCTGAAAACTTATACCATGAGTAATAGGAACTTAAACCACTCAGAACATTAAATAAATGTTATATTAATTGCAGAAATTTGAAGCATATGACTCGAAAGGATCTGTGGTAGCCGGAGATAAAAGCAAGGAGGTAATAATGATGCTTGCTAATTATTGTTTTTAAAAACAATTTTTGTATTTCAAATTTGTTTCTCTGAACACATGTAAAGTAACTGTCCTATGAACACATTTATGTTCTTTAGAAGTTTGGAATCAATTTTCTGTGGCATGAATTATATAGTAGTAGATTGATTACTCATTCATTTTCTAGGAAATGACAAACTGCTTTAGTGAAGGGAACTTATCCTTTTGACTTCCAAAATCAATTGCTCACTCAAGTTTGCTCCTATTTTTACCAGGTTCTTGTCCGTGATATATGGGTATTTGAGAAGTCTATGTTTCACCCTGGCGCAAGGTGGCGTCTATGTGGACGGATAACACCAAAAGCCTCATAGTCATCTAGTTGAATAAAAAGACTAATATTTGATAGTTAGCTGTTCCCGTGTTGCATCTTGTAACTGTTGAGCTGAATTCTTATATTTGTTTGTCTCTGGAGCCTTGTCCTCTGAATATGAATATAAAAGTATAGGTGTAAACCTATGCAAATTTTGTTTTTCGAATGAAATTCATTTGGAAATGTTTTATTTCTTCGTGTCTCCTTATCAGTTTCTTTCCTTGTGGGAATGGAATCCGCCAACGTAAAACATTAATGAAATAGTAAACGTGGAAGAATGGGCAAAAGAGATTCTATTCTCCAACCCTGTACATTTCATCACGACAAATACATTGTCAACTCCGTATTAATTCGACAACCCTGCTAATAATTTGGAAAGAGTAACTAAAGCATAATAATTAATAATCAATTACATGGCTCAAGTGTGGTCGTATCGCAGTAAACATAATCAGAGCAGGGGAGATGCAGTATCAAGCAATGCCTTCGAGATGCAGTATCAAGCAATGCCTTCCTATATTCTTGCTTTCTACTTTCAGATTCAATGGCAACTTTCTAAGAAAAGCAAAGAATATCTTCATAATATTTCAATATCTACTTCCTGATATAAACTTTTATATTGTTAGTTGACGGTGGGTTTACTCAATCTCTTCTTCCACCCTGTTCATAACTTTTTTTTTTCTCTTGGTAAGTTTTAGCAGATGGACGAAAGAGAATTCCAATTTCAACCTATGGGCATTTGTTGCAGGCTCTACCATTTCCTAAAAAAAGCTCTGACTTGGCAAGCGTCAAAGAAGGTGACTTTAGGGCGTTCTAGACGTGACAGTTCAAGGTCGACTGCGCTAAGAGGTTCTGATTCTAAAGCAAAAGAAGAGGTTCAGTCAGAGACACCAACCGAAGTTGATGATGGCAAGAAGCTTCCACCAACTGAAGGTCTTGCAGGTGACTCTATTTCTTCTCATGTACAGCTAGCTGAAGAGAAGAATAACTCATACATGAACGATGATAATAAGATGGAAGCAAAAAATGAGATACTAACATCGCCAACGCCAACTTTAGCAGCAACGCGATCTATAAAGAAAACCGTAAGCATAAATGAGAACGTGGAAGAGATTCCGCCACCTAAGAAGTTTAAGAGTATCTGGAGTAAGTCCTTCCAAAAAATAGGTTCTCGGGATGAGGAAGAAGAACCAATGCCTCCTCCGCGACCTATTCTGAAATTGGCTTCTGATCTCACTGACAAATCATATTCCGGTTCTTAATTTCACGTTTCGGGTGTAATATGTTAGTGGTTTAGAATGCCATGGGTGGCCATAATGATTCTACGATTTGCTCTCTTTTATTCTTTACATTAGTATTTCTAAGTCCTCTTCTGCTTCTTAAATTCGAAAGAAATCCACTATTCATCTTATTAAATGCACTTGTCCTCTCATCTGAGTTTCTCACAAGACTGTGATACCAATAATATTTGCAAATACTCCAACTTTGTCATGTGCAATATCTGTTTGTTCTATACTAGACCACCTTTGAAAATGAATCAGAGAAATTTAATAAACAATACTGAACAAAATTATCGTGCCTAGGTTCATCATATCCATCATAGAAACCATACTGAACTCAGATTAAAACATTGCAATGTTTTCTAAACAATGATAACGCAGGCTTTGCCATCATGACAAATAATCCACAAGAAGCAAAAGAAGCTTTAATACAATTATACAAAGCCCTACAAACAGAATAAAGTTGCGTAGTCGAGCTACAATCAAAAGACTACCTATGAGTGTCAACTATCACTTTCCTAGTTTCCTTTCATCCTATCGAACCCCTTTTCATGTAATTTAAAACTAAAAATCAATCTATAAACCAATATGGGAAGCACACTATGTACACACACTTAAAGAATTAGGATCACCTTCATTTTCCACAGGATCATCATCATCATCAGAGTCAGTAAGATGATCAAAAAACTCCCCAAGGTACCAGGGACACTGATCATTCCAGTCACCCCTGCACGCCGTGGCGCGCCATTTTTGGTCAGCTATCATCTCAGGAGAGAGTCCCCATTCCAGCATTTCTTCTTCTGTATGATGAACAGCTAAGCTGTATTCACCACCACTTCCTAGCTCCATAACACGGAACTCGCAGTTCCCAAAATTGTTTAGGACCTCAAACTGCTCAACCGTCCACTTGAACCACTTCATAAGGAAAATACGCGATGTCAGCCCGTGAGAAACAATTACGAAGTTCAAATCATTGGAAGGATCGTGACGAAGCCTGTTCATGTCTATGTCCCTCCACAGAGATTCAAAGAAACCTGTAAAACAATCAAGACGGAATAATGTTATCCAGACACGTTTACCATTATGTTTTAATATTAAAGAAAAAAAAAATTACTTTCCTATGAACTCTGACAAATATTTAACATAGTGATTACTTGACACAGTCATGAACTATCTAATAGTTCATACTAGACAACAAAAAATTCAAAAACGAAATTTGTTTTAGTTTGACTCTAATTGCACATCTTACCATTCAATTTTTTTTTATACAAGTTTCAATTTAATAAATTTTATCACTAATATTTTAAAATTAAAGACATTTGACTTCTTAGTTTATGTCTGATAAATTTTAATGTCATAATGACCGACAAAACTCAGACAAAAAGAAGTAAAATATACTTAATTTTAAAAAATTAGTAATATAATTTGCCTAGTTGACACTCAGAAATTAAAATATGGAAAAGCGTTAAACTTTGATAATGATATGTGCAATTAAGTTAAAAGAAAAAAGAAAAAAAAAAGAAAAAACAGAAGCTTATTTTTAAAATTTTGTTTAATTTCGACATCTCACGTCATAAAATATGCTAAATTTTAAAACATTATTGGTCACATTTGTCAAATTAAAATAAGATTAAATATATTTTTAGTAAATGAACATTTAATATAAAATTGAAATTCTTTTTTATATGAAACATTGATATATTTTATTTTGTCTTTTAAATATAGTTTTTTTAATCAGTTTAACTTTATTAATATTTTTTTGTATTAAAATTATTATATTCGTCTATTATTAAAGTTTGGAACAATAGATATCAAAAGTTTCAAAAAGAGGAATTCCAATTTTACTTTAAATTTCAACTATTAAAAATATATTTATCATTTTCAAAATATGCAAAGATATAAATTTATTCTGTTGTCTGATCCTTACCGTCGTCTCCTATATCCATTTCACTTTATTCCCCTTACCATTTGATACCTCAATATAATAATCAAACTAGCTGGTAACATTTGTGGCTTGAGAACCGATTTGATTCCATTTCATTATCCAAATTCATAGAGAAAAAATATTACTCATGTAAAAGTTTGATATCCAAGAAAAAATATTATTGGTATTACTGCTTATAATAGTAATTAATGAACGATCTTTAAAAAACCTTTATGTTGGAAGGACATGTATTAGTTTCATTTCATCATACTTAAATTAAGTCTGCGTCTTTTAAGCAAGATCTTTCTTCCAAAGGTGGATAAAGAAAATATAGATTTTAGAACAGAAGTTCTCAACAAAAGTTTTCACTAAGATTTTTAACATAGATGAGTGTTTTTTTTAGTTAAATATGTCAGAGAAGCATTTTTTTAAAACGCATCTTCATGGATTGAAAATTATGAAAACTCAATTAGTAAGTAAAACGAGTCTAATTATCGCTCTTCTCTTATGAATTATTAGTTCTCTTTATGATGTGAAAGTTCGTTAAAATTGTGATAATTTCAACTGCTAAAGTATTTATCGATAAAATTAAATAAAAAATGAAGGATAATGAGAAGTTCATTTTGTAGACCAATGGTAAAGAAGAGAGAGTTAGGTTACTTGAAACGCGATCGAAAACGTCGGCGGCGGACTCTCCCTCGGGGAAGCGATAGAAGAACCTCCCGAACCGTTCTCGTGCTTCTTTTATCACCGTCATCCTCTCTTCCACCTGAAAGTTCCCGAAGTCCTGCTCCCGAATCCGCGACTCTTCCCTCACGCCAATTATCCTCTTCTTCGAGAAACACCGACCTACCTCGCGCAGCGTGGATCGCGTGCGTGCGTACGGTGACACGTAGAACTGCACTCGCCAGTCCGGTGAGCAGCCGTCCCCGCCAATCACGCGGCGGAGGCGGACGCCAGCTTGACGCGCCTGTGCCACGCCCTGCGCGGTTAAGTGAATGCTGTGGTCGGGAGTTGTGGTGTACGCCGCCGTGTCTCGGTTCCCATGCGACTCCCCATGCCTCATCAGAATTATTCTCTTCGGCAGCACTCCCTTCATATTTTTCTTCTCTCCCTCAATTTCAAATTTACAATGTTCTAAATACTTCACAATTTGACAGACACGCCCTTTCTTTCTGCAACGAATTTTGAAAATCAAATACTGTTACTACTTTTGTAAATATCATAATTTATTATGAATAATAAAAATGACTTTATTTTATATTAATAATAATTAAATTAATTTGATTTTAGGAGAGTTCCTATGGTCAAGCCCTGCAGCTGTATGGCGTAAGCGTGTAAATCTATAAATTTTGGTAGCTTTTTGTTGAAAATTTTAATTACTTTTCTTGTCTTATTTTGAATGTTGTACTCTTTTCAAACTTCAACCGCACTATATCAGCGGACACGGTGTTTACCTAATTTTATAAAAATGATATTTAAAAAGTATAAACAACAAACATTTTTAATTCAGAAAACTTTTCTTTGTTACGACAAAAATTACAAGTATTATTAATAATATCTGTAAATATTATTTATGTCATAACACTTTTTATACTTTTTTATTTTATTTTTATTAAATAAAGATAAGTTTATTATTTAATTAAATATATAGTAGTACCATCTTTCTAGTAAACCTAATTGAATAATTCATCAAATAAAATTCTTTATTTATTTCATATAAAATAATTGGATAATGATAGCATTTTGACAACGTGTTATTTTTCATTAAGTTTATAGTATATAACCATAATAACAAATAAATAATAAATTAAGAAGAAAATGTCATATGGAGAGAAAATGTTATAAAAAAAATTTCTCAAAATATTTTTTTATCAAAATAATTATATTTTACTTTTAAAATTTTACTTTTTTACATAAACACAATAAACACGAGTGTGTATTTTCTCTAATGTGTAATAAAATAATAGTTTAGTACATTACATAACTTTTAAACAAAAGAATAATTATTTCTTTTAGGCTTAAGTATGTTTTTGTCTCAAAATTTACATGTAAAATTTGAATTTATTTTTTTTAACTTTTAATATATTTTGGTTTCTAAGTTTTTTTTAACTTAATTAGGTTAATTCTTTAGGATTATTAGACATGTTTCAAGCTACCATTTAAACTAAAATGTTTGAAAATGATACAAATAACTAAAATGTCATTCAAAAACATATTTAATATATAAAAAATTAATACATTTGTGGTAGAAATATCATATTCATTCATTTTTAAAGTTTAAGACTAAAATTTAAAAAAATTTAATATATATACAAATTTCAATATCTTTGAGAAAAAATATATTTAACATATTCTCTTAATATTTCAATAAAAGTGAATCAATATAAATTTAACATATAAAATAAATGTTGATTAACTTTACATAAATTTTAAAGTTAATAATTTGGCTTTATATTTAGACAATTTATTTTTATCACTATTTTTTTTACTCAATTGAGTTTTAATATTTTTTTTTTAAAATAAAGTGAATTTGGTCTTTTCTATTAAATTCATGTTAAAGATATTCAAAAGTCTCAAAGTGTCAAAATTTGATATACGGATTTTATTCGTTATATAATATTATTTTATATACGAATTTTGGAGTTTATATACATATTTTATAATTATATATACTAAAAATTTTCTTATATTAAAATAAATTATTTGAAATATGTATTTGACCATACACACGAATAAGTAAAAACTATTTAATTAGCTAAAATTAATAATACACAATTTGAAGATAATTACATAAAGAGAAAAAAATGTGTAATAAAAATTGTTATAAAAAAATGAAGATTTAAGTGAATTTTGTGAATACAGAATAAATAAAAAATAATTAAAAAAAGGAAAAAAGTGTGTAAGGAAAGAAAAAATATAAAGATTACAAAGTTGAATACTAACTCTTTTAGGTTATTTATTAAATTACGGTTATTTTAACCCCTTACAAACAAAGATAAAGACGAAAATATATATTGAAATGAGAATGGACAAATATACATACACATTATCGTCTTCATATCTAATTAAAATAATTACAAAAATTATATATTATACACTTATTTTCATACCTTAATACCTTAATGTAGAAATTTTCTATCCAAATAAAAATAACTTCGTAGGAAGTGTTTGTTTAAAGATAACTGTAATAATTAAAAAAAGAAGTAAAAAGATTGATTTATATATTACAACAATATATTTTAAGCTTAAATATAAGCTTAGTTTATAATAAAGATAGAAAATAAGTTGGATTATCCCATGATGGCTTATATCTTCGAATCATACAGACTTTTTTATAATTTTGATTAAACCTAAGTTTTAATAAAATTTTATTTAGTTAAGAATGTTAAATCTTTATAGTATAAATTATTTTCATCCTAAATATCAGTCTATGTAAATGTAAATAATATTTTTTAGGAACATAGTATTAAATTATTCATAATACGCTAAATTCATTTATTTAATTTTAGTAATTAATGTGCATTACATAAATAGTCAACCTTATAGAATCATTAAAAAAAATATTCAACGTTGTTTAATAACCTTGCTACAAAATAGATTTTTTAAATAAGTAACTTATTCCATATAATAAGTTTACTAGTCTTTTAAAGATTTTACAATGAAATAGACTTCTAAATATTTTTAAATCAAACCATTAAAAGTATTTATAACAAAAAATAAATTTGAATCAGACTTCAACATATATTTTTCTTTTTTCAATTTCTTATTATTTTAGAATAGGGACGAAGGACTACCAGCTTCATAATTTGTTGTTTTTTCTAAACAATAAACTAGATTTTACGGGAGTGTACGTATGAATAAAAACTACAACGTAAAAATGTGACTAATTATCATGTAATTTTTCAAATTTTTCTAGTGGATCTCTCTTCTAAAATCACTAATGCCTTGTTCACTTGAGTAGATTTGGAGGAGAGTAATTGAGAAGATTTGATGATAAATTTTTCATTGTTGTTTATTTGAATAAATTTGGAGGTAGGTGAGAATGAATCTGGAAGTAAATTTTTTTAATCTGTCACATAAATAAAATCCTACACTAATTTTCACAAATTTTACTTCCAAATCTACTCTCATTTAACTCTAAATCTATTCAAATAAACAATAAAAAAAATTACCTTCAAATTCTCTTAATTACTCTCTCCCAAATCTACTCAAGTGAACAACATAAACACGGTTTTCTCCGATAAGAAAATAATTTCACTATGCTCATATACATTTTCAGTATAACATCGATCATGGATGTTTTGTAATGAGAAATTTAGTAATTACAAACATGAGTAAAATATACAATCACGACTATACAATAAAACAAAAGTATAGATACCATGTGCGAGCCTCCAAAACTTAACTTCATGTAATGCCAATGATGCCTAACATGAATCTATTTAGAGTCTTCAACTTAATTTCATGCAGTACAAAGTCCATACAAAGGTAAACGGTAATAACTCCCAAGAGCATTATGATGACGACGTTCAATATGATTAATAAGAACTTCATAATATTTCATAAAACTATCATTGGATAGTTTCAATCCTTCAACACAAATATTCTTATGGTCATAGCTGCATGTCTCTTGAACCTCTTCCTTATCCTCTTCATATTCCTTTATTGATTCTACTATAAATTCTTCTTCTTTTTCGTTTACATCGTCGTCATCATCATCAACTAGTTCTTGTTTCTCCTTCTCCTCTTCTTTCTCTTCCTTTTTTTCTTCTATATCTTCTTCTACATTATGATCTGGAATGAGAAATAACCTCAATCGTCCATCTTCTCGTGTAGCATGGAGAATTTCCGGCCTTCTTATTCTTATTTTATTAAGTTGCATCCTTCCATTTTTTCTTATTGGTACAAAAATGAAACTAGGTTGTCCAAGCTCATTTAGCGATGAAATTGGTGGAGGGAAGTTTCCTCTATCCTCCACCAGCTTTGTCCTATTCCAAGAGTAATCTCCATCTTCATCTTTAGTAGTTATTTCATCATCATCAATATCGATGCTTTGAAAATCACTATCTTTTGTACAAGGTATCAAACTTTCGATATCTTTATCAATATCCTTTATTGGTCCAAGATGTTTAAATAAAGAATAATGCAAAGCATACAAAATAGTGTTAAAGATGGCAGCAAGATATAATGATAAAAGGTGAATGTATTCTTTAAACACATGCAAAAGGAAAGAAAAAGAAACTGAAAGAAGAATAGGAACATACAAAAGGAAAGTCATCATTGTGTGTATATCACAGGATATATATATAAAGATTATTTGTACTAAAAAATGTACCTATGTGTTTTGTTATTGTGCTTTATGATTGTGAATCTTAAAGAACAAAAATGTTAGCAAGATTGGAAGGTGAGAATGAATATTCTCACCCTCCAAAGACATATGGTTGTGGTAACAACAAGGTGAAGAAAATGGAAAGAAAAAAAATAAGAAGAAATGATAAAAGATGGTTATATCAATATAAAACACAAGTTGTAGTGAAAGAACAAAGTTAACAATTAGCAAATTGTGCCGAGTCCCACTCAGATAGGCCTATGATCACTCCCACAATGGCACATTGCTAGTTTTCTTCCACATATTCAAACTACATTCTCATCCTCACTTTATTTTTCATGACTAATGACTTGGTTAAAGCATGAACACCTAAAAAAAAGTTTGTAACATTTAGTGTGATAAATGTTATGTTTTGTGTGATTTATTTTATTACTCACCAAGGTTGTCAAATTATTTATTTTAAATATATTTTAATTATTTTTAGTGTCACTTAAAGTAAATAAGCAAGCATGGTTAAAGAAGATCTCTTTAAGGAAAACGAGAATGATGATTTTCAAATGGATCATGATATGTGAATAATTTTTTTTTAATAATTTTTTGACAATAAATTATGTGTCATTATTTTATTAATCGATATATTTGAAACGGATTAATCACAAACTACCACATGAAACGGTCGTAAAAAAATTGTTAAAAACATATTTTTCATACACTTGTTTTCATACGTATAGACATATATTTTGACACCAAATAGGATCTTTAACAATAATAAAAATAAAATGTAAATCTCATATGTTTAAGATAATAATTTAAGTGTAACCAAAAGATATAGTAATTAACTTATTATTATTATTATTATTATTATTATTATTATTATTATTATTGAGGAAAGAGGCAGTGCAATCCTCTATTTTTAAATTTAAATTCACTAATAACACACTTGATGAATTATATTTTTAGGATTAAGTAGATATAAATCGAAAAAAAGTAACCCTAATAAAATTAATGGTGGGTTCTACTCCAACCTTCGTTCCTCCTAAGTCGTTCACTTGGCTTTCCCTGTCTGTAATGTTCTCGTTTGTCATTGGTTGAGAGCACATATCGCCACAACACAACATGCTTTCATCTCATCAATGTCTAATGTAACACAATCTAACCTAATTAATCCTTTTTCTGACTTCCATTATGGATTTGATCCATCTCCATTACTGCACATTCTAAAGCATACAAACAAATAAAACACGTTTAATTATTCAACCATCAAGTTCCATCGTTCTCTTTTGTCTTTTCTTCTCTTTCATGGCCAAGCAAGCGCTAGAAAAGTGTTTATGGTATTCATGTTGCCCTAAAAGCATGCAAAATCAATATCCATTTTTGTTTATAACTTTCTGTTCATGCATTTACAGGGACCAGGAAAAAGACAATGAGACTAAATCGAAAAAGGTTTCGCTTTGGGATGCTTTAAATCATAAACCTGAAAAAAAAGATTTGTCTTGCTCATCTTCTGCTCATGGTTCTTTTCAATTCCTAAGCTTTCATCTCAATTGGGAAGAGTCGAGGCTTCTTTTGCTTTATGTTCATGATTTCCATTTTTATGTTCCCAGACTTGAGGCATTTAGAATTGGAGAAAGAGAAAGAGAATGTGGCATCACCAAGAGGAGTCTTGGAAGTATACATGAAAGACTTTGATTCTCGAATATTTGCTAAACCGGAAAAAAGTTGTTCAAGCACAAGGGCACACTCTAACTGGACCAATTTTTTCAAACTTTTCAAGAAAAAATCTTTTAAGCGGCTAGGGACCCTCTCCAATATCAGTGTTCCAAAGATACCAAAATGGAAAAGCAGAAGTACTAGAGAAAATCACGCTTTAAGCAAGCTATGTAACTTCAACTCATCTTGGGTCACTTTTAGCCTTTCTGACCTCAGAAAAGCGACCAAAAATTTTCACAGTGGTATGAAATGAAACCTCACCCTAATAATTAGGTCAAAATTTGATTCTGATACTCATTTTTCAGCTCTTTTACATGTAGAAAATATAATCGGAAGCGGTGGTTTTGCTGATGTTTACAAGGGGTGTCTCGAAGATGGACAATTAATAGCTGTGAAGAAATTGAATAAAGGAACCACAGAAGAAAAAACTGCGGGCTTTCTATCTGAGTTAGGCGTAATTGCTCACGTTGACCATCCTAATACTGCCAAGCTAGTTGGATGTTGTGTAGAAGGAGAAATGCATCTTGTCTTTGAACTATCTACACTAGGAAGTTTAGGATCTCTTCTTCATGGTTTGTACCTAGTTTGGTTATAGTATCCTCGTACCTGAACGCTGTTACTACGTATTCCATGTTTATTTTGTCATTATGTATTCCAGGTTCAGATAAAAACAAACTAGATTGGAGTAAAAGGTATAAAATTGCTCTGGGAATAGCTGATGGTCTCCTCTATCTGCATGAGTGTTGTCACAGACGAATCATTCACAGAGATATTAAGGCAGAGAATATTCTAGTCACGGAGAATTTTGAGCCACAGGTTTTCACTAAACTTCATTTAAACTTGGAGTATTAACTTAGACATTAGTTTTATCAATTTTATCTTACGTTTTGCTGTCATAATCATCTTATGTTGTTCTCCAATGTATGTATAGGCAAAGTTAAGTTTATGGTTTTTTTTATAGGAATGGAGAAATTTGTCTCATATATAGACAGATTTTTTAAAAATTATGAAAATAGAAAAAATGTACAATTTTTACATGAGTTCATATGAAGATATCGTGTATCTTTTAAATAATTTTAAATGTGTCATATTTGAAAAAGTTGAAATTATTTATTTTCATATGACTTTAACTTTGAAGTTATTTATATAAATAACTTTAACTTGATTATCAATTCTTGTAATCAATTAATTAAAACACATTAGAAATCGTTTAGAGGGTGTAGGACTTCAACTTTTCATGTATATCAAAGCTGAAGTCATTTAGGAAATGTACAACTTAATAATATTTTTAAAACCTGTAAGAGTTGCACGAGTTATTTTTTTTTGTATTTTTTTTTTAAATTGGCTTATTACGGTAATATAGGTGGTAAATTTGCATCCTCTCATAAAAAAACTAAGTTTATATTCTATTGTTCATGAACATGTCTCCTTTGTTGTATTATCACTAAATAAGCAGCAAGATATTGTTTTCTAATTATCCTTATTATCTTTTTCTCTTTCAAATTTTGCCAAAGATAGTATTTTAACAGAGTTTTCATGTCCTGTTTGTTAAATGTTATCTTTCATGACTTGTTACATTTTATGTTATACTATTAAACTTGATCAACAAGAGTTTTAAGGTTGCATATGTTTGTTTTTGATATATCACTTCCTTGATAATTTAATTGTTTTCTAGATATGTGATTTTGGGCTTGCAAAGTGGTTACCTGAACAGTGGACTCACTATAATGTATCAAAATTTGAAGGCACATTTGGGTATGTAAATAAAAAAAGTTACCGATGGTTTTTAAAGCTTTGTAAAATGCTGAAAGCAAAATAGCTTTTAGTTTTATGAAAAATGAAAGAGAAAATGAAAAGAAGCAGTGAAAAAAAAGTGATCAGAGTTTAGGCTCTGATGATGATTTAATAAATTTCCCTGATTAATCACTTGACAGTTATTTTGCTCCTGAATATTTCATGCACGGAATAGTAGATGAAAAAACTGATGTTTATTCATTTGGGGTCCTGCTTTTGGAGATCATAACCGGCCGCCCAGCGGTGAATTATTTGCAGCAAAATATTGTGCTATGGGTAAATATTTTCATAAAAGCACTGTATTATTGACTGAATTAAACTTTTTTTGACAATGCATACGTGATTGTCTATGATTGGTCTGTTTTAAATATTTTTTTAAATATAAATTCAAACAGACCAATAAAATGATGACATGTGTTCTATTGTCAAAAAATTATTAAAAAAGAGTTGTCAAAATATCATTGTTGAATTATTTATTGTATAGCTGCATGCATACAGGAGGAAGACCTTAACGTGTTATCCTTTGTTGTGATATAGGCAAAACCTTTGATTTCTGGCAATCAGACGAAGGAGCTTATTGATCCTTCACTCGGTGATGATTATGATAAAGGGCAGTTGGGTTGTGTAATTGTAACTGCATCGCTATGTATTGAACAGAGTCCTATCTTACGTCCCAGAATGAGACAGGCAAGTAGTACCACTTTGATTTATTAGTGGAAAAATGATATTTTAATCTTATTTTTTAACACTATTTTGATACTGTACACGTGTCAAAATGTGATTTGACAATTTCAAATTAAAAAAAAAAATTTGGTTTTTCTCTTCCAAATATACCTTTACCTCAACTTTTTTCAATTTGAAATTGTCCAACCACATTTTGACACGTGTGCAGTGTCAAAATGATGTCAAAAATTAGTGTCAAAATATCATTTTCCTTACCAGTGTGAAAATTAAGAAATGGACAAGGAGAATTGATCATATAGTTTTTATGGATATGCAGATTGTGACGCTATTAAGAGGGGAACAACGCGTTATAAAATCTACACGAGCAAGTGGAAGGAAGCTTTTGGAAAGAACGTACTCAGAAGAGCTCTTGGATGTGCAAGAATACAACTCAACAAAATTTCTAAGAGATCTCAAGCGGCATCAAGAAATTGCATTGAGTCTCGAGAACTAAAGATATTGTTAGTTTCTAGGACTTCATAGATGTATAAAATTCTCGAGGTAAACTTCTTTAGTGTAATCCAGTCCCTTTAAGGTAACATCAAAATGATTAAATATAAGTTTAGAACTTAAATTCAAATTCAATTTTTTTCTTTTTTAACATTAATAATGGCGTATTAACCATATTAAAAATATATGTTAAAGAATATTTATTAAATATAAATATATAATTATTTAAAAACTTAATTATTTTTAAGTTTTTAATAAATTTGAGAACTTTCAATTGAATATTTATTAAAATTCTATGATTTATTGAGTTTTCTAAATTTTTAAGACTTTTGAATTGAGTATATTTTCATCGTTAACTAAATGATGTGTCAATTATCTTGTATATTTATTCTATCTAGATGATATAATATTTTGTTATAGAAAAAAATCATCGTGACAATCTCTTTCAAAGATAAGAAGCTAATTCATTCTTCAACGAAATCATTCCAAAGAAAGAAAATTGATACATAGTTGTAAGGGTATTAAGGTTGCGGTGCATCCACCAGTAAAAAAGAGGGATATTAATTTGTGTATTTGGCATAAGTTTCGTTGTAATTAGAGCATAACATGATGCAATAACATTTTTGTAATTATCACATACATATATATACTTCGGTTAAAAAAAAAAAAAATCTAAAAGAGGTTTATGACTTCCGTTCTATAAACAATTGAACTTTAGTTTCGTTTCTTTTCATTTGATTGTTTTTTCTTCGTACACCATATGCATCAAATACAGATATATGTAAAATTGAAAGTATGATAAAACGAACTCGAAATGTCTTGAAAATTTGTTAGAAGAACTAAAAAATCATGAAAACTCCTAACAAAAAATTTCATCTCAAAATTCAAAAGTTTAACTATTTTAAATATATTTGCATAGTTTGAAAAAAAAAATTGAAAAATAAAAAATGACACTTTCTAAAAAATCGAAAGATTACTCATTATTATATATGCTACTTATATGTGATATGGAATGTTGAAGAAACATAATTGTTGTTTTTTATTTTTCTTTTAAATTAGACTTTAGACAATGGTTGTGATAAAAATTGAGACAAAAAAGAGTCCATCTGTACTGGATGCAACCGAAGCAGAAAATGATCTATTGTTTCAGTTCTAAATCCAATCGAGGTAGAAAAGGATTTAATGTCTCAGTTCAGGATTTAACCAAGACAAAAGACCCCATTTATTTTTTGTTTATTGTTTCAATTTTTTTTAACCGAAACAAAATCGTAATCTTTTTTGTTTTAGATTTTTAATCGAAGCAAAAAATTTTGTCTTTTTACCTTACCTGAATATATCTTAGTTCTGGAATCACTGTCATAACCTTAAAACAACGGCTGTTGTATCCTTTGTTACATTAGTGATGAAATCATCCCAAAGAAGGAAAATTGGTACATAGTTAAAAGGGTATTAAGGTTGCGGTGCATATGTCTCCTTTCTTATTATAGATATTACAAGACAAAGAAATAATATATTCAATTCATATGAATGTGTTAGAACTTCCTATATGACTTATGTCTTTTTATATTCTTATATTACTTAAACTCCTTGGTAATGCTTTGTAATGATTTATTTTCACGTATCATTTTCTTAAAAAATTTGATACTTAATTGCATGTGTCATAGGATGTTGCATCTAAGACGGATGAAGGTTGCATAATGAAGCATACCATTTCCGTTAACATTGCAAATGTCTATAAATAATTTACTTGTTTTAAAAATTTTCTTCCTAACCAATTTCACTTTATATGTTTTTTAAATTTTCCTCATTTTGTACATGATTTACTCACTAAGTTCTCAAATGAGTCAAATGACGATGATGTTCAGTATTTAAGTGTTAACTTGAGTTTCAATGTTGCTTTCACTTCTTTGAGGGAAATGGTACATGTTCGTTGCACATTCCAAACCAAGATATTACAAAGGTTTTAAAAAAGACTATTTATAAGATTGAAAAATGAGTAATTTCAGTTCATAGCTATTTGGAGAAGGTCATTAAGTTTGAGAGTATTTAAGAACAATTTATATAGTTTAATAATTCCATAAGTCCATTTTTTTTTTTTGAAATCGAATTCTTAATTATTATTTTATTTTAATTAACTCTTTATTTTGAAAAATTAAGATAATCAAGTCTTTGTTGTTAGTATCTATAATAACACCGTTAAAGGTATCACGTGATTATTTCAATTTTTCAAAAATAATAATACAACAACAAAAAATTAAAAAAACAAATATGCAACTTCTAAAACCGTGAAATTATTAAACCAAATTAAATCAATAGCATTATGTAGATAAAAATAAATAAATATATTATTTTTATGTTCGCTTCCTTTTTACTTTTAAAGAATGAATTTATTATTTAATTTAACTCTTATAAGAATACCTATTTAAGAAAAATTTAAAAACTAAAAAATAAACTATCATAATATAATTAAATATTAAGAGATTCAATTATTAATAAAAACTTTAACTAGTCATAATTAAAATAGAATTATAAAAAAATATAATAATTTTTTTATATTAAAAAAAATTACTATACAGAATACTTTGTATACTTATGAGTAAAATATTAAGAAATCAAAATTTTAATATTAAGGGACAGTGTTGTTTTCTTCTAAATGAAACACGACATTTTATAAATGAAAATAAAAATAATAAATATGTTTTTAATATTTTTTTGCAGAAAAGAAATGTGAAAGAGTGAAAGATGAAAAAAGAAATAAATAAATCAAGAAAAAAATAGAGAAAAAAAAGGAAAATGTCTTAATGAATTTTTTATTTTTATTATACTTAATTGTATGTTTTATTATTTATTAACATTAAATAACATATTTTATAAAACAAATTAAAAATTTATCTAATTTAACAAAATTTTTAGGATCATTGTATCATATAGCCTTTAACAAGATCCGCCCTGGTTATGAGATGTTAATATTTGTATTTCTTATTAAACAAAAAATTTATTCAAATGATGAATAATGAAAAAAATGACTAATTTTAATATATTATTGTTCAAGTAATTAATTCTGATAGAAATTTTTGAGTTTTGATTTAAGAGATATCATGTATGTATTTTAATACAATATCTAATATAAATTGTTACACTTATTTGTGTATCTTTATATAATAAATGTTAAGATTTAAATTAATACTTGTGTAAAAGTTGAGTTGTTCATATTTATAATTCTACACATAACCCTAAATAAAAGTGGTTAAAGAAATAAAATTGCGGAGGTGGATTTACATCCACTCTAACTCTACCTATAATTACGACTCAATTATTATTGTCACTTTCTTGGTAAACAAGTTGATGTTGGAAGGAAAATAAAATTTAATTTAATTAGGTTCGCATCTAGTTTAAGATATTCCCACGCTTGTCCCTTTGGTAATCAACATGCCGTGTGGACTCTATTTTTTACGACAAATTATACATTTATAAAAATTACACAAAAAAACTACCAAAAAATATAATTTTCTTTTCATAAGAATATTATATAATTCTATTTTAATTCCTCAAGGCACCCCTACATACTTGCGTATTGGAATTCTCCCCTAAACTTGCTCGTAACTCGATAACGCCCCCAATCTTATACTATCAAAATACTACACGCACGAAACACACGAGTTCAGCAAGGTAATGTCCGATTTGCCCCTCACACTCATCCACCAATAATTTGCTTCCAAGCATTCAATTACCAACCAAACCGTCCTTCCCATCCACCAACCAAACCCCTTCATTTGCCTCGGCAAAATAAATGTAAATATAAATAAATAAATATAATAATAATAATAAATAATATTTTATAACTGTTATTATGAGTTGAAAAAAAGAGACGCAGGGGTGGATGGTAATTTGGAGCGAAGTTGAAGTTTGAAAGCATAAGAAAGGGACGTAAGGGGGATTTTGGAAAATGTCGTGGGAGCGAAGTGGCAATAGTGAAATAAGAGTTGAGATTAGCACCAAGCAGAAGCGGAGTAGCGCTGAGTCTAAACTCGAAACGGGAGAGAGAGAGAGAGAGAGAGAGAGAGAGAAGAGGAACCGTCTTCGTTAAGGTCAAATTTCCTCAACCACCAACTAACACGTATCGCCGGAGTTCTCCGCCGCCGCGCACGGCGAATCCCGACGCCTCTCAATTTATGCTATATTCGATCGCCTGCGTTCCGCGACTCTCGTCGACGGAATTCCCGGTGACTTACCGGTGGCCCGTAGAAAATAGTTTATCTCCTTATTATGAAGAATCAGACCAAGGACAACGGTGGCAGCAAGAGCAGCAATGGATTCGTTCCTTCTTCCTTCAAGTTTATATCGTCTTGCATTAAGACGGCGTCCTCCGGCGTACGTTCCGCCGGCGCCTCCGTCGCTGCCTCCTTATCCGGCGAAGGACACGACCGTAGAGACCAGGTAGCATTTTTGCGTGAGTGCTACTCTTCGAAACTTGTCAGTTGGCGTTGTCTTCTGAAATTGCGATTTGTGAATGCTGTTGAAAACTGACAAGTCAAACATGCTTGCGTTTTGAACTTTGTTCATTGAGGAAAATTTAGTGCGGCAAAAACTTGCCTATGCTGGGTTGTCTTTATAGAGATGCTCTTTTTTGGTTGAGACACTGTCTCCAATCTCAGGAATGAACTGTTTATTGCTATTTCATGTGTTTGGTCTATAACATTGGTGTTACATTTATTCTGGATTATTGAATGAAGCTAAGAGCGTAATCGACATGGCTATCTCTATGCAATTCCATTTCCAGTATTTTTCTTTTCTTTTTGTCCTTTGTTTTTGTACGAAGAGGCATTGAATATTCTGATTAACAATAGCGATTTCTCTAACTCCAAAAAAATTGAAGAGATGTTTTTTTTTTTTTCATGATTGCTGAACATGATTAATTTGAGACTGGTTTGTTCGATGGTAATGGAGTAGTTAAACAACTTCTAACGGGCCTTGTAATTGCGGATAGGGTAAAACTGGGATATAGAATAGGAATTATGTATGTGCTAATTATTATAAGCATTCGCTGTGTTCTGGCACTGTCGAGTAATTTACGGATCCCAATTGTAGTAATGGAATTGTAGTTTGATCAACACTGCCATGTGGCGAACTTCGCAATTGCTCTCCGGCTGTAAACTTATTACTTATGGATGGAGTCAGCAATATTTACCTCTTTATTTGTGGAACAGGTGCTTTGGGCTTGCTTTGACAGGCTAGAACTAAGTCCGTCTTCTTTCAAGCATGTCCTCTTACTTGGTTATTCCAATGGCTTTCAAGTTCTTGACGTGGAAGATGCCTCTAGTGTCAGGGAACTTGTGTCTAGACGTGATGATCCAGTTTCCTTTTTACAGATGCAGCCTGTTCCTGCAAAATCAGAAGGTTGTGAAGGATTTGGAGCATCCCACCCTTTACTGTTGGTTGTTGCATGTGATAAATCAAAGATCCCCGGTAAAATGCTAAATGTAAGAGATGGCCATAACGAAGCTCAAGCGGAAAATATTGTTAGCTCAGCTACAGCAGTTCGGTTTTACTCATTAAGGTCCCATACCTACGTTCACGCTCTGAGATTTCGTTCAACTGTATACATGGTTAGGTGCAGTCCTCGACTGGTGGCGGTTGGTCTAGCTACGCAAGTATGGTTTTTGACTTAAGTACTTTCAATTTGTTTGTAGCACTTTCATTGTTAGTTCTGAAAAAATACATGTTACTTTGTTGAGGAAGTTTAGTATATTATTGTATTGGTAGATTATGGGCAGGTCTTATCAATTTCCTTGGACATACTGTAACTTCTGCAGGTTAATTATAGATTATCCTGTCACCTAATGGATCAATTATGTATACTATTTATAATTTCATCGTAATACAGCAACCTAGTTTGCTATTGCCATAGGTAAAATCTGCCTAATTTGTTTCCTTCATTTATACGTTGCTCGCAGATATATTGTTTTGACGCTCTTACACTTGAGAATAAATTCAGTGTTCTCACTTACCCCGTACCTCAGTTGGGAGGACAAGGAATGATTGGGGTTAATGTTGGCTACGGTCCTATGGCTGTAGGTCCTCGGTGGTTAGCTTATGCCTCAAACAGCCCATTGTTGTCAAACACTGGTCGCCTGAGTCCTCAGAGTCTTACTCCTCCTGCTGGCAGCCCATCGACATCACCCAGCAGTGGAAACCTGGTAGCTCGATATGCCATGGAATCTAGCAAGCATTTGGCGGCAGGGCTGATCAATCTTAGTGATATGGGATACAAAACATTGTCTAAATATTATCAAGATCTAATACCTGATGGATCTAGCTCTCCTGTATCGTCAAGCTCAAGTTGGAAAGTTAGTCGATTTGCATCAAATTCTACAGAAACAGATACAGCCGGGATGGTGAGTAATCTATTTGCTGACAACTTAACACGTTATAGTGTGATTTTATTTTGCAACGTTCTGGACCCTGACTAGATATTTTCTTTCTTAAAGTAATATTGGCATCTGTATTACAATTTGCATGAGATCATCTATTGGTTCAGCTTAGCCATAGAAGAAGAATTTTATAAGGTAGTTAATAGCCCTGAGTATTTTGCGGTAGTCTTTTGTCATTTTTCGCCCTTCTTTTAATCATTGTTTTATGTCAGCTGAAACAGGAAAGTAACCATTCTATATACTTGTTGACTAGTATTTCTCATCCATTGCAGGTTGTTGTCAAGGACTTTGTTTCTAGAGCTATTGTGGCACAATTTAGGGCTCATACTAGTCCAATATCTGCATTATGTTTTGACCCAAGTGGGACACTTTTGGTTACAGCCTCAATTCATGGCAACAACATTAATATATTTCGAATTATGCCATCCTGCTCAAAAAGTGGACCAGGTTCTCAAAGCAGTGATTGGAGCTGTTCACATGTGCACCTTTACAAGCTCCACCGTGGCATGACATCTGCTGTATGCTTATATTCTCACTGTTTCTTTAATGCCTTTTGTGTTTAGGGCCCAAATTTGATAAACTGTTAGTATAAAGCTTTTTATACTATCATCTAATGATGTGTTGACACATTATTGAAAGAGTTACATTTTTTAGGTACAAAATTCTTCACTAATTTGGCAGTATATGTTTGGATGAGAGTGTAAATAGCAGAATATCAAAAGTAAATCCTTATGTTTATTTGCTTGAGAAGGGCTTTACTTAATTGTGCAAATTATACAGGTAATACAAGATATTTGCTTTAGCCATAACAGTCACTGGGTTGCCATCATTTCCTCCAAGGGAACTTGTCATATTTTTGTTCTTGCTCCTTTTGGTGGTGAGACAGTTCTTAAGATGCACGATCAAGACACAGATGGGCCTGCTCTTTTGCCAGTTTTTCCTCTACCATGGTGGTTCACTCCACATTTCACAGTAAATCAGCAACAATTGAGCCTGACACCCCCACCTCCTGTTGTTCTTTCAGTGGTTAGTAGAATAAAGAATAGTAATGCCGGATGGCTCAATACAGTTAGTAGTGCGGCATCTTCTGCAGCAGGGAAAGTTCCAATTCCATCTGGTGCTGTTTCTGCTGTCTTTCACAGTTCCATTCCTCATGTTTCACAGAATGCATACTCAAAAATTCAGGCTATGGAGCACTTGTTAGTTTATACCCCTTCTGGTCATTTAATTCAATATAAACTACTACCACCATTGGTGGCAGATTCAAGTGAAACTACTTCAAGAACAGCCCTAGTTCCATTAGCACAGATACAAGAAGAAGATTTGCGTGTGAAGGTTGAACCTGTTCAGTGGTGGGATGTCTGTAGGAGATATGATTGGCCAGAAAAAGAAGTGTGTGTATTGGGGAATACTGTCGGTGGACTGGAAGCTGAAGAAATGATTTTGGATAATTCAGATTATGAGGTTAATAGAATCGGGAGCAATAATTCTATAAAACTTAATAAACAATGTCATTTCTCAAATGCAGAGGTACATATAAGCTCTGGGCGGATACCAATTTGGCAGGAGTCCGAGGTAATCATTTGATTTCTGTGCTGAACACAACATTATTTTTTCTTTCATACAAACTATTTCTTGCTCAATTTTTTAGGTCTCTCTCTTTGTGATGAGTCCTTTGAAAGCTGCTGGAGTGCCAGATTTGTATGAGCTTATTACTAGGGGGGAAATTGAAATAGAGAGTATTCAAGCTAATGAGATTGAAATAAAACAGAAAGATCTGTTGCCCATCTTCGATCATTTCCACAGAATTCAGTCTACTTGGGGTGACAGGTAAAATTACTTATCTGCCGTATTGTAGTTGGTCCACTCGGTACTATGTCTTACGGAGATTTGCCACTTAGAAAAGTTCCATTCTAGATGCATTCAATTTAAATCAGGCTCTCAGATTTTCTGCACTAATGAATATATTTTAGTCTCCTATGAGTTGTCAAAGATTAAATTGTAGTTACAATTAGCGCCTGGCTTTGCTCTCTGCTGCTATGCATTTCCTTCATGCTTGCAGTTTCTTGCTGAGTTTCTGCTTTCATTTTCCTTCTTTGTTGCTGAGCTTTGTGATAGATACTGAATCAGAATTAAACAAGAAAACTGTCTTACTTTCAGAACTTTTAGGATCTACTTCACCCATTACCCTCTTACTAATGACAATATGATCTCTCTCCCCCCTCCCCCTCTTATTCATAGGCTACATGCCTTATTTAGTTAACCAACTAAGCTAACTGGCTACTGGGTATCTATCATTGCTAGGGGTGAGGAAATAATTTATTTCTCCATTATCCATCCACAAGTAAATCCATCCATTAAAAAATGTAAAAAATGGACTGGATCAGATTCATCCATTTTTTTTATTTCAAAATCCAATGGATCCTCATCAATAATTGAATACAAATTAATCCAACCAATATTTGTTCATAATTATATCTTTCTCAAATTTACTTTTTTAAAAGCTCTCAAATATATTTATTGAATTCGTTTTACAATATTTTTTAAAATTGTATAAAAATATATTAATTTTATGGATGGAATATCCATCCATGAAAAAATTAATTAATGAATTGGATTTGATTTTTAAGAAATGAACAAGATTTTTAATGGTCTAAATTACATTAATGAATCTTTTATCTGATTATTATAATCCAAAATAAAATTGATCCAATCCATCCAGCTTACCAACCTCAATCAATACTCCTCTAAAGTTCCACCTTGTCCTCAAGGTGAACAAAATGTAGTGGCAAAAAATTGAAAGTCCACCAGGGCCTCATTGCATTAAACATAACCAAAATCCTCTTTTTGCATCATTAACAGCAAACTCAGATGGTGATATAGGCCCTGAAAGATTGAATGAATGGGTTCCTCTTTGTGATGGTACCCAAAAGTATGAACATGGGTTATAGGTCTGTGCAACAGCATGCTTTTGTCCTTCTACCAGCCGGACTGGGCTCATTGCTAGCCGAAGAGTCAAATGCAACACTTCTTTAAAACCCACCCTTTTTTTAGTGTTTTGGACCTGGCTCATAAGTCAAAAGATTGACCCAGATTCTGTAATTCCAATCTGGACCTTCCACCCCTGTTTCATATGCCACTCTTTTTGTACTTGCAATTCAAAGGTTCGTCTACCTCTAATAAAAAAATCTGCAGCGGTTCTTGCAGTGTAAATTCGTTGATCAGCGTGCGTAACTTACTCTTTACGATGACTGAAGCGGTTTTTGCTGTGGTAGTGTGTTCCCCTTCACCCCCGCCTCTTTTTCTTTCTTCAATTCTTCTTCTTTTGTTGTTCTTGATTATTTTCTTGGCTGAGAAACACAGCCATTGTACAGCTTATCCTTTCAATGCAAATGCAGCATGCCATAAT
The DNA here is from genome assembly GCF_000741045.1 of Vigna radiata var. radiata. Taxonomy (NCBI): domain Eukaryota; kingdom Viridiplantae; phylum Streptophyta; class Magnoliopsida; order Fabales; family Fabaceae; genus Vigna; species Vigna radiata. The sequence continues at coordinate 32,340,943 of NC_028358.1, forward strand.
ATTTTCTCCTCACTTGCTCCAATGGTTCTAAGCTACAGATCTAGTTTCAGTACCACCACCAATAAGCTTCCCTCCCATCAAATATTGACATCATTTTCATGAACAATTCCGACAAAAGTCAAAGATCAGAGATCGCGTACTATTTGATAGAACGTAATCAGAATTACATAAAGAAAACTGTCTGACTTACAGAACCTCCGTGGTCTGCATCTCCTGACGCTCTTACAAATGACAGGATGATCTCTCTTCCCTCCCCTCTTATTTTCTGGCCGCATACCTTATTTATTTAACCAACTAATAAACCTAATGGGTACCTATCACTTTTCTTATTTTTATTTTAAAGTTCTATGTGGAGATGTTTTAAAGTCATGGGAGTTTGAAATCTCATATTTGTACATGCTGCTATTTGTGTTAATTTTCCTATTCATTTTCCTTTTGTTTTTAAATAGTTTATATATGAATTTTTCTATAGTGATGTTTTAGGGAATACTGTTTTACAACATTTGTTTGGATTTAATTTTAGAGTGTTTCTTCATCTTTATTTTACTTTTGTCTGAAATTTGCAAACATCTGTGCAACCGTCCATGCATATGCTAACTAAATCCACAATTTTTGCCAGAGGTATTATTATGGGACGGTGCTCTAGCTCTTCGTCTGATTCCCATGGAAATGAGGAGAAGTTGTCAGAAGAAGCTGCAATTTTCAATTCAAAATTGACGGTACCTGGTCAAGCTGTCAAGACGTTTGTTGGTAAGAGAAACAGTACAACGTGAAATCTTCTGTTATATTTTTTAGTGAACTAAATAGTTGTCTGACTTGTCAAGAGTTTTTTCTTCAAATAACTTGTCTAATAGTAAGATTAATTTCAAGAACAGAGAGGTGGCTAAGTTGGCATCACCTCATTTAAGCCAGAAAAGTCTAAACTGTTGACGCAAGTTATGTTTCAACAGGTGCCTCAAGTTTTGACAATGCTATAACTGCAAAGGTTAAATCATCAAATCATGATAAAGCCAATGACAGTTTCAATTCAAGTTCTAGTGGCTGTGAATTGAATATGAATGTTATTTGTGAGGAGTCAATACGTGACTCACCAGACTTCGATCAATTTTTTCAAGAAGGTTATTGTAAAGCATCAGTTGATTGTCATGAATCAACAGAAGTCATAACAGAAGTGGATTGTAGCAGTCCCTGTGGCAGGGAAAAATCTGATGAAGATGGTGATAATGATGACATGCTTGGCGATGTATTTGACTTCTCTGAAGAAGGTATGAATCTGAAGCAGGCTAATTTTGATTTCAATGATATTCAGCTTATCGATAGCTGCTCAGTTTGTGCACGTAGTGTTTGTGGCACTTAAAAGATGTGTATAAAAAGAAAACTAGATATTGAGAATGCTTTAGTCATCTTCTTGGTTTGGTTTTTATTTTTCTTAAAACTACAAAATGTTTGTGTTACAGGTTGACGATCACTAATCTTATGCTTGCCTCCCTCTGAACTACTGTAAATTGGTCCTGTAAAGGAGAAATTAATTGACAAATGCAGGTGATTTCCTTGCAACAACCTAAATGCACTGACCATTGATTCAAGGAATTTGTTGTTTTTCCCTTTCAATATTCCTTCCCAGTCCAATGATTCTTCTCACCTTCTAATTTCATGTAAATGATGTAATTGAAATTCAGAACTACAAATTATTTGTGTGGGTTCTGGGTGGGTTCTGTGCGTGTGTATTATATTTTTTTCTTCATAGTTCATTGCTTTGGAGGCAAAGCGAACTGGCCAAAGAGAAAAGGGGGAGAGAGGGCAGATAGTTTGATTGTTTTACCCTGCTCTCTTATGTTTCGTTTGTGCTGGGTTATTTATATTTTTCGTCACAGTCTTTGCTTAATTCAAGAGATTCATTTGTCCATTGCAAAATAGTTTCTTCATCTTGAAAAGTATCACTTCAGCATAACGCCATATACTGTTATATTCTTCTCTTTATAATAAAGAGCATACGCAAGCACAGTGGTGACGTACATGGTATAATATTTAGTCTTTTCTTTATAACATGTGATTTTCATCAAAAAGTAATCACTCTATAAAAAATATAGACGTTATTTAATTTCTATTTTATAAATATTATCTTTACTGTTTTTAAAAGTTAAAAAATATTAATTAATTTTTAGTATTATCTTTCTCTTCATATAACATTTAAAGATTTCATACACTTATTACAAATAATGTAGAAACAACAAAAGATGACATAAATTGAAATATGAAAAGAGTAAGATGCATTACATGACTAAGTGGTTATTTAAGTTTTCCAACCTAATCACCTCATTAGGAAGAAAATTGAAATATCCTTCATCCTTATCTTATGTAAAGAGAAAGTATACGTCTTTTATTTTATTTTTTGCTTTATTTTAATATTTATTGAACAATTTTTCGGCTATAAATAAATGGTCATTTCTTATGTATTTTACAAGCTTCAAAGTTAACGATAATTAAAATTTATGAGATTTTCAAGTCTTGAAAGTTTGGTATTTTTAACTTATTATCTTATCTTGATCAGATTTTCTAAAAGGGGAAACAATTTCACACTTGTTCTTTATTCTTATCATCTCATTTAATAATATAAAATTATTAAATAAATATTATAAAATTGATAAACCAAAAAAAAATAGCTAGAAATATATATAATATTAATATAATTATTTAAAATAATAGCTATAATAATAAATTATATACAAATTAATTATGGATCATATGAGTTTATTTTTTTATTTTTTGAAAAAGAAAGAATTTCTATTTAAAGTAATTTATGGGGAAACTATAAAACTACTCAGCATCATCATCTTTGTCTTTTACTAGAAGAATATTATTATCTAATTTCTCATCTCCTCACACTGTACAGTGATCATCGCAAAAGAAACAAACAAAACACCATAAACACAAAAGAATAACGAGGTAAGTTAATGTGAAAAACAATTATCCTAAATTACATTAATTATAAACTAACCATGCATAAAATACAATAAATCATGTATATTCACTAACAATTGACATCGGACTCACTTATCCAAATACATGTCTTTGACATTAGGATTCAATGTAGACATGCACTTGTAGTAGTATTTATGTTATGCAGAGTTATAGACAAAGGGGTTATCATCCTATTACTCACAAAGTTAGTCCTCTTCGTGCTTATGACCAAATAGTCTAGTGTCTAGGATCTCCTGCGACTCTCACCACATAATTCATTTTATTTTATTTAAGTATGAATGATTATTAGAGTTCAAGATATCTCCTTATTGACATATCATATGTTAATTATACACTAAGATCATCACCACAAAGAATTTCTCCTTAAAAGTCTTTCAACATCATCATAATACATGTTCATAACCATATTATCACTTTAATCAAACATCAAAATAATCATAAAAGTCTATTTTAAATCTATCTCAAACAGCCAAAGAAGAAAACAGATCCAACAAACTCATAGATGGCACTTAAAGCCAAACCTTTCATAAAAAGTGGCGCTCAACGCCATTCTTCTAGCAAAAAGTTGTGTTTAGTGGCACATTCTGGCACTCAACGTCTTGAAACTAAATTACTCCATACTTGTGGTGCAAAGATGGCACCCAATGGTGTCCTGCTACCGCTCAGTGTCAAAACATTCGCAAGTATGTGACACCCAATGATACTATTTTCTCAGTGTATTGATTCAAAACAATTTTAAAAATGAAAACTCGTACCAATTTGCTCAATTACTCAGGTTTTATGTTCTCTTAGTCATACAAACCCAAGCACAAATAAGACAAAATTCATAAATCAAACATTCAAACCATACAAATCAAATCAATCATGCTCGTCATGAATCCAATTCATCAAAACAGATAAAGTTCATTTCCAACATGAAAGCAATCACCAACATGTATTCATCAATTTAGCAAGAACATTCCAAAAGAATTAAAGACTAGCTTTCCTTATCTTGATAAAGTTGCTCAAAAACTCACAAAGTCAAACGTCTCGTAACTTGCAAGGGACCTCTTTCTTCACCTAAACACAACCTAAAAAATTATTCGATTATGCCAATAAAGACATTGTTCAGTAGATATTCAAGAAACACAATACAAGGAAACATGCGAGCAAAAAAACCCCGCATGCAACCACCAGAAACATAGAAGACAATGACAAAGGGATTGAAAACTAAATTACCCCAAAGAAGAAATTGATCAATTGATCTTGACAAGCTCGCCACAAGGAGAAATCATAGGGTCTATAATCTTTAAAAGTATGAACATATTATGAGAAAACTTAGAATGGAGATAGTCCTTAAAGAATAGTTTATAGAGAGATATAATATTTTTAAGTAATGAGACTCTTTTATGAGTTTTCTATTTATATAAAAAAGCACTTTATCACTAAAATAATACAGTTTTGATATTTTAAAACACTATCACTCCTAAAATACACTTTTCTAGATTCTCACACTTTGATCGGTTAATTGTTAACTTGGACATAAACATACTATTTCCAAGGTTAACCATCTCACTTAAAACTTTTTAGCTCTCAAGTACTCTTTAGCTCTGTGACTCTTTCTTAAATACTCAAACACTAAGACTCTCAAGCTCTAATATTAATTTGTTGACAACAAGTCTTTCTAAATAAATATACTCTAATATTATAAGTTGTTGTGAAATACTTTGAATGGTATATGAACTATTTATAAGCCATTTCTTGACCCTTCAACCATATCTACTATCAAATCAATTACTAACTAACTATTACCAAAACATAATTAATAACCTCTATTACTAAACTTAATTAATAGTAAGAATCATTCTTAACTTTTGCAACCTTCCAATTAATTATAACAAAATATTATATGCAACTAACTAAAGTTTACTCAGCAATCAGAATCCTTAAACGATAATAAACCTCCTTTATATTTTCAAAAAGTAAAAGAATATTATAATAACAGTTGAAAATTGAAATATGAATTTAAGTTTCATCTTGTGTAGAAATGATAATGTTGAATATCATATCAAAATGAAAAAACATAAATTTATTATCTTAAGATTTTTAAATAAAATTAATCTGAATAGAAATTGAATTCAAATTTTATTGGTTTTGGATAGGAATTTTTTTCTTTAATAGATCCTAACTGAAAGTTAATCTCGTACAATGTGGAACCCATCAATAAGAACCACCTATCATATATCTTTCTTTTAAAAACCAGAGCATTTTTTCTCCAAATTCTCACTCTAGAACCATAACATTTTCTATGAAAATACTGTTCAATAATACATTTCTGTCTTGGTGAAATTACTAAAAAAATGTAACTATTCTGTGCTTGTACTGATTTTCATCTTTTCAAAACACCATTATAATAGGTGTAAGAATGTGTGAGGTGTTGTTGGTATGAATACGAATGGATAAGCCTTTGAGGGACCGAAGAAGTGAAGAATCCAGCATCCCAGCCACACATATTTCTGCATCAAATGGTTTGTCAGAGACAGTGTTCAACAAATTATTCAACCTCCATTCTAAGATCAACCAAAACACAGTTAAAAGGTAAAAAAAAAAAAAAAACACTATGTATATGAATAACTCATGCCATGTTTTATGAAAAACAGACAAAATGAGTAACAGCTTCCATTACTTAAATGCAAGTCATTCAAGAAAAAAATGCAAAGAAATCCATTACTTAAAGAACTTAAAATGCATTTAGAATTTCTGAACTTGGTCATTTTACTTTTTGAGCATTTTATTTAATGAATGGGTGGCTTTGGATACCTAAAATTCCTACATGTTTGTACTCTATGGGGGTTGCAGTGATGGGAAGTGCATGAAATGTAGGAAATAATATTGGATACGAAAAGCTCAGAGACAGAGAAGGTGGTCCCTTCACATCTCAGTTTTGTAGCTCCAATTATTCACTACCATATACACAGTTTCTGATATGACACCAAACCAACGATCGACTATTTCATCGTGGAAGATAAAATCAGCAACCTAAGCTAAGCTAAGCTACAACCTGCATATGCTGCTTTGTGTCCCCCCACTTCCTGCTCATCTCTGTAATCAACCTTTCTATGCTTCCACTCACTATACACATTTTTGGTTAAGAGTGGTGTCGATTCCTTGTATGGTTGGACTTACATTTCATTGGTATTATACCTTCTTAGTGAATCCCCTCTCTTGATAAACCCACATATGGTATTAAAGTTAGGTTCGTCTTAGTGACAGACTCAGACGAGTACAGTTTCTATATCGAAAGTCTTTCTAGCAAAAGTTCTAGATAAGCGTGTTTCACTAAGATAGATGATACGAAGACGTACTCGTAGTTGAGAATGTTTCTGCCAGAGGAGAAGTGTACTAATTTGGAAAGAACTCACCGTTGAAGGAAAGATGGTCCAAATGTGAATCTAAGTTCTATCCTAAGTAGAAGTAAGAAAGTAAACAACAATTAACCTATCGTCTTAAAGTTTTAAGTTGACAGTGATGTTAATTTCTCTTCTATAAAACCTAACATTTTTTACATAAACTTAGATTATAACTAAATATAACCAATAAAACCAAAAGCAAGTATAAAAAATTAGAGATGAAAATTATTGAAAATAATATAAATATGAGTCAAGTTTTACATGGAATAAAAATAACAAAAGTTAAACACTTTATAAAAAATAATTAAAAACTTAAATGTAATGAGATTTTTAGTTAAAGTTTACTTTAATTCCTTGTGTTAACTTATTTGTCAGACAATAAAACATAATTTGTGATATCAAACTCGACTATTTGTTTTGATAACTAAATAATTCGAGTATTTAGATTAAAATAAAATAAAATAAAAACACCATGAGAAACACTTAATTAAAGAATGGAATGTGATGTATAAAGTGAAATTGAGAATAATTTCCGATAATGTATTATGGCAACAGTCTATAGTTGGTGATTTTCTATCCACCACTCGCCGACACCTTTTTCGTTTAGAATAAAAATACATTTATTTGATGTTTTCTTAATTTTTATTTTTTTTTCAGGAACAAAGGCGTGCCTCTTCTCTTTCTTCTCTTTCTCTGTTGCCTGTTATTATAACCATCCTAAAATCATTTCAATAAAAATATATTCACTTGCTAAAAAGTAAAAGGAAAAGTGTGAGAAAATATTGATGAGACTGGCCTAACTTTATTTCTTTGGTTGATCGGCCAAACATATCATAAACTAATGTTTGTAAGTTATTAGTTTAGGTATCTCTATTGGTGTATACTCTTTACACCAAAAATAGAAAAAGGTGATTTGGGGTTTACGAAATGAACTCTATATTTACTCCTCTTTCTAAACTTATCTCATATACAAAAACAAATTCTTCTTACAAAAATGAATGTAGTATGTACTCAATCGACCGGATAACATAGGACATGTCTTAAAAAGGACATAACTTAATATCTTGCTGAGGACGGTTAGCCATCATTTTCGGATTAGGACAGAATTAAGGAAAGATGTGATTAGATTATTGGACCAGTATAAGGTTGTGATTAAGATTCCATTAATCGTAAGTTTATGGTAAAAATTATAAATAGAGGTCAAAGATACGAGGTATTTAATGTTAGAAGTGGGTTTTAGGCCTAATTCAACCCCACAAAACCCATGGCATATTGTTCCACCTGCTATTGGGCCGTTATCGGACCACCCATTAATATCTTGTCTCACGCTCGAGATGTATATACCTCGACGTGAGGGGGGTGTGTTGGAAGTCCCACATCGACTAAAGATAAGGCCAATTTATAATATATAAGTGGGGTGCAGACCTCACCTTACAAGCCGGTTTTGTGGGATTGAGTTAGACCTAAAACCCACTTCTAACATTTACTGCACACTTATTATTGTTTAAACTTGGACTGTGTACTGACTTAAGCGTAAGAGAACCTTTGAATGCTACACTCAATTCATTAAAAATTATAAATATTATAAAGTACTATATACGATAATACATTGAATGATAAAAAGTGAGTATGTTATGTTATTTATAAATTTATCAGCTCCATATCATAACATATGTAATTACGTGTTGGAATTTTTTAAAAAGTAATTAATCAGTATATCGATTTATCTAAGTTATTTTATAACAAAAGTGTTTTCAAAAATATAATTAATTTTGAGTATTTTAATATTCGATTGAGTATTTGGAGATGCAAATATGTTAAGCCGAATAGGCGGATAAATGAAATTTCGAGTGTCATGTCACATACATGAAAAGTAAGAAATATGTATAGATATAATATTTTATGATGGTAAATTGTTATCATGTGAAACTATTATAATAAAAATATAACTTTTCCAACAAAATACATTAGGCATATAATATTATTGTCTATTAGATATTACATGAATATTAATATTTGCTATAAAATTTTCGCTCTCATGTACCATAATTGTAGATAAATCTCCACCTCTTTGAGTCATATCCATGATTTTTCCCCCAAACAAAACAATCCATGTCAAAATAAATATTTTTTATCAAAACTATTTAACTCATCTTTATCTCTTTGAATAAAATCTATTCAACTTTTAAACCTCTTCCATAAACTAAAATCACTTTTGCAAGATAAAAACAATGAGACTGTTAAAATAAATATAAAAAATACCCTTTAAATTTTTAACTTAATCTTACAAAATTAAGTTATGAATTATATATTTTAAAGTTATCTTATATTTAATTAAGGAACTTTCATGATATATTCTTTATGCTGAGATTTGTATATTTCATATGTATAAAATGAATAATCTAATAGCAAATAAAATAATATATTTAATAAACAAAAATTTTATTAAAATAAATTTTAATAATAACTTCAATATTATGTAAAAAGTAAATTTTAAGTGTAATTGAATCTAAACATCATATAAGCTTATAAAATAATATTTTAACATTTTGTAATAAGTACAGCTGTGATGACTAAAAAATAATCTGAGAGAAAAAAATGTAGAGTGTGGGGGCAGAGATGCCATATTCTATGGTAAATTGTCGCTTTTGGAAATAATTAATAGCGGTTGTTCATGAGAAGGATCACCAATGAAACATCGACAACAAGAGAAAGTACAACAAATAGGAGAGCAGCAGCAGCAGCAACTTTTGATATGTCATAATAATGAATCTCTATTCTATGCGATTTCACACACTTATTACCATGCTTCACAGTCTTGGAAGGGACAGCGATAGATTAGACTCTCTGAAGATAACAACATAAGATGTGCTGTGAAATAGCCACAACTCCAATCCTATACCATACCAAATTAATCTTAAACTGACACATAACTTCATATGTTGTTACCTACAACACCTTTCGAAAAGACAAACTTCATTAAAAATATCTCTTCATGACACCAAGCTTGTGTTGCAAAGCAGTTCTTTCTTTCTGGTAGTGAATAAAAGCAGTAATACGTTATGGTTTGTGTATATGTATATATCATACTATTTTTGCTTTTTATGATATACCCAACATAGAATAAAGCTTATGGGCTGTGTTTGGTTCGTTTTTAGTAGTTTATTAAATGATACCTCTTTGGGTATATAATGATCCGGAAGTTAGGCTAGGTTAGGTTGGTTTTATTGCTTTTGCAGTTCAAAAACTACCAATTTAAGCTTAGTTTAGCAAGAATTTACAGGTAAGTGTGAAGTCAGAAGAAAGTTGGTGTCTTGACTTTGAAAAGAAAAAAATGGCATCATCTCAATATAAGCAAAGTCAGCACCTCGGGTTAAGGGGTGGAATTCAAAATGATAACCTTGCTTTTGAGAAAATAATAATAATGCAGCAAGAAGAGATAAAGATGGAGGTAACATCTACCAATCTGCTAAAAAAATAAAAAGAGGGAGCAATAATTACCGAATGAAAAAGAAAGAAACATGATGGTACGTGGCGTAAGTTTTAGATTAGATCTCTTCATCCTTTTTAATTTAAACTATTATAGGTCAAGGTGGCCATAAATGATAGGTTCATGGGGGAAGCAATGAACAGGAATACTATAAGTGACTGCCTTTGAAAACTGTTACCACATTAAAAATATATGCATATTATTATTATATAAAACACACATGATACTTGTCTCATCTCATGTATAAAATAAAAACCACACTATATATATATATATATATATATATATATATATATATATATATATATATATATATATATATAAACTAGGCAGCAGAAGAAATGAGTACCTAAAATATTGAGTGAGTGGTTAGAGCTTGAGACTAACAATGGACGGTCTAGTTCAGCTGCAGAAGCAACTCGTTGATTACACTGCTTCTCTATTTCATGAGGTAACTCAGTATATGCTATGCAATTGCCACTTTACATTACACTGAAATACCATGAAAAGAAAGGTTCACGAGTTATGTTTATTGGGTTATCTGATTTCTGGTTTACTTTGTTATCTCTCAATTCTTTATTTCTGGTTTTCTTCAAAAAGGGTTTTTTAGATGAACAATTTAACCAGCTTCAGCAACTTCAAGATGAAAGTAACCCAGATTTTGTGGTTGAAGTGGTCACTCTCTTTTTTGAAGACGCTGAGAGGCTTCTTAACGAGCTCTCAAAAACACTGTAAGTGCACTGAAATATCCTGTTTTATTATACATCTTTTGACCAAGGAATCATGTCTCTTTGGGAACCTCTTTCCTAACTCCACTCTTCAATAATGTTGATTCATTTGGCTCAAACAGAGGCCAACCTAGCATTGATTTTAAAAAGTTGGATGCTCATGTTCACCAGTTGAAGGGTAGCAGCTCCAGGTACAATTTTCCTCAAAACAAACTATGTTGGTAATGTTGTCTTTGTTTTCTTAAGTTGGTCGAAGTTGTATCCACCTTCTGTCACTAGAAATACAACATTTTTAGTCTCAGTTGTTTTGTTTTTGCCAATAACATGTAGCATAGTGGCATGACCCTATGACCCTCAGTCTTTTCTGGATCATACACTTCCATTTGTCTTATCTCACTAGTTGGTGTTTATACAAGTATCTTAAATTTGATTAAGTTATTAAAAAATGCAGCATTGGAGCACAGAGAGTTCACAGAGTCTGCATTTCCTTCCGAAACTCTTGTGAGGAACAAAACGTTGAAGGGTAAGGTTTCCATATCAAAATACACTTCACTAATACGGTGTGTGTTAAAATCTTCATATGCTAATACGAACTAAAATCTTGGTGTTCAGGTGTCTTAAAAACTTGCAACAAGTGACACATGAGTACTCCTTGGTGAAAAGCAAGCTTGAAACTCTCCTCAGGGTAAGGGCATATAGTGCTTTCTATAAAATCCTGAGAAGAGTTAAAATTTATATTTTTTATCTTTGGACTTGTGTGATTGTAGATGGAGCAACAGATTTTGGCTGCTGGTGGATAGGTTTGTGGGTAGTGTGACACAGGCAGAGATGTTTTGCTGCAATTGGAATTTGGAAATAACACTCAGAACAACCATGTCTAATCTGCAAACGAAACAGACCCACTTCTATGTTGTATTTTTCACTTTGTGTATGATTTTGTCAAGTGGATCATGGTCTTGAAATTTATCATTTGAAAAGAGTTGACCTATATTTAGTCCAAAATTTTTGCCAACGAAATGTCATCTATAATATGCACATCCTAATGCAGGGGCAAACAAGTTCTCATAACGTTGAATCCTCAAACACAGATAGCAAAACTACATTCATTTAAGTTCCAGTAGCACTGGCCATGCACCTGCCTTTAGAATCTATACATAGCAAGCATGTTTTTCCACAGTCACAAATTTGTCAGCAATGAAAAATGCCAATTTAGAAGCAGAACTGAGAAATCCTAGAGTAATTTGAGAGTAACAATGAGAATGAATCAAGAATATTTTAAATACAATGATACTGAGTGTTGGAATAGTTTTGCAGTGTTTTCCATTATCGGAGGTTGTTTAGAAGGAATGAAAAAAATAATGGAAGGTGGTGGTTGGTGTTGATGTGTTGCGAGGAGGAAAATTTGTAGTTAGGACTATTCAATGTTGTTTGGTCTGAAATGAGGTACATTGAATACATTGGTGTATCTTAGAAGGTCAACTTGTTTCAGATACGTGAGATGTCTCCTGGTCAGCACGTCATTTACAGACAAGATCCAAAACCAAGCTAAGATAGCTGTAATAATCACTAATGACAGAGTAGCTTGCCATTTTTTTTTCTCCTAAGTCACCGAAGACCATATTTGTTAATAAATATCAAACTTTTTTTATGCCACACACTTATCTAAACGATATGGAACTATTCCATGTATTTAGTCACATTTCCACAGCATATCAACGAGTTCAATTTTGTAGTTTAAGAAAATAATAGTAGTTCAGAAGTTGGCAGTGTTCTTCTGGTAAGGAATCTGTAAAGATTAAAATGGTGTTATGGGAAAGATCCAAAACATTGGTATCACAAGTTTTTGTCTTATTTGCAAAGTTATTTTAACTATTAGTTTCCAGGTGGTTCATTGTCTTTGAAGTTATTATTAGAAGTCCTACGTTAATTATAGATCAATTTAAAATTTAAAATAGATAAATAAATGTAAATTTTATTTTATAAATTGATTTTTGTAAGATTAAGGTAGGTATAAAGTTTATATTTTAATAATTTTCTCTATGTTTTATTTTTTCTTCATATCCCAATCTTCTATAAGGTGTGCATGCATGTATCTAAAACAGTAAGAGTGGATAATATGATAGTTAAAAAGTTGTATCATAATGCAATTATAAGTAAATTGTAAAATCATTTTTATTTATGAATATTGATTTATTTACGCTAAATTGTTAATTATATTAGCTCGTGTTAGTTCCTTAATATTTAGAGTAAAAGTAACACAAACTCATTCTGACTTAAGTTATTCTATTCACTTAAGTAATCATTTTAACAAAACCTATTCATAAACAGTTCTCAGTGTTATATTAGCATCTCTTTTAATGAAATTCAGTTGTAATTTCTTAGTTTCTTCAGAAAAATTTAGTTTTCGTCTTTTTGGGTTTCTACTTACCTATGTCAAGTTTAATATCACATTATTTGTTATTTTGTCAGTTATATTATTAACATGTATTTTAATCTTTAAGTAATTTATTCGTGTTAAAAATTTCATGTGACTATAAATAACGCTAATTTATAATATATAAATAAGTGTAAACTTTATTTATAAGTCGATTTTGTAAGATTGAGTTAGATTTAAATCTTAACTATTAGTGCGTTTCATCAGTTAGAAATAATAAATTACACAACTATTTTTGTCACAATGTTGTAGAACCCATTCAAGCAATTAGCATTAAGAGTTATAAGTATGCTTTTATTCATTAGGAGTAATGAGTCAGCAAATTCTAGAACCTCCCATTAGGAATTATTGTTAGAAGGGATGGTTATATATATGAATTATAAATTCTGTTTTGGACAGTGAGTAAAAAGTATTTTCTCAGCCTTTCTCTCTCTTTAAGAGATTTCTCTGTCCTCGAATACAGAGACTCTTTGCATTCTCATCATTTGGTGCTCTCGTTCCTTCCCACCATGGCGGAATCCGTTCGCAAGACCCAGTCAAAAAAAATGGATGAGATGCTCCATAACATGTCTCTTGTCATCGTCAAGATGGATGACCTAAATCTCTGCCTCCCAGCCTTGGAAAACCATCCCCCTTCTCCACCTCCTTCTCCTCTCCCATTGTCTTCACCTACTACCCATCGACATTTTCTCAAGCTGGATGTTCCCCATGTTGGGAATGCAAGTGTGAGTCTAAGTCCCACATTGGATAGAAATGAGAAAGTATAGCACTATATAAAGTTAAAAGACACATTAACCCATTGTCTTAAGGTTTTGGGTAGAGAGTGGTGTTAATTCCTTATATGGTTGGGCTCATATCTCATTGGTGTTTGTATCTCCCCGGTGAACCTCCTCCTTGATAGATCAACAGTGGTATCAGAGCCGATGGTTAGTCTTGGTGACCGGCTCAGACGAGTATAATGATCCTTATATCGAAAGTCTTCCTGGCAAAGGGTTCCAGGTAAGCGTGTCCCGTTAAGATGAACGACGGTACGAAGGGCTACTCGTGGTTGTGGTTGGATGGGAATGCTTCCGCTGGAGGGGGAGTGTACCAATGTGGAAGGGACTCACCCTTGAGGGGGAGATTGTTGGGAATGCAAGTATGAGTCTAAGTCCCACATTGGATAGAAATGAGAAAGTAGAGCACTATATAAAGTTAAAAGACACATTAACCCATTGCCTTAACCGTCGTGTCATTCTACCTCGACGGTCCTGCTCTGGCGTGGTTTCAGTCGATGTACCGCAATGGACAAATTCATTCATGGCCACAATTACTGCAAGCTTTAGAGACCCGTTTCGCATCCACCGCTCTCGATGATCCTCGAGGTAAGCTTTTCAAGTTAACTCAAACCTCCTTCGTTGCTGTTTATCTGAGTGAGTTCGAGACTCTTGCTAATCGGATTGTTGGGTTGCAATCACAATTTCTTTTGAGTTGTTTTATTTCTAATTTAAAACTCGAAATCTGCTGTGAGGTGCTTTCACAACAGCTTCAAACGCTTTCTCAAGCCTCTGGGTTAGCTTGTCTTCATGAGGAAAAGTTCTTTGATCTGACCCGTTTAGTTCAGCCGTATAGTGATCTTCAGAGACTGTTGTCGCCGGTGACCCTTTCATCCACTCCACCTCTGGTTCCTCTAATTCTTCCGCAACAGTTATCGCCTCTCCTACCTGCTTCTCCTCTGCACACACGCTTTAAACAATTAATAGAGACAGAAATGGTTGATCGACGTGAGCGTGGCTTGTGTTTCAATTGCGACCAAAAATTTTCTCGTAACCATCGTTGTCCATCACGCTACATGTTGTTGGTTGCTAAGGAGGATGATGACTCGAGCGATTATCCTTTGCATGCTTCAATGATCGAACCCAAACCACCAGATCTTGCAGTACCCATTACCACGGATCCTACCCAGTTTCATTTGAATGCCTTGTTGGGCATTGGGGCTCCCGTCTAAAGCCACATGTCGGTCTTTCCCTAGTTGCGGTTGATCACACCTTTTGGAAATTTTGGGATGAGCTGAAATCCTTGTACAACCTTGAGGACAAGGTTGAATTTCATGGGTAGGGTATTGTTGTAGAACCCATTTAAGCAATTAACATTAAGAGTCATAAGTATGATTTTATTCATTAGGAGTAATGAGTCAGCAAATTCTAGAATCTCTCATTAGGAATTATTGTTAGAAGGGATGGTTATATATATGAATTGTAAATTCTGTTTTGGACAGTTTACTCAACCTTTCTCTCTCTTTAGAAGGTTTCTTTGTCCTCGAATAAAGAGACTAATTGCTTCCCATTTTTCATTCTCATCACACAACATAAGATGTAACAAAACATTTAAAATGATTTAGTTGAGGATCTATATAAAATATATAATATTTAAAAATACATCCTATAAAGCTAAAACAAATATACATAAATTAAAATATTTAAAAGAAATAAGCCAAAATAAATTATTTATTCTCATTAAGATTGTTTTAATACTTCCTCGTGTATATAATAAAATCATTGCAAGTCACAGTGGATAAGTTATTAAAACAAATTTTTTATCATAAGAAATTATATATAAAAAGAGACATTTAATTAACAAATAAAAACAATTCAATCTCATTCAAATAACATCTTAAACCAATAATATAGGTCACACACACATGGATATATTCTCAAAGATATTTATCAATTAAAATATTCTATGATACATTTTGGAAGATTAAATATGGACATATTAATATCTAATATAATCCTTGAATTTACAAGTGAACCCAAGAATAATCAATTATGGTAGGTTCATTACAATCAATAATCATACTTCATTTTGTCATTACTTAATATCTTATATTGTATAACTGGATTATTAAGAATAAGAAGATTTATTTAACTACAAATTGATATCATTTTCAATACTTAATACATAAATCAATAAACAATTCACATATTATCATAAATATTTAACTACAAATTCATAGAAGTTTCATTATTCTCAATAATCAATTCCATATACCACATGATTAACTTAAACAAACAAATTAATATTATTTTTTATTTATTAAAAAAACCAATGAAAAGAAAAAAGAAAAAGATAAACAGAGAAAAAAAAATTAACTTAGGAAAAAATAAACTTACTTAAGTGATGATTTTTTTCACTAAAGCAAAAATTGGATTTAAAACAAGGTTGATTTTAAACTCTATTCTAACTCAAAGTGAAAATAGACTAAGGTTTTTGGATTTGTGTTCTATTCTATTTTCATTTGAGTGAAAATATAAGAAAACTAAACTCATGCACTAATGCACTAATGCAAACATATTTCAAATGTTTATTCAAATCCACTTTACCAAATATATATATATATATATATAGTTTTCAAACAATTCAAAATTTACTCAAACAATATCTTTCACTCATCTCAATTCAACATTAACATTATATTTTTAGTTCACAATACCCTTAATTAATGTAAAATAACAGTTCACCAAATGAATTCTCAACATGAGAATACTCAATTCAAAAATATATATTCTAAAATAAGCATTTATTAACCCGAAACTAAAATAATCAATTTAAACAAAACATATAGAAACCAAAACTTTGTCACCAAGTCACCTTTACATCCATATCATTTATTTCAATATTTATTAAAAACATAAATAGTTTCTTTATTTATCGTAAAAAGAATACTAATTCAGACACAAACTTACTCAAAATCTAGGGACTAAAGCAAAATATAGAGAAAATTAAATTTAAATACGAGTTTATACAAGATAAGATAATCTATTTTTTCAACTCTTCACCAAAATTAATGACAAATTATAAAATAAATAAATAAATAACAAATAATCTCTCTAAGTAAATAGGAAGTTAATCAATTTAAAAATCTGATTAATTAAAATTGATCCTTAAACCCCAATCTACAATCAAGTATGATTTAAAATAAACCAGATATAAAAAAACCTTAAAAAAAGAGAAGATATTTGTTAAAAGAAGGAAAAAGAAAAATAAAAGAGAAATTCAGGATGTTACAGTTTTATTAGAAACAAATAATTATAGTATTTTATAGTTCATGTCAAATAATCTTACAAGATGAATAAAAATGAATACAGGGAGTAATCATAATTTTATAATTTTGATATAAAGTCCATTTTTCCATATTTTTAGATGATTAATAATTTTGTATCAACTATCTCCATTAATATTACATTGTTCGTTGCAAGAAAAAAAATTATTTTATTTATCACATTAAGGTTTTTATAATAACAACAATTCAATAGATAAACATGGTGAAAAGTGTCTTGAAAGTACGTGCTTATCCACGTGCTTACGTTGGTATTAGTCAGTAATTTTCTGATATTTCTTATTATACCTCAATTATTTTTATTCTTATTTCTTATTAATTAAAGTATGCAAAAAAACATGTGTATATTGTTTAAAATTCAGATTAAGATAAACCAAATTCTAAATTAGTTTAGATATATAACTCAGAAGTTGGAAGAGAAATAATAATATTTGTTAAAGGTGATAGTTGGAAACTCATAGACTCTTCTGTTGACCAGCTCAATATAAAGAAGTTTGATTATTAAAAAAATTTATTGCAATAAGTGAGATTTTAAATATATTTTAAAACCTTATATATAGTTCTATTTATTTATTAACCGTTAAACTTTTGAAAATTTTCATGAATTACTCTTTTATTATTTATATATCTACTATTCACTTACTTTTAATAAGTTTACATACACCGTAGTATATATAAAAATAAAAATGATAAACTACAAATATTATAAATATTGTGTTAAAGCTAATCATGTTTATTGATTAAAAAATGGAAAGAGTAATATTTATTTCTAAAATATAGCATGACTCAATCAAGACCTTTCTATATGATATTCAAAGATCTTTAATATAAATTCAATGAATACAATAATTTCTTTATCTAATATAATGGTTTTAAGAGTTCAAATTTATCCTAACATTAATAATCGATGAATGTTTACGATCCCAAAACTTTGATTAGTTGCTAATTAATACGGAGTAGGTTTGCTTCTCAATGACATGTATTTAAAAAAAAATAATATAAGATTTTTTACATTACAATATTTTGTTTATACAAATAAAGAAATTAGTTATTATTTTTATAATAGATTGAATTTTTTGTTAAAAGAAAAGTGTGGGGAGCGAAGAGATAGAAGCGTTTGGGCCCAAAATTTGAATTCGAAAAGCGAACAGACAAACAGAGACCTATCCCTCTACCTCTGGTATTGTTTCAAACCACACTATATATATCCTTCCTAACACCACATCCTCTGCCGTAAGAAGATAACGAGACAAAAACCCTAGATAACCCCTTTTCTTCTACTACCTCTCAATATGGCGAAAAAGAAAATCTCTCATTCTGCCAATTCTCAAGAATCCAAACACTCCCAAAACGAAACACAAACCATGTCAATGCCTACCCTAACCGATGATTCCTATCTTCAACAGATTCAGAGCCTCAGAAACCTCAATGCCAAACTTCTTAAGGAGACCGCCGAGCGCCGCCAACAGATTGACTCCCTCCAGTCGGAGTTACACCACTCTGCCGTCTCCAACAACGACATGCTCGCTGCCTTCCACATAGAAAAGGTAGTCACTTCGGTTGTCGTGGACAGCCACGTCAAGGGGATGAATCTCTTATTCGACACACTCCTTGGAGAGAAGGATCGCGAGGTTGAACGTCTCCAACGTGAACGGAAAAGCCTCGATTTGCGGTTCCAGAACGAGACGAAGCTGGTTGAGGAGAGTTTAAAGAGGGAGGGGAAGCTTCGAGAAGAAGTGGAGAAGCTTAGGTTGGAAGGTGAAAATGTTTTGTTGCAGAAACAGAGAGACGTCTCGGAGTTGAAAATGGAGCGAGATTCGGCGCTGAAGAGCTCTCGAGAATCGTTTGAGGCTGTTGAAACGTTGAAGGAAGAGATTGAAGCGTTGAGAAGAGGGAAGGATGAGTTTGTGAAGAGGGAGGGGAAGCTTCGAGAAGAAGCGGAGAAGCTTAGGTTGGAAGGTGAAAATCTGTTGTTGCAGAAACAGAGAGACATCTCGGAGTTGAAAATGGAGCGAGATTCGGCGCTGAAGAGCTCTCGAGAATCGTTTGATGCTGTTGAAACGTTGAAGGAAGAGATTGAAGCGTTGAGAATAGGGAAGGATGAGTTTGTGAAGATAAGCAAAAATCAGAAGCAGAAAATAGGTGATCTTGAAGAGGAGTTGATACGAGTCAACGACTCTTGGAAGATGCAAGAGGAGTGCATGCGTGTCAGGCTTGACAATGCGGACGATAAACTTGGTCTTGCGACGCAGAAGGTGGAGGAGATGACGAGGGAGATCAGTTCCTTGATCAAGGAGAAGAAAAAGATAGAAAAGGTTGTTGAGACGTTGACGGAGGAGAATGCTGGAGTTCGTAAGAGTTTGAATGTGGCTATCAATGAGTTGGGGGATAAGCAGCATGAGATTGATGAAGCTATTAGAGTCAAAGGTGAAACAGAGGAGGTGAAGGTTAATCTAGAAAGTGAAATTGTTGATCTGAGAGTAAAAATCAAAGAATTGGAGCAGTCTTACAGGAAGTTTGAAGAGGAAAACTCTCAGTTGCTTTCAGAAGTTGACAATTATAAAAGTACTGTGGAAGAGGTGGAAGTTGAGAAGAAAAACATGAAGAAAGAGTTTGAGGAGGAGAAGAAGAAAGTGGAGAAGTTGGAGCTGCTAACTGCAAAATTGCAGGAAACTGTTGTGAAGAGAGACGCTGATTTGGGACAAATGAGAAGTGATAGAGATAAGCTGAGTGAGAATGGAAAGAAGCTGGAGGGTAATATGAGTGTTTTGAGAAAGGAAAATGAGGCATTACAGAGTAAGCTTTTGGAAGCCAGAAAGGAAGTTGAGGATTTGAGCGCTAAGATTGATGTTTGGTGCAAAAATTGGAACAAGGCCCTTGCACTGTTGAAACATACGGCTACACTTGTGTCTCAACAGAAGGATATTGAAGAGGAGGTGATCCGAAATGGTAAGAATGTTGAAGAAATGGAAGAAATAGCTGTTGAAGAAGTGGAAAAAATAAAGAAGGCATTTGAAAGCAAAGAGGAGATGCTGGATGAAATGAAGCAGAAAGTGGTTTCATTGAACAAGTCTGTGGTGGATGCTCACAAAAGTAAGAACATCTGGACTGTGTTATCCTCTGCCACTACAATTTTTGCTGCTGCCTTAGTTGCTTATGTTGCTAGAGGACGTTGAAGCATTATCCTGTTAACTTAGATGAATAACTTTATATCTTAACATTTTGTAATATGATCAAGATGGTTTAGTAGGTATCTTTTGGCTTATAAAATTTTATCCTTATTATATAGTACAATATGTTGTTTGCAGTGATATTTTTGGCTGGAGAAATTGTTTAGTGTTTCAGAGTAACTAAACAAAATATTTTGTTAATTTTTGGTGTTTTTTGTGATTTATATAATTTTTTAACTTCTGTTTTTGTAATGATGTGTGTTACTTAAAGAACACAAGCACAAATTATATATTTGTTTTTGTGTTAATTGTGTTTTGATATCATTTTAACCATAAGTAAGATATTATTTTTTCAAAACATTTTGGGAACTGTAATTAAGTTTTTGTTATGGAAGAAAAAAGTTACAATTATTTTGTAGCTTAATCTCACGTAAGAACTTGGAAATTTTCTTTTAAAATAAGACATTTTTAACTTTTTTCTTTGTTCATATGAAATACAAATTAAATGTATAAAAATAAAATTTATAATAAAGTCAATATTCAGTTTCATATTTATATAATTTTAAAATTTATTTTTAATCATAAATACGATTATTGAAGTAATTATTATAATTATAATATGGATGACATTTAGGAAATAGTAATCTTTATAAAAGATATTTTTATAAGTTTTTAAATTTTAGTAGTTATTGATAAAAAAAATATTATATTTATAAACATTTTAATTATTGTATTTATATTTTTACAATTTCATTAATTTAAATTGAAATACTTTTATTATTTTTTAAATTTATACAATGTTTAATGAAAATTTCAAGAAGGAATTTGGTTAGTTAATTACTCCTTACTAAGTAAAAATCTAATGGAAAGTTATGATATAATTTTTTTAAGTATAGTAAGGGAAGTGTCATCCTCTCCATGACCTAAAAATCATGAAATAAATAATGCTACATGCCACAAAAATTAAAATATAAAATGTTCTAAAGTTTACAAATATTAATTTTTGTTTGGGTATAAGATAGAATGTACATTTAAAACATTTTTTTTATGTATTATAATATTATGGATTAAATATGTTTTTAGTCCCTTAATTTTTAGTGAAAACTAGAATTAGTCGATTTTCAAAACATTGGTCTAATTCAGTTCCCTAATTTTAGAAATGTATGAATTTAGTCATTTTAACTAAATTTTTCTAAATCTACATTGTACTAAAGATTGAGGACTATATTGGTCCAAAGTTTCGAAGATAGACTAATTTCAATTTTCACTAAAAGTTAAGGGATCAAAAACATACTTAACCCTAATATTATTCTTTTTATGTATGGGTAAACAGTTATCCAACTAATTGAGGATACTTGCTAAAGATGTTTTACACACAATTCTAAAACTAATTTACACACAATTCTAAAACTTAATATTCAAACCCATTTGACTTGGGTTTTGACTGATCTACCTTATGGAAAACAACCTATCATATGTAAATGGGTATACAAAATAAAGAGGCATGCTGATGGGAGTACTAAACGATACAAGGCAAGGTTAGTAGCCAAAGGCTACACATAACAACAAGGCTTAGATTATTACTTTGAGACTTTTTCACCTGTTGTCAAACTCACAACAGTAAGATTGGTTCTTNCTTTAGCANCTTCCAAACATTGGTATTTNCATAAACTAGATGTAAATAATGTTTTTTTACATAGGGATCTAGATGAAGAGGTATACATGTCTCTTCCTCTTGGCTATAAAACAAAAAAATCAGGGCAAGTTT
>NC_028358.1:32365457-32368279 GCF_000741045.1 Vigna radiata var. radiata
ATTATGGAAATAGAAACCTTTTTTTTATCGCAGAAAAAAAAATAGATAAAGAATTCATTATCTATATATATATATATATATATATAGATAATATATATATATATATATATATATATATATATATATATATATAATCAATAATATAATATATATTGTTCTGATAATAAAAACATTGGTTACAAAAAATTATTTTTACATAAACCAATAATTAAGCGGTGACAAGGGACATCTTTATTTTCAGGAACCACTTGATGACAAGATAAAAATATATAATGTCATTATCATTCTATTTAAAGTATAAGACTTAGACTAATGTCTTATAAAACTATTGGCTAATGTTTATTAACTTCACCTGTCTCTTACTTATTGGTTGTCGAAAGCCACCTGGATGATTTTATTCCAGGTCATGGTATATCTTAATTCTAGCAAAAATGATTAATTCGAAGTTAGATAGCCAAATGTCATTCATGAAATACAACAAAACTCAAGGACTGCTCTCCGAGAACCCCTGTTCCTAAACCGAGTGGTGAGGTTCTATACGGACCCACTCTCGTCCTAAACCGAGCGGTGAGGTTCTATACAGACTCACTCTCATCCTAAAAACCCAGGGAACGCTCTCTGAGAACCCCTGTTCCTAAACCGAGCGGTGAGGTTCTATACGAACCCACTCTCGTTCTAAATCGAGTTGTGATGTTTTATACGAACTCACTCTCGTCCTAAACACCCAGGAACGCTCTCTGAGAACCCCTGGTCCTAAACCGAGCGGTAAGGTTCTATACGGACTCACTCTCATCCTAAAAACCCAGGGAACGTTCTCCGAGAACCCCTGGTCCTAAGTCGAGGGGTGGGGAACGTTCTTCGTGAACCCTCACTCTCGTCAAAATTCAAGCGGCAAAGTCTCATCATCAAAACCTTTGGTAATNAATCTTTCTCGCCAATTTAAATTCGTTCGACATACTTCAACTCCTTCCTACCTACAAACAGCTGCTCGGGGCTTGGGAGCTTAATGTACCGTACCTAATAATGACATATTTTGCTATGATTTCAGTAGTGAATTGAGAGAAAATGTCAACTCTTTATTAGCTTTGTACCTTCTTTATGCCTCAATTTGTTAAGTTTCTAAGTAGCTACATCTTTAGTTGAATTGATTTAAACTGCTTCACTAATCCCCACTTTTTGGTTGTTAGATCATGCACCTGAAGGTTGTTGTCCAAA
Organism: Vigna radiata var. radiata; assembly: GCF_000741045.1. Taxonomy (NCBI): domain Eukaryota; kingdom Viridiplantae; phylum Streptophyta; class Magnoliopsida; order Fabales; family Fabaceae; genus Vigna; species Vigna radiata. The sequence continues at coordinate 32,366,673 of NC_028358.1, forward strand.
TTGAAGAATGGAAGAACCACATAAGCAAGAATGAACATAAAAGAAGAAATATTGAACAAAGATTGATGCTGCCGCTGGGGTGCAACTGAGCCTCATTCTTCTCTAGAATGTTGTAGCCGAGGTACAGCTGGGGTGCAGCTGAGCGCCCAGTTCTCTGGAAGTCTGCAGCTGGGGTGCAGCTGGGGTACAGCTAAGCGCCCAACTCTCTGGAAGTCTACAGTTGGGGTGCAGCTGAGGTGCAGTTGAGCGCCCAGCTCTCTAGAAGTCTGCAACTCGGGTGCAGCTGAGGTGCAGCTGGGATGCAGCTGAGGTGCAGCTGAGTGGTGGCAATGCTGATGTGGAAAAATTAGGTCTTTTTAGGCCTAAAACGCGTGGGACTTTGGATCTTTTGCTGCCCAAACACGATTCCTCTCATTTGGAGCTCTTGGAGGCGAGTTAGGTACTATGGGAACAATCCTTCTTCATCCTTGGGTTTTCTTTCTTCTTCTATTTCCACCATTGTTGTAAGCTTAAGCTCTCCATTCATGGAGAGCTAGTTTTATTATTGTTGGGGGATTGATGTAGCCACTTAACTCTTATGTAAACTACTTTGTTTTGAATGAATATATGCCTCTTTCATTGATTGTTAGTGTTTAATTCCTTCTCTTAATGCTTGTTGTNAAGTTGCTACCCATGACATGATTTTAGGGTTTGCTTGATATTGGGAAATGTTGGGTAAATCTTGACTTGGGTTAAACACCTAAAGGAAATAGTGTCTAGGGATAGAACTAGGACCTTTGGTTGTCTTAAAATCTCATTTCTTAATGCGAAACTAATTGTCAGGTTTTCCAAGGGATTGGAGCCTAATAAGGAAGTCTAGGCTCTTGCTACTAAGGGATTGGGGTTTGAGTAAATTAGTAGATTAACTTTGACATATTGATGAAGAGGAAGTGATTTTATTTACATAAGAGTGAAGTCAGTGAAAGCATACCCCCAACGATATGATTCCATATCATTTCTAATCTTACCATTTCCAAGTGTTTGAGTGCTTAAGATCACTTTTATCATTTATGTTTTATAGTTACTTTAATTGAACCAAAACTCAATTTATGGAAGCATTCTTTAGTCTAGGTTAGTTAGAAATTATACGATTGTCTAGTGCAACGAGTCTCTTGGGAAACGATATCCGGTCTTACCGATTTTATTACTTGAACGATTTGGTACGCTTGCCAAAGTCTCAACAAGTTTTTGGCGCCGTTGCTCAGGATGCAATGCTTGCACAAAACAAACTTCTTACCCAACAAATGGAGCTCCTGACCCAAAGTATGGCTAAGTTACCTCATCAGTTGCAAGTAATACAAAGTCAAGCTAAACCACATCACCAAGTTATGAGATGTGATTTCTGTGGAGATAACCATCCTAATGGCCATTGTCAAGTTCCTAGTGGTTCCCAATCTGAAGAAGTCAATTATATGGGAAACCAAGGAAGACAAAACCTCTTCAACAACCCTTTCCCTAATCCTTCTAACCAAGGGTGGAGGCAAGCTTAAGGAGCTTCTGGTAGTAGAAATTCTTATCAACCTGCTCATCAATACTCATCTCAGAGTGATAGGACTACAAAACTTGAA
>NC_028358.1:32368857-32369679 GCF_000741045.1 Vigna radiata var. radiata
AACAACAACAAAAAAAACAAGAACATGAACAATAATAGCAACAACACCAAAAACAAGAACTACAAGAAAGCTAACAACAAGAACAAGAAAACCAACAACAACAAGAAGAAAAAGAATAACAANAACAAGAAAACCAAGAACTTAAACAACAACTACAAGAAAAAGATGAACAACAACAATAACAAGAACAAATTCAACAAAAACAAGAACAACAAAAAACAACAATAATAAAAACAACAAAACAACAACCACAAAAAAAAAAAAAACAAAAACAACAATAACAACAACAACAAAGCAACAACAACAGAAAACAAAACAAGAACAACAACAACAATAACAAAAACAAGAACTACAGGAAATCCAACAACAACAAAAACAATAAGAAAAATAAGAATAAGAACAAGAACAAAAACAACAAGAAATCCAAAAACAACTATAAGGAAAAGAAGAACAACAAGAGCAACAACAAAAACAAGAAAAAAAAACAAAAAAAAAAACAACAATAATAACAACAAAACAAGAGCAACAACAAAAAGAATAAGAACAAGAACAACAATAACAAGAAGAAGAAAAACAAGAACAAGAACAAGAAAAATAACAACATTATCATCATCATCAACAACAACAAGAACAACAAAAACAACAACAACAAGAACAACCAGAACAACCAGAACAATAACAAATAGAACACCAAGAAGAACAAGAACAACAATAATAACAATAACAAGAAGAAGAAAACAAGAACAATATACTAATTATTCTTTATGATTATGCAAAACTAAAACATCTGCAATAATACGTTATAAGAGAATGAAAATGAAC
>NC_028358.1:32370464-32376365 GCF_000741045.1 Vigna radiata var. radiata
AACATGTACAAGTTTTAAATGGAATAAGAAAATGCAGGAAAATTGAACTCAACTTAAAACGACAACTAATCTAAAACTCAACTAGGCAAACAAAAAAATAATNTTGAAAAGTAGGTGAACACTAAAACTTTCTCAAACCAGAAAAACAAAATTCAACACAATTTTTGAAGAACTTTTGGACGAGAAAAGGGTGTTAAACACATCCTAGAAATCTACAAGGACCCAAAAATTCACGTGTGAAAGCCTAAAAATATGTTGAAACTAACAATAATGAACTAGAAACATAAAACTAATCTAATGTATACTCGTATCACTACCAACACAATAGAATAACTATGCCAACAAAATATAATTCATCAAACTAACTTAAAACTCTATATAACTACTTAAAAGAACTAGGGATGCAAAATATAACAAGAATACTAGAACAACAAAAACAACAAGAACTACAAGAAAACCAAGAACAAAAACAACAATTACAAGAAAAAGAAGAACAACAACAAAAACAACAAAAAGAAGAAGAAGAACAACAACAACAAAAATAAAAACGACAAAAAAAACAACAATAATAACAAAAACAAAACAACAATAACAACAAAAACAACAAAAACAATTATAACAACAAAACAACAACAAACAGAACAACAACAATAACAACCACAACAAGAAGAACAAGAACTACAAGAAAACACACAACAACAAGAATAAGAACAACAAGAAAACCAAGAACAAAAACAATAACAAGTAAAAAAAAAGAAGAACAACAACAATAACAAGAACAACAAGAACAATAAAAATAAAAACAACAAAACAACAACATCAACAAGAACAAGAACAACAATAATAACAATAACAACAACAAAACAAGAACAATAATACAACAACAACAAAAACAACAAACTAATTATTCTCTATGATTATGCAAAACTAAAACATCAGCAATAATACACTATAAGAAAATGAAAATGCAGGAAAATTGAACTCAACGTAAAACGACAACTAATCTAAAACTCAATTAGGCGAATAAAAAAATAATCTTGAAAAGTAGGTGAACACTAAAACTCTATCAAACCAGAAAAACAAAATTCAACAGAATTTTTTAAGAACTTTTGGACGAGAAAAGGGTGTTAAAAACATCCTAGAAATCTACAAGGGCCCAAAAACTCACGTATGAAAGCCTAAAAATGTGTTAAAACTAACAATAATGAACTAGAAACATAAAACTAATCTAATGTCTACTAGTATCACTACCAACACAATAGAATAACTATGCCAACAAAATATAATTCATCAAACTAACTTAAAACTCTATATATAACTACTTAAAAGAACTAAGGATGCAAAATATAGCAAGAATACTAGAACAATAACAAGAACTACAAGAAACCCAACAACAAGAAAACCAAGAACAAAAACAACAACTACGAGAAAAAGAAGAAAAAGAACAACAAAAAAAAAAGCAACAAAAAAAACAATAACAAAAACAAAACAACAATAACAACAACAAAAATATAAACAACAATAATAACAACAACAAAACAGCAACAAACAGAATAAGAACCATAACAACCACAACAAGAAGAACAAGAACTACAAGAAAACACACAACAACAACAAGTATAAAAACAAGAAAACCAAGAACAAGTAAAAGAAAAAGAATAACAACAACAATAACAAGAACAACAACAAGAACAATAAAAATAAAAACATCAATAAAAACAACAACAAACAATACATGAACTAAACAATAGTAACAACAACAAAAAACATACAAAACAAGAACAACGACAACAACAATAAAAACAAGAACTTCAAAAAAACCAACAAAAACAAGAACAAAAAGAAAAAAAACAACAAAAAAACCAACAACAACTACAAGAAGAAGAAGAACAACAATAACAAGAATAACAACAACAACAACAAGCAAAACAACAACAAGAACGAGAACAACAACAACATCATCATCATCAACAACATGAACAAGAACAAGAAAAACAAGAAAAACAACCAGAACAAGAACATTTAGAACAAAAACAATAACATCAACGGGAACAACAACAACAAGAACAACATTAACAACAACAAAACAAGAACAATAAACTAATTATTCTCTATGATTATGCAAAATTAAAACATCAACACTACTACACCACTATAAGAAAAGGAAAATGAACCAACATGTACAAGTTTTAAATGGAATAAGAAAATGCAGGAAAATTGAACTCAACTTAAAACAACAACTAATCTAAAACTCAACTAGGCAAAAAAAGAAATAATCTTGAATAGTAGGTGAACACTAAAACTATATCAAACCAGAAAAACAAAATTCAACACAATTTTTGAAAAACTTTTGCACGAGAAAAAGGGTGCTAAACACATCGTAGAAATCTAAAACGACTCAAAAACTCACAAGTGAATGCCTAAAAATGTGCTTAAACTAACAATAACAAACTAAAGATAAAACTAATCTAATGTCTACTCGTATCACTACCAACAAAATAGAGTAACCATGCCAACAAAATATAATTCATCAAACTGACTTAAAACTCTATTTAACTACTTAAAAGAACTAAGGATGCAAAATATAATAAGAATACTAGGACAACAATAACAACAACAACAAGAATAAGAACTACAAGAAAACGAACAACAAAAACAACAAGAATAGGAACAACAAGCCAAGAACAAAAACAACTATAAGAAAAAGAAGAACAACAATAACAAAAACAAGAACAAAAATAAAAACAACAATAACAAACAAAACAAGAACAACAATAACAAGAACAAAAAAAGAACGAGAACAACAACATCATCAATAACAAAAACAAGAACAATAAAAACAACTAAAATAGCAACAACATCAACATCAACAAGAATAACAATAACAACAAAAAAAGAACAATAATACAACAAGAACATTAATTTAATTATTCTTTATGATTATGCAAAACTAAAACATCCACATTATACACTATAAGAGAATGAAAATGAACCAACATTTACAAGTTTTAAAAGGAATAAAAAATTGCAAGAAAATTGAACTCAACTTAAAATAACAACTAATCTAAAACTCAACTAGGCAAACAAAGAAATAATCTTGAATAGTAGATGAACACTAAAACTATATCAAACCGAAAAAACAAAATTCAACACAATTTTTAAAAAACTTTTGGACGAGAAAAGAATGCTAAACCCATCCTAGAAATCTACAAGGACCCAAAAACTCATGAGTGAATGCCTAAAAATAGGCTTAAACTAAACATAAAACTAATCTAATGTCTACTCGTATCACTACCAACATAATTGAATAACTATGCCACCAAAATATAATTCATCAAACTAACTTAAAACATTATTTAACTACTTAAAAGAACTAAGGATGCAAAAACAAGAATTACAAAAAAACCAACTACAACAAGAACAACAAAAATAAGAACAAAACGAACAACAAAAACAAGAAGAAAGCAAACAACTACAAGATAAAGAATAACAACAATAACAAAAACAACAACAAAAATAAAAACAACAAAAACAATAATGATAACAAGTTTTGGATGATATAAGAAAATGTAGAAAAATTGAAAGCAACTCAAAACTATAAATAATCTAATATTCAACTAGCAAACCAAGAAATATAATACTAATTAATAGGTAAAAACTAAAACTACATTAAACATGAAAAGTAAAATGCAACACCATTGTTTAAAGTGTTATATGGTAGAAGAGAACTAAAACAAAACCAAAAGCTAAAAATCTACTTAGACCAATTTTAAAAGTTTAGAATAGTAAAACAAAAATTAAACCAAGGATAACACTTACAGACTACAGGAACATGCACTACTCGTACCTAACCAAAACAAGATAAAAAAAACTAGCTATAAGAATTGAACTTTATAAACTATTTGGATTTTCGAAATCAAACAGCAACCATAGAAAAAAAAAAGTTCAAAATTTCAATTCTTCCACTTATATTAAAGATAAGTAAATAAGGAATACAATACAAAAGGAATAAAATCAAATGGATAACTATAAATAAAGTTATAAATCAACCAAGAAAAATAGATCAAATCTTTGCATTTATAAATATTCAACGATGCAAAATAATATATCAAGCTAANCTGTCACACAAGCAAAGTATATGACTCTATTTAAAAGACAATTAAAAGTCTAGAATCCTAATTTCGGACATCTAATGTTATAAGGCTTAAAGTTTAATCTCTTTTAGCCTAAATAACTCCTAAACACGTGAAACAAAGATTCAAACAAGCTTAATTCNTATGGTGAGGCTTGTAGCTTTGGCTAACAAGACACACTCACCAACTAAAGATGAAAAATTCAAACCAAACAAGAAAATCGCCAAAGGTTGAAAGAGCACCAAGGACTCTTCCAAAACACTTGGACTTTAATGGCCTTTTACATAGAAATCCAAAAGAAAAGTAAAACTAACACAGATTACAAAATAGCGANTACAAAACAGAAACAAATTCACAACTATGCTGAATCTCCTTGAGCTGATTCCTTTTCACTCTTACGGAACTGTTTCAAAACTCCACAAATTCTCACGCTCTACACATTCTCTCTCGGCTTTACTGCACCAACACCACTCTCTTCTGGATAGTCCACGTTTGAAAGTGCTTGGAAGCCACTCATCCAATGTCAAATCTGCACATTTCAACAAACATACCAACAAAGAAATAGCACATAAGAATTGCAACGCATCAATCAGGAATTTGCAATGAGACAACACTTAAACCAGAATTTTCAATACAGCAGAACAAGATAATGGAATGAACACTAAGGACAAGACTCCACAAAGTGACTTAAAGCAGCATTTACAACTAAGTGCACTAAAAAAATTGGAATAAGTGCAATGACCGCTCAAAAACCAGCAGAAACAAGTCAAATAATTCATTCACTCATGAAATCAATAATTGGAAACCACTCTTTCTCACAGTCTTTAAGTGTTTGCACGCAGTCACACAAACTCTCTCTCTCTAGTGCCAAGGAAATTAGGCCAATTCAACCATACAAATGTCACAAACGGGTGTTCTCTCTGTTGTTTAATGCACTCAGCTTAATGTTTTAAGGAAAATTCAGCCTTGGTAGCTCACAGGTTAGAGAATATTTCAGACCACCACCACCTAAAATGCTACCATTCACACTAACTTCTTCCTTTCAAATTGTTCATAAACAACACCACAATCCAAGGTAAAAACCAGCCACAAATATCCAATGTAGGCCTCTATACAATGCACCAGGAACAAGGACTCAGCAGGAACAAATTGTTTTTTCTTACACTTTGAGGACAAAACCAGAATTCCATGAAATACAATCAAACAATTAAAGGTCCACACAGCAAAAAGAACCTACCACAGCTCTAGAACAGATGAAGAAAACTAAAATGACCAGACAATTGAATCAGATTGACAGATTTAAAGGTCCACACTGTTTATACCAAACTGTTTGATAAAAATTCCCCAATGAAATGCAGTGAACTGACCATTATTTGCCCGATCCTTTTCTTTTAGTGCTTCGACTCCTCCCAGGTGTCGTCTTCTCATGTGAAAAAGGGCATGCAAGTGTTGAAATGTTCTTAGGAATCAAACCTATATAAATCAATGAGAAATAAATTTTTCATTTTCTGAAGCAAAGAAGAAAACAAACTCAAATTTGCCAATTCTACTTAAAAACCACAATATATATATATATATATATATATATATATATATATATATATATATATATATATATATATATATATATATATATATATTTCAAATGCTTTATTTGTCTGTCTTTTCTTGTTTTTCCTATTTTGCTTTTACCTTTTTTAGGCTTACAATAAATGTCCAACAAAATCTACATAATAATTTGAATCTTAACACGAAAAAAAAAGTCCAT
>NC_028358.1:32377485-32398964 GCF_000741045.1 Vigna radiata var. radiata
CGGATCTAGACGGAGGAGAATCAGCGATGGGGAGCGAGACGGAGGGAAGATTGGATAACTTGGAGATGACGGTCGAGGGAATCAAAGATGAGACCGCAACGATCAAACGCGACGTGGAGCAATTGATGAAAATGTGGGGTGGAGGTTCGAACCATCAAGGGAGCGGTTATGAAGGAAGCAGTAGTTCCGTGAACGAGAACTCAGGGAGGGGCGATACTGGGGGAATCGCATTCAATTGGAGGAAGAAGGTGGAACTACCATCATTCGAAGGCGGAGACCCATACATTTGGATGACTCGGGCTGAAAGATCTTTTGACATTCAGAAGGTAGCGGAGGAGGATAAGGTCGAACTCGCTTACATTAATATGGAGGGAAGCGCGAGTTATTGGTTCAAGTATTGGCGGGAGAAAACCAAAAATCGGACATGGAGGGGTTTGAAGGATGGGTTGATCAACCGTTTCGGTGGTGGGTTTCGGGGAACGGTTTACGAATAGCTGGCCACCCTGAGGCAAGAAGGAGCGCTGGAAGAGTTTGTAAGAAGTTTCGAGATGCTACTCGGTTAGACCCATGGCCTATCGGAGGAGCTGATTTTGGGTTTCTTTCTGGCGGGGTTACGTGAAGATATTAAAGGCCAGGTTAGAATTCAGAGTCCTCTTGATTTGATGGTCGCAATCAGGGTTGCGAGGGACGTGGAAGACGCCATAAATCGTGCATGCGGAGGAGTTTGGAACGGGCTCAAGATGACCCACGTGGGTAATCGAACTGCATCGGCGATAGTAAGGGCTGAAGGAGATCGCAGTATCGCGACGAGGGCTGGTGGGTTAGAAGGAGCGGGTACGACCAGGAGAGAAGGTGCGACGGTGGCTAATAGCACTTATGCGAGGGGCAATGGTTCGGTCGGAGGAGAAAATAAGAATCGAATGGTCAGAAACTTACCTTATCCAGAGTATTTGAAGAGGAGGGAAGAAGGGAGGTGCTTCCGATGCGGAGGGCCGTTCGCACCGGGTCACCGATGTGCGGAGAAGGGCTTGAGAGTCCTGCTTCTTGCAGAGGATGAGGAGGGCGACTTGGAGGAAAACGCTAGGCTGGAGGAGAAATCCATGGAGCTCTTGGCATGCTCGGCGGAGGGTCTAACGCCTCCCAAAACCATGAAGCTGACCGGGGTGATAGGCGACAAACGCGTGGTAGTCTTGATCGATAGCGGAGCCAGCCATAATTTCATCAACTGGAAGGTGGTGGAGGAAATGAGGCTTCTGGTAACAGAGACGGCCACCTACGCGGTGAGTTTGGGTGACGGGTGTAAGAAGTGGACCAGTGGAAGATGTGAAAAGGTGGAATTGACGCTGGGTAATGTGAAGGTAGAGGAGGACATGTATGTGTTTGATCTCGGTGGAGTGGATTTAATATTGGGTATTGCATGGTTGGCAAAACTGGGTGAGGTGGTTATTAACTGGAAAGAGATGTCTATGCAATATGTGGTGGATGGAGAGAAAAAGAAAATCTGCGGTGATCCAGCTATGGCAAGACAGCTGGTGGAGGCAGATGCACTCACCAAAATCGCAGACGCTNAGTCATGGTTTTTGGTGTGGGAACTGTGCATAGTGGAGGACAGGGGAGACGGTGACGGGATGAATGATTTGACGGTGCAGCAGAAGGCANACATCAGTAAAGTTTTGAGGGCCCACTGCAAGGTGTTTATGGAGAGAGAAGGACTACCTCCTTCACGTGATTCACAGCACCGTATAGTGCTTAAGGAGGGTAAGCATCCTATAAATGTAAAGCCTTATAGGTATCCTTTCTTCATGAAAGAGGAGCTGGAGAAACAGGTTGCAGATATGCTTCGGGCTGGAATTATTCGACCCAGTCAAAGCCCATTTTCCAGTCCAGTAATTTTAGTGAAAAAGAAAGATNGAAGCTGGAGATTTTGTGTGGATTACCGGGCATTGAACAAGGCTACTGTACCGGATAAATTTCCTATTTCGGTAATTGAAGAACTGTTGGATGAGCTCAAGGGTGCTAAATTTTTTTCTAAGCTGGANTTGAAGGCGGGTTACCACCANATACGAATGAGAGAGGAAGACATCCACAAGACTGCCTTCAGAACCCACCAAGGCTTGTTCGAATTTATGGTGATGCCTTTCGGGTTAATGAATGCCCCTGCAACGTTTCAAAGTGCCATGAACAGATTAATGGCACCCTATTTGAGGAAATGGGTACTGGTTTTCTTTGATGACATATTGGTGTACAGCCCTTCTTGGGAGGAGCATGTCCACCACTTGACGTTGGTACTGCATTTGCTGGAAGAGAATGAGTGGGTAGCAAATCAAAAGAAATGTGAGTTTGGAAAAAGGAGGATTCAATATTTGGGACACCAGATTTCGGAGAAAGGAGTGGAGATGGATCGGGATAAGATAAGGGCTATGGTGGAGTGGGAAGAACCCCGGAATTCGAAAGCATTGAGAGGTTTTTTGGGTTTGATGGGGTATTATAGGAGGTTTGTGCTGAAGTATGGGGAACTAGCTAAACCTCTCACGGAGTTGACGAAAAAAGGAAAGTTTGAGTGGTCTGCAGAAGCCAGGGCAGCCATGGAAACTCTGAAAACAGCAATGACAACAGCACCGATGCTAACATTACCTGACTTTACAAAGGAATTTCATGTGGAGTGTGATGCTTCTGGGAATGGAGTGGGCGCTGTATTGATGCAACAAAGGAAACCCATTGCTTTCTTCAGCAGGGATAAGACCCTATCTATTGGGGAGGAGGTTTGTGGTTTATACGGATCAGCGCAGCCTCAAATATCTGTTGGAGTAAAGAATAACGACGCATAGCCAGCAGAATTGGATAGCCAAGTTGATGGGATACNATTTCGAGATAGTTTATAAATTAGGAAGCTCCAACAAGGTAGCAGACGCCCTGTCTCGTAAAGAAGAGGGGAGTATGGAGGAGGGAGAACTACGGGCACTTTCCAGGCCTTATTGGCATGATTTTCAAGAGGTTTTGAAAGAAGTAGAAGAAGATGACATGCTGCGAAAGATTGTGAATGATCTTAAGGAGGACCCAACGAGCCATGAAGCATACACGATGGAGATCGACTTCATTATAAAGGAAGGTTGGTTTTATCAGCTAAATCAAATTGGATTCCCAAGCTTTTAGCGGAGTTTCATGTGATGAGTACAGGAGGCCATTCGGGTGTGTTTCATACTTACCGGAAGATTGCCCAATCATTATATTGGCCAGGAATGAAGAGAACGGTGACTGAGTTTGTCACGAGTTGTGTAATCTGTCAACAACACAAGTACCTAGCTGCCTCTCCTCAAGGTCTCTTGCAGCCATTGCCGATTCCACAAGCCATTTGGGAAGAAATAAGCCTTGGTTTCATTGTTAAGCTACCCAAATCACATGGGTTTGACGCCATACTAGTGGTAGTTGACAGGCTGAGTAAGTATAGTCACTTTATTGCTTTGAAACATCCTTATTCANCTCNCACGGTTGCAGAGAAGTTTGTTCAAGAAATAGTAAGGTTACATGGGATACCTATGTCGGTAGTTAGTGATAGAGATCCCCTGTTTTTGAGTGTATTTTGGAAAGAGCTCTTCAGGATGCAGGGTACTCAGCTTAGTATGAGCACGCCATATTTGAGGTGTTTTTGCTCAGAGCAACTGTTAGACAATTAAAAGTATATATGAGGAGGAATAAAAGAAGAGAAAGTTAGTGGCGGGTAGAGGGGAAATCAGTTAGAGGAGAGAGGGTGAGTTTGTTAGAAGGGAGAGAGAGTATAAATAACAAATAGTTTGAGAGAGGAAGGGGATTGAGAATTTTGGAACTAAGACTGGACCTCTTGGCCAGTGGAGGAAGGGAGGCTTCCTTGGGGGAGAGTTAGATAATGTATTCATCTTTTCTTATCATTACAGAGGAAATATCAATACATATATATACATATCTCTTACACTGTTGAGTGGGTGTGCGTTTTTTTTGCTGCTGTTCGGTTCCTTGCATAAAGGAACCTAACAGATTTGATCCGACCTGCCGGATCATTTCGGAGGGAAGAGGAGTGCGTGTGATCGGAGAAGAATGGAGGGGCGAATGGTGGCTGTGGAGTCGACGATGGAGGAGTTGAAGGTAGAAATGCGAGCGATGACTCTTGAGTTTCGACGAGCCTTCGGAAAACGTTCTGGAACCCGCGATAGGAGTTCTGAGGGGATTCAAAATTCCATCCATGGTGATCGAGAACGAAGTTCGACGGAGAGTACTGATGAAGAATCAGAGGAGGACCGGGACGACGTACAACGCAGTTGGATGAAGCGAGTTGAGCTTCCAACTTTTGAAGGTACTGATCCAACGGGGTGGATAGCGAAGGCTGAGAAATTTTTTGACATCCAGGGAGTGACGGAGAAAGAGAAGATGAAGTTAGTGTATATCTGCATGGACGGAGGCGCTAACTACTGGTTTCGCTTCTGGCGGAAGAAAACCTGACATCCAACATGGAAGGCGTTCACGAAGGCGTTGACGAGGAGGTTCGGCGGATTGAATAGGGGAACCGTTTTTGAGAAGTTGGCCGCGGTGCGACAGAGAGGGGGCGTCGATGAGTATATCCAGGAGTTCGAAGTACTCGTGGCGCAGGTGACCGGAGTAACCGAAGACCAATTGTTGGGGTATTTTTTCGCGGGTTTGCAGGAGGGATTGCGAAACGCTGTGAGACCGCATGACCCTTGCGACTTGTTGACGGCGATGGAGAGAGCTAGGGACATCGAACAAATGGGATGGACGTCGCGAGGAGGTAGTGGAATGGGAGGAAGAGGCGGAGCAACTTGGGGAAGATACTCCGCGAGTTCAGGGACGGTGGCGAGGACANAAACTTTTCGCGGACCGTCGGAGGGATCGGTGAATGGCGGCGGAGGGCAAGGAATGAAGAAGGACGTTAGTGCTAATACCATGGCTTCGAAGGCTGGTAACAGTGGAGGAGGAACCGCGGGACGAGGTGTTNGNANCCTGCCTTACCAAGANTACATGAAGNGGCGAGAAGAAGGACGNTGTTTCCACTNCGGCGGACCTTANAGTCCAGGCCATCGTTGCGCTGAACGGAGCATGCGNGTGATGATATTGGCGGAGGAGGACGAAGATGAAGAAGCAGAGGCAAGTGTCGAAGTAGAACAGAAGGCTATGGAGNTGTCGGGATTGTCCGCNGGTGGCCTCTCGCAATCGAACACGATGAAGCTGCAAGGGTGGGTGCAGGGGAAGAGAGTTCTGGTGCTTATTGACAGTGGAGCTACCCATAGTTTTATATCCACCCGATTGGTGAAAGAGCTGGGTCTGGAGTGCACCGACCCACGCCCTTATAAAGTGTGTCTAGGGGATGGGCAAAGGAAAGAAACCAGCGGGTATTGCACAGGAGTCTCGGTGTTACTANAAAACTTAGAAGTTAGAGATAAGTTGTATCTCTTTGAATTAGGCGGTGTGGACATAATATTGGGAATGACTTGGTTATCCTCCCTAGGAGAAATCAAAGTAGATTGGGGACAGCTCATCATGAAGGTGGCGCATGGAGGAAGAGAAGTGGAGGTAAAGGGGGATCCATCATTGACACGTAGGGTGGTGACTCCTGAAGCTCTTATAAAAGAAAAAGGGATTGAAATGTTGACTTTAGTATGGAGCTTAAGCCAAACAGAATTGATGGATGAGAAGATGGAAGAGAGTGACTTAATGCAAGATGAAGAGGTAGAGTTGGAACAAATTCTGAGTGCTTTTGAAGGGGTATTCCGAGACCCTCGAGGCCTCCCACCCGAGAGGAGAGTGGATCACAGAATTCCCTTAAAAGAGGGTAGTGAGCCCGTCAATGTGAGGCCATACAGGTACCCTCATGGAATGAAAGCTGAGATAGAGCGTCAGGTGGAAGAGATGCTGAATTTGGGCATTATCAGGCCCAGTAACAGTCCATACTCTAGTCCTGTAATATTAGTGAAAAAGAAGGATGGAAGTTGGAGGTTTTGTGTGAATTATAGGGCATTGAACAAAGTAACAGTGGCTGATAAATACCCCATTCCAGTCATTGAGCTGCTGGATGAACTTCAAGGTGCATCATACTTTTCTAAAGTTGATTTAAAAGCTAGGTATCATCAGATAAGAATGAAGAGGGAAGACATTCCAAAAACTGCTTTTTGGACACATCAAGGGCATTATGAATTCCTTGTGATGCCCTTTCGATTAACAAATGCCCCAGCCACATTCCAAGACATGATGAATTCAGTTTTAAGGCCGCTATTGAGGAGGTTTGTGTTAGTATTTTTTGACGATATACTCATCTATAGCAAGAGTTGGGAGGAGCATTCTCAACACCTCACTCAAGTCTTAAAAAAGTCTTGGCTGAACATGAACTTTTTGCAAACAAAAAGAAGTGTGAATTTGGGAGAAGACAAGTGAGATATTTAGGGCACAAGATATCGGCAATAGGGGTGGAGATGGACAGGGAGAAGGTTGCAGCTGTCTTGGAATGGCCAGAACCCAGAAACATCAAGGAGTTGAGAGGGTTCCTTGGGTTAACTGGGTATTATCGCAGGTTCATTAGGGACTATGGGAAAATGGCTAAACCCCTTACTGANTTGTTGAAAAAAGGGATGTTTAAATGGTCTAAAGAGGGGGCCATGGCAATGCAGAAGCTTAAAGAGGCAGTGACTACAGCTCCAGTGTTGATTCTCCCTGATTTTGAGCAAACCTTTGTTGTAGAATGTGATGCTTCGGGTACAGGCATTGGGGCTGTTTTGTCCCAGAAAAACAGACCCATAGCCTTCTTTAGTAAGGCGTTATCTGAGTCTTCCTTAACCAAGTCCATTTATGAGAAGGAATTAATGGCACTTGTGCTTGCTATACAACATTGGAGGCCATATCTATTGGGTCAGAAGTTTGTTGTCTTTAATGATCAGAAGAGTTTGCGTTATTTACTGGAACAACGCATTACAACTCAAAGTCANNAAAATTGGCTAGCTAAACTTTTGGGGTACGAATTTGAAATCAAATATAGGACAGGTGCTTCCAATCATGTGGCAGATGGGTTATCCAGAAAAGGCATGGAAGAGGAGGAAACAGACAAGATGCTACGAATGATATCACGGCCATATTGGCTTGAATTTCAAGAGATCATGGAGGAGGTGGAAAAAGATGAGAGTTTGCAGAAGGTGCTGGAGGAATTAAAGGTAGACCCTAACTCTCATCAAGCTTATACGTTGGAGCATGGAAGATTACATTACAAGGGGAGACTTGTCTTATTAGCAAAATCTGTTTGGATCCCTCGCTTGTTGGCTGAATTCCATGGTAGTGTCACAGGAGGGCATTCCGGGGTTTACAGAACCTTTAGACGGGTGGCCCAATCTTTGCATTGGATAGGAATGAAGAAAACTGTTACAGATTTTGTGGCTGCATGTCTAGTATGCCAACAACACAAATACTTGGCAGCTTCTCCTCAAGGATTGTTGCAGCCTTTGCCTATACCCAACGCCATTTGGGAGGAGATTAGTATGGATTTTATTGTCCAATTACCCAAATCTCATGGATTTGATACTATATTGGTTGTGGTGGACAGACTTAGCAAATATGGCCATTTTATCCCAGTCAAACACCCTTATACAGCCANATCAATCGNTGCATTGTTTGTGAAGGAAGTGATTCGGCTTCACGGGATACCCATGACCATTGTANGTGATCGCGACTCAACATTCATGAGTGTTTTTTGGCAGGAGATCTTCCGCCTGCAGGGAACTCAACTGAACATGAGTACTGCTTATCATCCACAGTCAGATGGCCAAACAGANGTGCTGAATAGGGTGCTNGGAACTTATTTGCNTTGTTTTAGTTCTGAACAACCAAAAATTTGGAGTACAGTCTTGCCTTGGGNGGAATATTGGTACAACACTAGTTACNAAGGAGCTTCAAAATGCACACCTTTNGAAACTGTGTATGGAAGACTCCCTCCAACTCTCACACGTTTCATTCCTGGAGAAACAGTGGTGGAAGCCGTTGCACAAGAATTACAAACACGAGATGAGGCTTTGACACAACTTAAATATCATCTAACCAGAGCTCAAGACCAGATGACTCACTATGCCAACAAGAAGAGGATGGACACCAAGATCAAGGAGGGAGATTGGGTATTCTTGAAAATCCGGCCTCATAGACAGACTTCTATGCCCACACGCTTACACCCAAAACTTTCTGCACGGTATTATGGACCATTTTTGGTGGAGAAACAATTAGGACCAGTTGTTTTTCGCTTGNAGTTACCTACATCATCAAGAATCCACCCTGTTTTTCATGTTTCCCAATTGAAGCTAGCTATAGGGGATCATTCGGTGGAAGGGCATCTTCCCACTAAACTGCAAGTTGACAGCCCTATGTACACCCCTTTAAAGGTATTACAGCGCAGGAATCAGCTGCAACAAGGAGAGGAGATTCCCCAAGTTTTAATCCAATGGCAAGAAGGTGGGTTGGATGGAGCTACTTGGGAAGAGGAATAATACATTCGACAACAGTTCCCTGACTTCAACCTTGAGGACAAGGTTGATCTTGGGGAGGAGGGTAATGTTAGACAATTAAAAGTGTATATGAGGAGGAATAAAAGAAGAGAAAGTTAGTGGCGGGTAGAGGGGAAATCAGTTAGAGGAGAGAGGGTGAGTTTGTTAGAAGGGAGAGAGAGNAGAGGGGAAATCAGTTAGAGGAGAGAGGGTGAGTTTGTTAGAAGGGAGAGAGAGTATAAATAACAAATAGTTTGAGAGAGGAAGGGGATTGAGAATTTTGGAACTAAGACTGGACCTCTTGGCCAGTGGAGGAAGGGAGGCTTCCTTGGGGGAGAGTTAGATACTATATTCATCTTTTCTTATCATTACAGAGGAAATATCAATACATATGTATACATATCTCTTACACTGTTGAGTGGGTGTGCGTTTTTTTTTGCTGCTGTTCGGTTCCTTGCATAAAGGAACCCAACAGCAACCGAGGAGTTGGAAGCTGATGCTTCCTTGGGCTGAGTATTGGTATAATACCAGTTATCAAAGTTCAGCAAGATGTTCCCCTTTTGAAATAGTTTATGGTAGAGCGCCTCCAGCTTTGAGTCGGTTTATTCCAGGGGAGACAGCGGTGGAGTCGGTGGTTCAAGATTTGATGACAAGGGATGAGGCTTTGAAACAGCTCAAGATGCATTTAAGGCAAGCACAGGAGGTGATGAGCAATCGGGTGAATAAAAAAAGGAAAGAATCAGACATTAAGATAGGAGATTGGGTCTATTTAAAGATTAGACCCCATAGGCAATCATCCATGCCAACTCGATTACATTCGAAGCTATCGGCAAGGTTTTATGGACCTTTTGAGGTATTATAGCAGATCGGGAAAGTTGCGTTTAAGTTGCAATTACCAGCGGCGGCTAGAATTCATCCTATATTCCACGTTTCCCAACTGAAGAAAGCTATAGGAGAGAAGAGTTGAGAAAGAGCTTCCAGCTGAGTTACAAGCATATGGACCAATGTTTAGGCCAGCCAAGGTGCTGGACAGGAGAACACGTCAGCTGGGAACAGAGGAAATACCCCAAGTTTTGATAGAGTGGCAAGAAGGGGGACAAGAGAGTGCCACATGGGAAGATGTTGTGACTATCCAAGAGCAACCTTGGGGACAAGGTTGTTGGAGGAGGGGGGTGTAATGTTAGGGAGTTGATTATATATAGGAGAAGGGGTAAAGTCACATAGCCTAACTGCCTGGCAGTTAGGAATAGTTTTCTGTTAGAGCTGTTAGTAAGTGATAAAAAGGGGGGAATTAGTTAGTAAGTGATATAAAAGGGGGGATTAGTGGTTGTTGTGATTAGTTTTTGGAATATTATTCATTGTGCTAGAACTCTTGGAGTTCTGTGGGGAGAGGTTATGCTCTCTGAGTCCCTGTATATGCGACATTCCTGATTCCTTTGCAATAAATTGAGGTTATACAGTTTAGAGGTGATTGTTTTGGTGTGCGTTTCTGGTGTTATCCTAGGTTCTTGATTAAGAGAACCTAACATATTCTGAAAATTCAAAAAACAAAAGTCTTAATAAAACCAAGCCCTTACAGTACTTGTTACCGCTGTCCACCCAAGAACACTTCCCTCTACTTCCCTTCGGGACTTTAAAGAGTTGCCCCATGATTCAAGGCGTCTACTTTGATAATTTCTGGATGTGATTCCAGAAAAGGCATGGCTCCTCTTATGACAATAACTTGCGACAAATGAAAAAAAAAAGAACTAAACAAAAAGATTGGTATGGTCAGATTGAAGAAAAAGAACAGTGAGACTCGACACGGAATTGGAATCGAGATAGAAAGAACCAGAAGGTACCCAGCTTCGAAAAAAATGAAAGAACCAAACCGCTTAGTGTAAAGAGCAGCTTGAACATTTTTTGGGGTTTGAACATCAAACTCCAAAGAATTAGGAATGCAATACAAAAAGAATAAACTCAATTACATAATTATAGAGAAAGTTATAGACTAACCAAGCAACAAAGGTCAAATCTATCCACATTTAAAAATATAAAAAATTGCAGGAAAATTGAATGCAATACAAAACATCAACTAATCTAAAATTTAACTATGCAAATCAAGAATTATCCTACTAACTAGTGGCTAAAAACTAAAATTGTTTTAAACCAAAAAAGTAAAATGCAATGCAAACACTTAAACAACTTTTCTATGGTAAAAGAGAGCTAAAAATAAAACCAAAAACTACAAATCTACAAAAGCTCATAAACTAACTAGTGAAAGCCTAAAAATGTGCTAAAACTAATAAGAATGAATTAGAAACACGCAACAAATCTAACCCACAGTTATGAAATACTCATTAAAATCACATCAAAAACTACTCTTAAAACAACAACTAACCCACCTCTGAAAACAACAACTAAGAATCACACTATTAAATTTGAAATAGAATATTACAATAGGACAAAGACTCAAAACTACTCTTAAAACAGCAACAAAATCCTAATTAACATCCCTATAACTTTAGAACACAAAAATAAAATTGAAATATACTTCAAACAATAAAATAAACTTGCTACAAAAGTTTAAAACTAGAAATGAAAGTTCAAATCTAAACTATACAAACAACAAATAAGGGAATATGACATCCTCCTGTTATGATTAACATATTTGAAGAAGGGGGTGGGAAGTAAAAAATCATTCACAATGTACTTACAGCAATCACAGGATCTCTTCTAGAAAAGCACATGCATCACTCTAGAAATGGAGAATTAAGGATAAAAAAAAAAAAAAAAACTAATTGTGAAGAAGTTCCTTGGTAAGAGTCAAACAACATAACAAAAGCATAATGACTTATGTAAATAACCTGATCTACATTTTCATCTGAAACTAATACAACAATTGCACATGCCTTAGAAACTAAAACTTGTGGATAATTAATAATTACATTTGAAAACAGAGAAACTTTTAGGAAGAATGAAGATATACGTAAACAGCTCAAAACCCATTCCCCATTTTATGNGATTCAAATAGATTATATAAAAAGTATCCTTTCCCCAAAAGCAGAACAAAAAGTCAAAGATACCCCATCAAACCTTCTTTAGGTCAACCAGTATAAGAAGGCTGCCACTACTATAACACCATATGATACTGCTTCTATAGGAGTTTCCCTTTGTATGAATTGGGTTAGGCTGGGAGTATCTCGTCCATATGTAGTCTCGAAAGGAGTTTGAAGCATGTTTCCTTGGATGGATTTTACCGTATGAACAATAGTCCCTATGAGTACCTTTTTCAAACAACTTTCCCCAGCATTTGTTCCCTTATGGACTTCCTTTCCAATTGTCATGATAGAGCCTGTGTTGGAAATCTCCTCATTAAGGATGACAGTTCTCCGAGTTTCTTCTCCTCTTACCATAAAAAAAATTCTAATAAGGATGGTAATTTTTCTCTTCCAAAAATCTGTACTCAGATTGAGTCGTACTCATGATTCAGCAGGCCATGGAGAAATTTAAAGATTCTTCCCTTTTCAATGAATTCAGCAAGTACGACAGCATCTGTTTTAGACATCTTTATTGTTTGGTTCTGATCGAATTCCATCCAAAGTCCATTTAGGATTCCATGATATTCTGATATGAAAAGGAGCCCTGTATTGTATTAAATATACTGCTTTCAATGTCATAGTAAGCAGCAAGATCCTTTTCTAATCAAAAAGTACTATGTAAATCATTCCATATTTCTTTTGCAAGAGAATGAATGAAACATATAATTTCTACTTATCTCAAGAATCATGGATTGCCACATCCAAGTCATAATTTGTGAATCTTCATTGTCCCAAATTGGAAAATGAGTGTCGTATGGTCCTGGTCCTCCTCCATCTATGTGATCAACTCTTGAACGACCCTTGAAAATCCTTCGAATAAACTGGCTCCATTGTAAGTAATTCTAACCATCCAACAGACAGGTACTCCTTATATTTGGTAGGTCATTAGGACCCAAAGGCATAATTTTTACCTCAAACATCACGTAGAACGCAAACAGGTATCTCTGGTGACCTTTTTCGAGACAATGACAGCATGACGATCACACTGAGAAAGGAGAAGAACTGAAAAACTTAGATCTACTCAAATATGGGCCAACGGGACATCACTGACCCTTGGAACGGACCCAAGAGGCTCCATCGGCCTTGTCTGTGGCGACAGCGGTGAGTGGGTCTCCCCGAAACTAGGCACGTGGGTTACACACACCGGTGACGGTGGTGGCTTCTTTCCCGGAGTGACTTTCGGTGTTGGGCTCACCGGTGTTGGGGGCACCTTTCTACCCTATCAATAACCTCAGTCAGCTACGGTGGCAATCGCGATGGTCGGACAATGGCAGCGTGTTAGGCCATTACTTGTATATAGTAGAAGGAAAACCGGTACACAACCTAACTGCGAAGGCAGTTCGAATGAGTAGTTAGGAGGTTTGTATATAAGGGCTATGAGGGTAGCTTTTAGGGGTTAGCGAAGTAAATACTATTGTTTTGTCAGGAACGTATTGTCCTGATCGAGGGAGGTTAAGCTCTCTGCATTTGTATCTCTTATTGTTTTGTGAATAAAGAAGCTATTCAGCATTCTTGTGTCATGTTTAAGAGAAGAGAAGTGAGTTTCCATTAAACCTAACATTTGGTCTGACCTACCGAATCCAAGGAGGAGAGGAATCAGCGATGGGAAGTCAAACAAAGGGGAGATTGGATAATTTGGAGATTACGGAGGAGGGAATCAAGGAGGAGACAGCGGCGATCAGGCGTGATCTACAACAATTAATGAGAGGGATGGGTGGAGGTCACAATAATCAAAAAGGTGGCTCTAAAGGAAGTAGCAACTCTGTGAACAAGAGTCAAGAAAGGCACAACAACGGGGGAATTCCCCAAAACTGGCGGAAAAGGGTCACGTTGTCATCGTTTGAAGGAGTGGAACCGCATAGTTGGATTAACTGAGCTGAATGGTTCTTTGATTTCCAGAAGGTGGTGGAGGAAGACAAGGTGGAATTGGCCTACATTAGTATGGAGGGAAGCGCGAGTTACTGGTTCAAATATTGGAGAGAAAAGACCAAGAACCGTTCTTGGATGGGTCTAAAGACTGGACTGATTAACTGCTTTGGAGGTGGGTTTAGGGGAACCGTATACGAACAGTTGGCCACATTGAGGCAAGAAGGAACGGTCGAGGAATACGTTAGGAGTTTTGATATGTTATTGGGTCAGACCCAGGGGTTGTCGGAGGAGTTGATATTGGGATTCTTCCTAGCTAGGCTACGAGAGGAGATTAAAGGGCAAGTGCAAATCCAAGATCCCCAAGATTTCACGATCGCCGTAAGGGTTGCGAGGGACGTGGAAGACGCAATGAACCGCGCACGTGGTGTAGTTTGGAACGGAGGCAGGGTGAATCCGGTGAATGTACAAGCTACGTCGACGATCGTTAGGGGAGACAGGGATCGTAACTCTGTAAACCGATCCAGTGGGGCAGAAGGAGGAGGAGCGATCCGATGGGAGGGGTCATCAACGACCAATAACACCAATGCGAGGGGGAACACGATTGTGGGAGGCGAAGGTGAAGGAAGACTGGTAAGAAACTTACCTTACCCGGAGTACTTGAAAAGGAGGACAGAAGGTAGATTTTTCCAATGTGGGGGTCCTTTCGCTCCCGGCCATCGGTGCTCCGAAAGGAGCTTGAGAGTTTTACTGTTGGCGAAGGACGAGGGGGAAGAATCGAAGGAAGACGCCGGCGAGGAAACGAAACCCATGGAGCTGTCAACATGCTCGGCGGAGGGGTTGACACCGCCCAAAACGATGAAGTTGACGGGATTAATCGAGGAAAGGCGAGTGGTGGTCCTCATTGATAGTGGGGCCAGTCACAACTTCATTACCCGAAAGGTGGTTGAGGAGTTGGCTCTGCCGGTGGTGGATACACCATCATATACTGAGTCTCGGTGATGGGCATAAACAGGTGATGAGGGGGAGATGCGAGAATGTCCGAATANGCTTGGGTGGCACCACAGTGGAGGAGGAGTTGTATGTGTTTGAACGCGGGGTGTGGACATCGTCTTGGGGATTGCCTGGTTGGCTAAACTGGGGGAAGTGGTGATTAATTGGAGGGAGATGTCGATGAGGTTTGGAGTGGAGAACGAGAAGATAACCATCCGAGGGGACCCCGCCTTATCAAGACAGCTGGTGGAACCTAGGGAACTATGGAAGATAGTGGATGGTGACTCATGGGCTCTTGTATGGGAGTTAGGTGTAGTGGAGCAGGAAACAGGGGGTGAGGTGGCGTGTGATTTGACAGAGGCGCAGATAGTGGAATTACGAGCTGTCTTGCAGACCCATGGACGCGTGTTCCGCGAGGGAGAAGGGCTGCCTCCTCGTCGTAATTTGGAGCATAGAATAGTGCTTAAGGAGGGGACAAATCCTATAAATGTTCGGCCATATATATACCCATATCTCATGAAAGAGGAGATTGAAAAACAAGTTGCAGACATGCTAAAGGCTGGTATTATAAGGCCCAGTCAGAGCCTCAAGTCCTGTAATTTTNGTAAAGAAGAAGGATGGAAGCTATAGGTTTTGCGTAGATTATCGGGCTCTAAACAAAGCCACTNTTCCGGATTAATTTCTGATACCGGTTATTGAGGAGTTGTTGGATGAACTCAAGGGGGCAAGATATTTCTCCAAACTGGATCTGAAGGCCAGCTATCATCAGATAAGGATGGGTGCAGCGGATATTTCGAAGATGGCCTTCTGAACCCACTAAGGCCCCTTTGAGTTTTTGGTGATGCCCTTTGGGCTAACGAATGCGTTGGCTACTTTTCATAATGCGATGAATGATTTAATGGCAGCATATTTGAGGAAGTGGGTGCTCGTCTTCTTCGACGATATTCTTGTTTATAGCCCCACTTGGGAAGAACATATGAAGCATTTGAAGATGGTGTTGCAGCTCCTGGAACAACATGGGTGGGTTGCAAATCCAAAGAAATGCGAGTTTGGAAAGCAATGGGTACATTATCTGGGTCATCAGATTTCGGAGCAGGGCGTAGAAATGGATCAAGATAAAATCAAAGCAATAGTGGAATGGGGAGAACCGAAGAACTTGAAAGCTTTGACAGGATTCTTGGGTTTGACCGGTTACTATAGAAGATTTGTGCAAAGATATGGGGAGCTGGCCAGACCATTAATTGAGTTGTTAAAAAAGGGGAAGTTTGAGTGGACGGAGAAGGTCGGAACAGCCATGGCAACCCTAAAGTCCACTATCACGTNTGCACCAGTTTTAGTATTACCTGATTTTACTCAGGAGTTTCACTTGGAGTGCGATGCTTCAGGGGGAGGTGTTGGTGTCGTGTTAATGCAAAACAGGAAACCCATTGCGTTCTTTAGCAAGGCTTTGTCAGAAGGATCTTTGAGTAAATTCATCTATGAAAAGGAATCAATGGCTTTAGTGATGGCCATCTAACACTGGAGGCCGTATTTGTTAGGGAGAAAGTTTGTGGTACATACATATCAGCGCAGCCTTAAATATATGTTAGAGTAGAGGATTACAACGTATAGTCAGCAAAATTGGATAGCCAAACTGATGAGCTACGATTTTGACATAGTGTACAAGTCGGGAAGTGCAAATAAAGTCACGGATGCCTTATCTAGAAAGGGAGAAGGGGATATGGAGGAGCTGGAACTACGAACTATATCCATACCTTATTGGCATGATTTCCACGACGTTTTGTAGGAAGTAGAGGAGATTGAAACACTTAGAAAGATCATTGAGGATGTAAGGAGGGATCCGAATACACATGCGGCTTATACACTGGAGAAGGACAGACTGCATTATAAGGGGAGGTTGGTTTTGTTGGCTAAATCCAGCTGGATTCCTAGATTGTTAGCTGAATTTCACGTGACCAGCACTGGGGGACATTCTGGAGTATTTCGTACCTATAGGAGAATAGCTCAATCATTATATTGGGTGGGAATGAAGAAGACTGTAACCGAGTTTGTGGCTGCATGTGTGATCTGTCAACAACATAAGTATATGGCTGCATCACCCCAAGGATTATTACAACCTCTGCCAATTCCGCAGGCTATTTGGGAGGAGGTGAGTCTGGATTTTATTGTTAAGCTGCCCAAGTCTCAATACTTTGACGCTATTTTGGTGGTGGTGGATAGGTTGAGCAAGTATGGCCACTTCATCGCTTTGAGACATCCTTACTCAACTCGTACAGTGGCAGAGACATTCACTCAAGAGGTACTCAGACTACACAGGATTCCTACATCAATTATAAGTGATANGGATCCTTTATTTCTCACTGTATTTTGGAGGGAGCTCTTTAAACTGCAGGGTACCCAACTCAAAATGAGCACAGCTTACCATCCAGAAACAAATGGTCAAACAGAGGTGGTGAATAGGATTCTTGAAGGGTATTTGAGGTGTTTTTGCTCCAAGCAACCTAGAAGCTGGAAAACAGTATTACCTTGGGCAGAACATTGGTACAATGCCAGTTATCATGTTGCAGCGACTTTAAGTCGATTTATTCCCGGGGAGACAACTGTTGAAATGGTGGCACAAGATTTGATTACTAGAGATGAAGCGCTGAGGTTACAACAACATCTGAAACAAGCGCAGGATGCTATGGTGTACCAGGCAAATAAAAAGAGGAGGGAAGCGGATATAAACGTGGGAGATTNGGTTTACTTGCGGATCAGCCCCACAGGGAGACTTCCATGCCGATACGTTTACATCCAAAACTCGCAGCACGTTATTTTGGCCCTTTCCAGGTGTTACAACAGGTGTGAAAGGTTGCTTTTCGTCTACAGTTGCCAGAGACAGCTAGGATTCATCCGATCTTTCACGTGACTCAATTGAAAAAGGCGATGGGAGAGAATAGGGTAGAAAAGACTTGCCGGTGGAGCTGCAGGCCGAGGGGCCCATGTTTTGGCCTGTGAGGATTTTGGAAAAGAGGCAAAGACAGCTGGGTGAAGTTGCAGTACCACAAGTTCTGATAGAGTGGCAAGAAGGGGGCCGTGAGGGAGCGACTTGGGAAGATGTCGCTACCATTCAGGAACAATATCCTGAATTCAACCTTGGGGACAAGGTTGTTTTAGGCTAGGGGGGTATTGTTAGGCCATTACTTGTATATAATAGAAGGGAAACCGGTACACAGACCGGTACACAGCCTAACTGCCAAGGCAGTTAGAATGGGTAGTTAGGAGGTTTGTATATAAGGGCTATGAGGGTAGCTTTGAGGGGTTAGCGAAGTAAATACTATTGTTTTGTTAGGAACGTATTGTCTGATCGGGGGAGGTTAAGCTCGCATTTGTATCTCTGATTGTTTTGTGAATAAAGAAGCTATTCGACATTCTTGTGTCGTGTTTGAGAGAAGAGAAGTGAGTTTCCGTTAGGTTCTTGATTAAAGAACCTAACACAGCAACTACTGTTGACTTCCAGTGTTGGTTTCTCCAGAGTTAGGCACACCTTTCTGCCCTATCAACCTCAATCGGCTATAGTGATACCCGCGGTGGTCAGCCAACAGTGACGGTGGCTACTGTTGTAGCAGAAATAGAACCCCCAAGGTCGGGAGCTCTAACACCAAGTAGAAAATAAGTAGAAAATAAGAATGATTTTATTATTCTCAATCATGCAAATTACATTCTCCTTTGCTCAATTTGTAACAATCTAATCTTCTAAAATAGGTAAATAGGGAAACAAAATAATCTAGAAGATTACACATCTATTTTCTCTAATTACGCAAACGGTGCAGATCAACGGACAGAGAGGACCCAACAAGCAGACAATGAGAAAGAAAAAAAAAGGAAAACATTTTGAAGATTGAAAGACAAAACCCATTAGGACCCAACAAGCAGACAATGAGAAAGAAAAAAAAGGAAAACATTTTGAAGATTGAAAACTTTTGGCAATGAATACTTTAGTTCTCTCATTATATTTCCCTGGTACGTGTGGCTAGATTGTGCTACTAGGGCTGCTGCATAGTAGCAATCCCCCACGAACCCAATTAATGATTTTGGTTTGTTTATATTCAGTTGATTCGGTTATTTAATAGTACTTACTAACTTTTAGGACATGATTCCTCTTAAGTTTCTTTAATCAATTAATTTTACATAACCATACTGAACAATTGGTGGACTAATGAGATAATTGGGATTATGAATTTTGCATGATCAGCCTTAATTTCTAATTCTCTCAATACTTGTTCCTTGTGTTTTCTATATTCTATGTTTTATGATCAACTAGGAATAACTCNAGGGAAATATCAATATGCATTACTGTAGTATAAGGGGTCNAGTTAGACCGACCGGAAGGACCGGGGGAAGAAAAACCCATCTGCAAGGTGACCGGTCGGTTGGACTTAAGGTCAGAGTGATGGTGGTGCAGAGAAGCATTGATGAGCTTTGATGGGAAAGTAACGGAAAATACGACGGTTTACGGTAATTAATGGTCAGTTATGAATGTAAGGATTATAAATGGGGGACCATTTATCAGGTAGAGACACTTTTTTCTAAAATATATTCACTCAATTTCCCAATTTCCTATCTAACTTGAGCGTCAGAGTGTTCTCTTTGCAGGACCCCCCGGTCAACATCTGAGGGAACATATTAGACGAGCGAGTTGGACGATCGGGAGTGAGGGTGAGAGTTAGGCACTTCGGTTTCAGACTACACATACTGAAACATTTGACACCCACCGTGGGGCCCGAAAACGAAATCAACCCAGAAATGGTCACAATGGCAGAGCAATTGCAAATGCAGCTACTAAAGAAGATGCAGAGGCGGATGCAGGACATGAGGGCTGAAATAGCGGCTTTGCATGCTGAGCGAGGAAATGGAGTGGAGGGGCCATCGGCTCAGTCGGTGAATGTGCACACAATTCACTTTGATGACGGTGAGGCTAGCCGTCCGACATCTGTGGAGGAAGTGGTGAGGGCGGTGGCTGAAGGCGTGGGACCTAATAGACAGGGTGGAGGGAGAGGTGTTGGGAGAGGGGAAGGATTGAATGGAAGAGGGGCAAGGAAAGGGATTCGTGGTAAAGGGGTTGGAAGAGGGGAAGGGGTCAATGGGCCGAATCAGGGAAATCCGGATGGACACAGGGAGTTTGTAGCACAGAATCCACCATTCGAAGACGTTCAGGCTGGGGAAAATCAATATGACCAAGTGGAAGGGCTCCATCCATTCACTGCCAACGTTATGGGGACAGCAATGCCGGAGAATAAGGTTTTCCCGTGGGTAGAGAAGTATGGGGGTGCGACCGACCCGGTGAAACATCTGCTTTCTTTCGTGGATGCTATGGCGGTGTATTCTTCGGATGAGTTGGTATGGTGTAGGGTATTCTCTTTGTCTTTGAAGGACGAAGCTCTAGATTGGTTCCATTCTTTGCCGCCACGGACTATCGACAACTTTGCCACTTTAAGACATTTGTTTAGTCAGCAGTACGCGTCGAATCGGTCTCGAGGTTTGACGTATACGGCCCTGGTCAGAATGAAGCAAGGAAGGGAGGAATCGTTGAAGGGATTCATGGATCGTTTCAACCGAACCGCTCGGCATGTGCGAAACGCGAATCAGCGGTTGATAGTCAGTGCACTCACTACTGCTTTAAGACCGGGACCTTTTGTGGATTACCTATATGAAGAGGAGCCTCAATAAATGGATGAGCTGCAAAACAAGTTGGCAGGATTCATCCGAATTGAGGAGGGGAGAGCTTATCGGGGTGATCAGGGCGATGAGGGTGCGCCGGTCGTGAGAACAGGACGGGATAGAAGAGGGGAAAAAAGACCGAACGAGGGGGAACATAGAGGGAGGGTAAGACAAGGAGTTGAGACTCAAAGGATTCAACAGTACGTTCACTATACACCGTTGAACGCGCCGAGGGTGAGAGTAATGGAGGAAGCTTTGAGGACTAACCTGTTGTCGATTGCTCGGTCACCAACTCCGCGAGGAGCTGATGAGAGCAAGCATTGCCGATACCATCAAAACATGGGGCATTCTACTGGAGATTGCGTTACGTTAAAAGATAAGTTGGAAAGTCTGGGTACAGGCGGGCCATCTGAAAGAGTTTGTGCAGAGGGGGAGTTCTCGTCCAAGAAGGAATCAGGTTGGGCAGGGGAGCCGCCAACCGGCTGAACGGCGAGATCCACCTACGACCGAACGGTCAGAGACGGTTAAGAATAGTGAAAGATCTCTGAGGGGGGTTATAAACACTACCTCGGGAGGATTTGCGGGAGGAGGATCGTTTTCGGCCGCTCGGAAGAGGCATTTGAGAAATCTGCACAGTGTTAATAGGGTCGGGTTGGCACGTAGGACCATGCCAACGATAACTTTCTCAGATGAAGATTTTCATGCACCGAACCCTAATCAGGATGATCCCATGGTGATAATGGCCATTATCGCCCGTTATAGTGTGGGTAAGGTGCTGGTGGATCAGGAAAGTTCGGCAAACATTTTGTATTGGAAGACTTTCCAGCAAATGGACATACCGGACGAGTCAATCATGCCATTCCATGAGCAAATACTGGGGTTTGCAAGGGAGCGGGTGGATACGCGAGGGTATGTGGATTTGAAAATGAGTTTGGGGATGGAAGTGGGGGCTAAGGAGTTGAAGATGCGATTTTTGTTGGTAGAGGCCGAAACCTCTTATAATGTGTTGCTCGGTCGGCCTTGCTTGAACGCTTCGGAGCAATAGTGTCTACTCCCCATCTGACAATGAAGTATCCTGCGGAAGATGGGACGGTGTGGGTGGTCAGGGCCGATCAGAAGGTGGCAAGGGAATGTTATGCAGCGGGCTTGAAAGTGAAACCACCTGTTCACCGAACGCCTGAGTCACGATCGGAGGTAGCAATGGCTGAGTTGGACCCGAGGGAGGATACAGATGATCAGGTGGAGAATGAAGAAGACTGTAACCGAGTTTGTGGCTGCATGTGTGATCTGTCAACAACATAAGTATATGGCTGCATCACCCCAAGGATTATTACAACCT
>NC_028358.1:32401389-32404664 GCF_000741045.1 Vigna radiata var. radiata
GACATTGTCGGACCATTCCCGACCGGGCGGGCTCAGATGAAATTTTTATTGGTGGCAGTGGATTACTTTACCAAATGGGTAGAAGCTGAACCCTTGGCCAAAATCACAGCTTCTCAAGTTCAAAAGTTTGTGTGGAAGATCATCTGCCGCTTCGGGCTCCCTAAGGCAATAGTGATAGACAACGGTCGGCAGTTTATAGATAAGAAGCTGGTAGCCTTCTACAGGGAATGGGGGATAACTCCGATCACGAGTTCTGTCGAACATCCACAAACGAACGGTTAGGCCGAAGCTATGAATAAAATTATTATTCATGAATTGAAATAAAAGCTCGGAGAGGCAAAGGGGACGTGGGTGGAAGAGTTACCTCAGGTTTTGTGGAGGTATCGTTGTTCGCCACATGGTGCGACAGGGGAGTCACCGTTCAATTTAACTTATGGGACAGACGTCATGGTACCTATTGAGGAGAAGGTTGGAGGATGTGAGTTTGAATGATGAGGGATTAAGGGGTAATTTGGATGTTTTACAAGAAAAAAGAGAGGCGGCAGCCGTTCGGGTAGAGGCGCAGACGAGGTTAGTTGCTTGAAGGTACAATGCGAAGGTCCGACAAAGATAGATGGTGGAAGGAGACTTGGTATGGAGGAAAGCGGGGGAGGCCCGAAGGGAAGCAACTCATGGAAAATTGGCGGCGANTNGGGAAGGGCCATTCCNGGTACNGGAAAGCTTGAATAACGAAGCGTATCGGTTGGAACATTTGGACGGGAAGCCAATCCCCAACACTTGGAATATATCCCATTTAAAATTTTATTTCAGTTAATTACTATGAGTAGTTTTGTAATTTTTGGTTTATGAATGGAATAAAAGTACTAATTTCAGTTAATTTTAGCCGTTCGGGCAAAGTCAGGAAAATGACTTTGCAGAGTTTACGAAAGGTGGAAAATCAGAAAAATTATTTTCCCGTTCGATCGGTGGGAAGGAAGTCAGAGAAATGACTTCGAAGGGAGGTATAAGGATGGCCGTTCGGGCAAAGTCAGGAAAATGACTTTGCAGAGTTTGCGAAAGGTGGAAAATCANAAAAAATGATTTTCCCGTTCGATCGGTGGGAAGGAAGTCAGAGAAATGACTTCGAAGGGAGGTATAAGGATGGCCGTTCGGGCAAAGTCAAGAAAATGACTTTGCAGAGTTTGCGAAAGGTGGAAAATCAGAAAAATGATTCTCCCGTTCGATCGGTGGGAGGGAAGTCAGCAAAATGACTTCGAAGGAAGGTATAAGGATGGACGTTCGGGCAAAGTCAGGAAAATGACTTTGCAGAGTTTGCGAAAGGTGGAAAATCAGAAAAATGATTTTCCCGTTCGATCGGTGGGAAGGAAGTCAGCAAAATGACTTCGAAGGGAGGTATAAGGATGGACNTTCGGGCAAAGTCAGGAAAATGACTTTGTAGAGTTTGCGAAAGGTGGAAAATCAGAAAAATGATTTTCCCGGTGGGAAGGAAGTCAGAGAAATGACTTCGAAGGAAGGTATAAGGATGGACGTTCGGGCAAAGTCAGGAAAATGACTTTGCAAAGTTTGCGAGAAAAATGATTTTCCCTTTNGACCGTTCGGAAGGACGTTAAAAAGATATCAAAAGNGTATAATAAAAATAATAATGAAAGAAAAATATTAGCAAACATATAAAGGAAGGACAAATTACATATTAAAGTTCATTGTTCAATAAAGGATGGAAGGGGGTGCTGGGAATAAGGAAGTACAAATATGAATTGTGCATCATTACAAAATAATTAGTCCCTAGTGGTATTGCCAGATGGAGGAATGATGGGGGCAGTCTTAGGAGCTGTTGGAATACTGTCAGGAGCAGCTTGGTCGGGAGGGAATCTACTTCGGTAGAGAGGTGTGGGGAAATGTCAACAAGTTGCCCATCCACCAAGATCTTCATGATACTGAAGCCTTCATGCTCTAGAGGGGTTTTGAAAAAGTAGTGGCACTGGGCGATCCCTTGTTCGAACCCGCGTTGGCGTTCTTCGCAGACTTCATCCTCTAAAGCCGAGTAATCGGTGAGTGATTTGTCCCAGTCGACAATGGCAATGTCCCTCTCAGAAGTCAGTTGTTTGATTTGGGTAGAGGATTGCTGAAGGTTAAGTGTCAAAGAATCAACTGACTACTAGAGGTGCTTTACTTCATTTTGAGACTCGAGGAGGGAGACAGAGGCTTTGACCTGTTCGTCCTCTGCTAGTTTGTTGGCTTTTTCAAGGCGTTCGGTGAGGGAGGTGATCTCCTCTTTTGCTTTTTCCAGTTTTTTGTTGGCAACCTCGAGCTCTAACACTAGGAGCGGCTTGGTGGTTCCTGCAGCATANTTTAGACAAATGCTGGCTCGGGAGATTAACTCGTAAGCCATGTTTGAAGCTTCAGAGGGAGTCATCTTTTTGAAAGGCTCCCTTTCTTCTGGTGTAAGGTTGAACTCAAGACGATCAGATACATGGACGTTGGGGTCTAGGGGGCCGGAAAGCAGAGGACCGAGATTCCTTTTCTTCTTAGGGGGAGAAGGGGTCTTTTCCTGGGGTTGGCGCTTTTTTCCTTTGGTCTTCGCAGCACTGGAAATGACGATCNGCTTAGAATCATCAATTTGATCATGAATTTTCAAGGCGGTGTTCCCTGGTTGTGATGGAGTAGAACTGGAGGGGGCAANAGTGGTGNAGGAGGGAAGTGTGATGTGTCCGCTACGCTTGTTCTTGCGAGCTAGGGCACGAGCGAATGNTTGATGTTTTTCCATGCCGCCAAAGAAGTCTGCAAGGATAACACAAATTTAGCAAGTTAATAATGACCGATCGGAGAAGGAAAAATGTAAGAAAACTTACCGAACACCCTAGCACGTAGAGTGTCGGACCCTAGAAGTTCAATGAGTTTGCGAGAGGAGGTCTTCCGNGGTAGCTGATCAATTTGGCGACTTACTTCTAGTTCGTCATCGGTCATATCAGATTTGGCCCAAGAGATAACTTGTTTAGGGTTCTCTGTCCAGTAGAGGGGAAATTTGGGTTTGTTATCTTCAGAGAAAAATTTGGCCCGACCGGGTTCTCGTATGGCAATTTTGATAAAGTTGGATTTAAAGTCTTTATAGAAAGAGTTGAACGAGGTGAAAAGTTGTTTATCTTTTACTGGAACTAAGGAAATCCAAGATTTGTTTGGATGAGGTTGTGCATGGAAGAAATGGAGGAATGAGGCAGGAGTGGGGGTTAAGAGTAGACCGGTGCAAAGGACTGTAAAAGCTTGCATGAAGCCCCAAC
>NC_028358.1:32405164-32408058 GCF_000741045.1 Vigna radiata var. radiata
AATGGAAGAATACGCGGAGGATGCGTATATTGATGGGAGATGGGCATCAAACAGAAACAACAGGGGTTTGTCGGGGATTGAAGATTGTTCTTGAGACAGGGGAGTTCGTAGTGGATGCGTTTTTGTTCGAACTAGAGGATATTGATCTTATCCTTGGCATGGCATGGCTGGAGTTGTTGGGAGAGTTGTTGGGATATAGATTCGAAGAAGCAAATCATGAAGCTTAATTCTACCCAAGGGATTAAGGTGCTTAGAGGGACGAAGCAAAGTGAATCTTTGAGTTCTAGCCTCTGCAAGTTTGAAATCGAAGGGGAGGTTAAGAAAGAAGAAGAAATCAGTTACAATTGATCAAAAAAATTAAAACAAGCTTTGGGTCAGGTTGAAGATGTGTTCAGGGACCCAAAAGGTCTACCTCCAAAACACCAAAAGGAGCACTGCATCAATTTGCTTCCCAGGAGTGCACCAGTTAACATGAGGCCTTACCGTTACGCATTTCACCAGAAAAATGAGATAGAGAATCAGGTAAATTCATTGCTGGGTGAGGGGCATGTTCGGCATAGTCAGAGTGCATTTTCTAGTCCGGTAATCCTGGTGAAAAAGAAAAACAATCGTTGGCGCATGTGTGTGGACTATAGGGCATTGAACAAGGTGACAGTACCTGACAAATTCCCAATCCCAGTTATTGAAGAGCTCTTGGACGAGTTACATGGAGCTAAGTATTTTTCAAAATTAGATCTCACTTCAGGGTATCATCAAGTCAGGATGAGGGAGCAATACATAGAGAAAACGGCTTTCCGAACCCATGAGGGACATTACGAGTATTTGGTAATGCCCTTTGGACTCATGAACGCGTCATCAACATTTCAAGCTTTAATGAATGAAGTTTTTAAGAATATGCTAAGGAAGGGAGTCTTGGTATTTTTCGATGACATATTGATCTATGGAAAGGATTGGGAAGAGCACCTAACAAATCTCACTATGGCACTACAGCTGTTACGGGATAATGTTTTATTTGCAAATAAGGAGAAATGTAGTTTTGGAAGAAGCAGTGTTAACTCCTTGGGGCATGTAATATCAAAGAAAGGAGTTTTTGTAGATCCTGAAAAAGTTAGCAGTGTGATTGAATGGCCAGTGTCGAAGAATGTCAAAGGGGTGAGGGGTTTCTTAGGCCTCACAGGTTATTACAGGAAATTTGTGCAGAATTATGAAAATATTATGCGGCCTTTAACTGAACTGACTAAGAAGGACAATTTTAATTGGCATGAAAATGCCCAAAAGGCTTTTGATGAGTTGAAAAGATTGATAACAACTGCTCCATGTCTATGCTTGCCCAACTTTGAGAAGGAATTTGAACTTGAGTGTGATGCCTCAGGTACTGGTATTAGGGCCATTTTGATGCAGGATAGACAACCTATCGCTTACTACAGCAAGGATTTAAGCCCCAGGAATTTGTCCAAATCTGCGTATGAGAAAGAATTGATGGATGTAGTTTTATCCATTCAACATTGGAGACCATATTTGATTGGACGGAGATTTAAGGTTTTTTCTGATTAGAGAAGTCTCAAACAACTTCTGCAACAGCGCATCACCACAGGAAGCCAACAAAATTGGGTGGCAAAGTTATTGGGGTATAACTTTGAAATAATTTACAAGCCGGGTTGTGAAAATAACGGTGTCGATGCCTTGTCTCGAAGTAAGGATACTGCAGATTTAAGGAAAGTGGTTACTGAGCCAATTTGGATGGATTATCCTGCAATAGTTGATGAGGTGCATAAGGATGGGGAGTTGTTGGAGATCATTACAGCATTGAAAACGGGAAGAGTTGAGGGTAAATATGCGAGGTTCAGTTATCAACAAGGGGTACTGCAATATAAAGGCAGGTTAGTGGTTTCATCTCAATCACCTTGGATTCCCGAATTGTTAAAAGAGTTGCATGCGTCTCCCCAACCAGGACATCCTGGCTTTTACCGGACCTACAGGAGAGCTACAGCAAATTTATATTGGAAGGGGATGAAGGGGGATATCATGAAATTTGTTCAAGAATGTGACATGTGTCAACATTAGAAATACGTAACTACTGCCCCAGGAGGATTGTTACAGCCGATGCCAATTCCAGAAGAGGTATGGGAAGATATAAGCTTAGATTTCATTACAAGCTTGCCAAAATCAAAAGGATTTGATACTGTATTAGTGGTGGTGGACAGACTTACAAAATATAGTCATTTCATTCCAGTAAAACATCCTTTTACTGCTAAGAGCATTGCTGAGATTTCTATCCGAGAAGTTGTTCGTTTACATGGGGTACCTAAATCAGTGGTAAGTGACAGAGATCCTACTTTTGTAAGTGCTTTTTGGAGGGAATTTTTCAGGCTGCAGGGGACCAAGTTAAGGATGAGCTCCGCGTATCATCCACAAACAGATGGTCAAACGGAAGCTACCAACCGATGCTTGGAGACATACCTTCATTGTTTCATCACTGATCAACCGAAAGTGTGGGTTAATTGGCTGCCGTGGGCAGAACTGGGGTTTAATACCACTTACCACGAATCTATAGGAACCACACCCTTTGAGGCAGTTTATGGGAGGCCTCCACCAAGAATTATTCCAGTTGTAAGAGGGGAGGTGAAAGTAGAGGTTGTTCAGCGTGAATTAATGGATAAAGACGAAGCCATTCGTCAGCTGAAAGGACATTTGATGCGTTCCTAGGAGCGTATGAAGGTACAGGCGAACAAACATCGACAGGAGAGAAGTTTTGAGATAGGGGACATGGTGTTTCTTAAACTAAAACCTCACAGGCAACACTCTGTTATTTCTCGCATCAGTCCTAAGCTTAGCGCAAGGTACTACGGACCTTTTGAAGTCATTGAAAGGGTTGGAGAAGTAACTTATCGGTT
>NC_028358.1:32410573-32414849 GCF_000741045.1 Vigna radiata var. radiata
AAGAAGTTGATAAATTCCTAAATAGTAAGCAAAAGATAAAGTAGAAACACCCGTCTCCAAACACAAGAGCATACATTATATATCAAGAAACATCAACAAAAAAATTGCATGAGAGCTACGTCTTACCCCAAACTTCAAGAAGTAAAGCTTCTGCCATTGTGAAATGGTCTCCCCATTCTCCATACAAACAGCATCCCCTGGGTCACCACCATGTACCGAGTGCTGCAATATCAGAGAAGACAAACCAGTAAGCATTAATTGTGCATAAAAATGTGAAATTAACTGCTCAAGAAGGGTGCGGCTAAACATTGTTATAGAGTAGAACCAGTTTTGACGGGATTCACCTCACAAAACTGCATAACACACGAGGACACCCACTCATATAAGGAGTTGCATACTTAGGTGAGCCCCCTTCTGAAGCAATATTTGGTGTACTGTGAATATCTGAGCAGCAAATATTTAGGAGGTAGTTACCTCTGGCTGAGATCACGGTGAACAATCATTTGGAAATCAAACCTAACAACCAACAATGCCCAGCATATATATCAGCAACACTGAATATTCAGGCTATTTCTTTGCTGGAGTGTAGGGGGGTATAAGGAGCCAGATTAGGCCCACAGCCCCAGAGATTTGTTGAGGGCAATGGAGATTGCCAGGGACGTTAAGGAGGTCACCAAAGATTCAGGCATGAACAGGGGGCAGCCAGCAGGAGCAGCCAATCAGCTGTAAGGTATCAGGGAGGTTATGGGGGCTGTTTTGGGCACAGAAGTGTTCATAGGAACCAAAAGAGGATAGAGTACAAGGAGTAACCTTAGTACAACATGAAAGGAAGGAACTAGTACCACTGCAGGTTCTAAGATAGGCAGTAACAATGGAAGAAATATTAGATATAAGGGGTTAAGAAACCTTCCATATCCAAAGTACATACGGAGGAGGGAAGAGGGTAGATGTTTTCATTGTGGAGGGCCCTATAGCCCTGGTCACAGGTGTCCCAAAAGGAGTATTAGAGTTTTGATTACNGGGGGAGGATGAGGAAGTAGAAGAAAGGAAAGAGATGGAGGAAATGAAGTAGAAACATTGTCAGCATTCTCAGCTGGAGGATTAACACCAACCAACACAATGAAGTTACTGGGTGAGGTAAAAGGTAGACGGGTGATGGTATTGATTGATAGTGGTGCCAACCACAACTTTATTTCTACCAAACTGGTAAAAGAACTGGATTTGGGGTAGAAGAATTTGCTCCCTATAAAGTATGCTTGGGAGATGGCCACAAGAAGGTCATTANCGGATGTTGTAAGGATGTTTTAGTTGTGTTGGAAAGGCTAGAAGTAAAGGAGAAATTTTATTTGTCTGAACTTAGAGCAGTAGATCTGATATTGGGGTATCATGGCTAGCTTCATTAGGGGAAGTCAAGATCAANTGGAGAAAATTAACAATCATTAGGATTCTCCAAAGAGGAAAATAACAGAAACACTTGAGAGACACATTGTCCTCAATGTGTGAAAGAGAAAAGCATGAGAAAACAGAACCTAACCTACTCAAATTGGTGACATATCAAAGTTGATTCTTTTGAATTTCATGAAAAGAGCATGCTTTCAACCCTATTATTTATTATAGGGTTGAAGACTACGTTAACTNCTAGCAAAATCCTAGAACTATTATTAAAGAGAAAAGAAAAGAAAGAGCTTATCAGCAGAATTGTAACAACTGTGACAATACTGGTGAGAGACATAAGTATAATAATGAAAATAATCTTGATACTAGGGAGCAGTAATCATCCATAGCCTAGAACTAGAAAAAACCTAGAACTATTATTAAAGAGAAAAGAAAAGAAAGAGCTTATCAGCAGAAATGTAACAACAGTGACAATACTGGTGAGAGACATAAGTATAATAATGAAAATAATCTTGATACTGGGGAACGGTAATCATCCATAGCCTCCTCCTCCTGTGGTCTTAGTTCATCATGCTAAAAGTTCCAACTTATTAACAATAGAAATATCTGTATTTATGTCCTCCAAAAAGAATGCACAAAATGTTTGTTCTACAGCAGCTAATGACCATCGAATATATGAAATCAAATGCATAAAAAATAAGATACAGGTTACAAATATATAATTATTTATACATGTCAACATATACAAACCTTTAGAATCACAGAAATAGTAGAAAGATCAAATTAGAGAACAAAATTTGGATATCACTTGTGCTCTGGCTCATAAAGGATGAGGAAAACTCTAATGGCAATAAAGGAGGGCAATAAAAATAGAAAACCTTTTGATGGAGAGTAACCATGCCTAAGCTTCATTTCATTTCCAGTAAAACTAACAAAACCAAGCCCCCAATGAATAAATAAACAGGAAAGAGTGAAGCTTGCTTACTTGTTAAGTAAAGGCAAAGGGATTTTTCAGCTGGTGCGCTAATAGACACTTCCGTTTTCCGTTTTCCTTTACTGTCCCGTGGTTCCTATCTCCCGATCATTTTCTTTTACTGCTTCGACTCCTCCCAGGTGTCGTCTTCTCATATGAAAAAGGGCATGCAAGCCTGGTGGTTGAAATGTTTTCATAAATTTAATGTCAATGTAAAACATACAAGGAAAACACAAAGAAAAACCACGCACNATCCAAAGGCAACACTTTTATCAAACATATAAGAGTAACAATGTTCAAACACACACAAACTATACCATTCAGAGAAAAACACTCAACCTGTTGGTTATCACCAGCATTTCAAATAATGCAAAAACCAACACATAATAGAAAAAATCCAGAAAACCTCCCTTCTTCACCGAAGAGCAATATTTAGAACAAAAAATTCACCCCATTAGGGATTTGATGGAGGTTCAAACATAACAAAAATAAAAAGGAGTGTGAGTAAGGAAAGTGATATCGAACGATTAAATACCCATCAAGCAAACACCGAACATTCTTGATTCTTGAACCTCAGAGACTAATCGGCGAAACAAAAAACCCAAAACGGAAATCAAATTTCGAAGACGCAAACGGTGCAGATCAACGGACAGAGAGGACCCAACAAGCAGACATTGAGAAAGAAAAAAAAAAGAAAACATTTTGAAGATTGAAAGACGAAACCCATTACAGAGAGATAGATACTTCGTCAGTGAGTGTGAAAAAGGGGTGCGAAGTGATGGAAGAGAATGAGAGAGAGAAAGAGACTGACTGAGAGAGAGAGATTTTCTTTTTCCCTTTTCTTTGTTTATTTTGGTGTGGGGGTTGATACATCAAGAACGACAGGAAATGAAGAGTGGTTTTGGCACGGGGATGGCTAGTGCATTCTAATAGGAAAGCGCGGGCACTTGCCTTAATTATTATTTCTTTTTTATTTTTAATTTTCAGTACTAAAAAGATAATAAGCTTCCGTTTATTTTTTAAAAAAAATACAAGTAAAAATGAAAAAGGATAGTAGAATTAATGAAAAATAAAATTAATTAAATGCATATGTTGAAAAAATTAAAAAAAAAATGAGATTTCATTTTAAGAAAAATTTTCAAGAAATATAGTGTATATTTTTAACTACTAATAATATTTTAACTCTATTTTTACTTTCCTTTTTCAGTTTATATATTTATGATATTTACTCAGTTTTTAATTTTAATTTTTTAAACAAATCCATTTTATTTCATCAATCACTCGTATTTTCATACATGTAAATTACACTAAATATGTCATTAGCTTTTTTATATTTAGTAGTTTGAGTTCTTATATCCTTTTAACACGTTTTTTTATTTTTTATTAGTTAAATGTATTAAAAGCTACAAAAATAAAAACCACATTATATAGTTTCAAATAAATTTAAACCGATAGGAAAGAATGTATCAGAAAAGTATTTTAAAAGAATGATTTCTATTTATTTACTTTATAAGCATTTTTAGTCTACAAGTATAAATATTGTACAACTTTGGTCACTAAATTCTAATTAGAATCCAAATGACTTAACATCACACGATCACGAGACTTTGAAATGTAATTGGACATTTTTTTTGTGTATTATATATGTTTATTTTGTTTTAATATGATTTTTTTGTGTATTACATTTTCACAACTATAGTAGATATTATTGACTTAGATTTTTCCCCATCATAAATTTTTCTTCACAAAATTTTTAATCATAAAAGTTTGACTAATTTAACTTACAAGGTTTCAAATAAACACTTATATAGTAGTTAATGGAGTTTCAAACATTATATCATTTAAAACAATGGAAAATTGTGCATCATAATTTTTTCTTTTGAAAATCAAGAAGACAAATATAGACAT
>NC_028358.1:32414984-32426143 GCF_000741045.1 Vigna radiata var. radiata
AAATGTGTATATATTCATTAGAGTAATATCGACAAAGTTAGTACTTAAAACATTCAAAAAGAATATCATATTCATCAATTACACTATATAATTTTAGAACTTCATTTTCATAACCTACATCACCATTTTGAATAACACATCATCAACATTAAACTTGAAGTATTAAAGTATAAGAGTAAATTATTTGTATTTACAATAACAAGAAATGACNTTTGAGTTATGCTTATGATGCTTGAGTGAAAGCAAACATAACTTGAGTAACGTCTTTGCTAGAACAATGTGTAATATGGTTTCAGCATCATCTTAATTACCATCCNTGTCAATCATACTATACTTTAAAATCCAAAGAGTATTATTTAAATATAATTTATCTCTCCTTAACCATTGTTTGTCTTCAAATATAACAACAACTTTAAACTAAGAAGAACTATAATCGTGTCTGAGTATGTTCTGTATTAATAGTAGCATATTATAGTAATATAAGTTATTTTTTCAGTAACTTAATTTGTGTATTATAAATGTATGTTTTGAATATTGTGACGAGGTTAAATTGTCTGTTTATTTATGTATTGTATTGGTATAAAGTCAGGTACTTCTAGATGAGAGTATTTATTTTATCTTGGGATGAGATCGATGATCCAATGCCATCAAATTTTGCTTTGCCCCTTGAACCTCATGTCCATCTAAGATAAAAAATTGAAATTGTTATTTGTCATTGGTAGTTGTTAACGTAGATATATATTTGTTTTGTGTGTAATATTGTATTAATATGTGTGACCAAAACTTTATTTTATTAGATATCCCATGTTTGAGATATTTTGGAAGAGAAATTTGTAATTGGTCAAAGTTCACATTGTTTAAATAATCTCTATTTTATTTCCAAAAACAGAAAATGACATAACTTTTCTTTTTTAGAGGTATCGTAAATATTATTCAATTCTATGACCTCAAAATGAGTTATAATAAGATAAAAATACATATAAAAAAACATACCTTAAACTAAAATTTCATAATATTTTAGAAAAAAAAAATACCTTATGGTTAGCGCATTCATCACCCCATTTTCAATAAGTTTTATTTTTGGAGCATCTCCATTTATGGTCACTAGTGCAACAAAAAAATACGACAATGGTTGTTTTGGTTTACGATATCGGTTGTAGAACCAAAGTATATTCAAGCGAAGTGAAAAGTCGCAACACATCATAAAACTTTACTACAAGAGTATAAGAAAATACAAACACTAACTCAAAGTGTCTTAGATTTGAGGTGAAGAACAACCTGGACTTAGAGTCCATTATATAGTTATTATACCTATTCACTTACTTATCTTAAGAGACATGGGACTTTAAAAGATACATATTTTCGTCATATTCAATAAACTCCACCGTAATTAAAACAAACAAATCTTCACTAAGAATCATGCTCCACCGTAAAAGAATATACCCACTCTTAGAATTAAACAATCCCAAAAAATTTTGTATCAATGCTAACCAATGCCTTATTCCCTTCCATGGTATATGAAACGAAGGATTATGGTAGAAAGGTGTTTTTAGAAGGGGAATAGGCTTGAACAAATTTCATGTCATGCAAGCCAAGCAAATGCTTCAAAATATGATCTGTAATGTATGATTGTCTAGTCCCTTATTGACAGGAGAGTCTCAACCATCAAGAACATCCAATGAATCGGACGATCATGAGAGGAAAACTGAGCAGTCAGTCTTAAACAAGAATTAGGACTGATGATCAATATCTTAAATCAAAACACAATCATTACTAGTTGGGCCATCATTACTAGTTGACCTATCATGATAGGTTGATTACATTTAATATACATTTATTTCTACACTTTCGAATCTGTGCTGACTTTGACATCGAAGTATCTTTTGCAGACAACCTTCTAGTGCGACCAAACAGGATGAAGGACGAACGGTTTAAATGAACGAAACTCGAAAGACTGTTAACATCAACCCCATAAACCGAAACATTATATTTTTCACCAAAAAAATTATTCATTTATTCAACAAACCAATTTGACCAAAGAATATTCTATTTGTCCTCTCATTTTTTTTTTTAATTTTCCAAAATTTTATGCAGATGCATGTTGTGTTATGCAAAGTGACAATGAGAATGCAATATGTTATACATGTGTATGACAACATGTGAATGTGTGATATGCATTATTTAAGGTGACATGAAAGTAAAAAATGCTATAATGAATTTGGAAAACACCTATAACA
The DNA here is from genome assembly GCF_000741045.1 of Vigna radiata var. radiata. NCBI lineage: Eukaryota > Viridiplantae > Streptophyta > Magnoliopsida > Fabales > Fabaceae > Vigna > Vigna radiata. The sequence goes on from NC_028358.1 coordinate 32,417,222, forward strand.
TGTGACCACAACATGAGTGTATGTTATGTACTATGTGAGATGACATGAAAAAGGGGATGCATATTATGCATTATGCAATGTGACATGAATGTATGGTGTCATGAATTTGAAAATTTTTTGTACACGTTGTCATGCATGGAGGAAGATCGGATGTTGATGTAATGCATGTTTATGCCTCAAAGGGAACTTATTCACTTTGTTTATGTAAATGTGACACCTTGTAAAAGAAATATCGTGTAGATGCTACCTTATTGTACAAAATGTAGATGTAATGCTTCAACATGGTTTACTGCTATTATGCATGACTTGTTTTAGGAACCACACTATGCAAAGAAGATGAAGGTACACCAATAGATGCTATCACATTTAAGCAAGCAATTGGTTATCTCATGTATCTCACAATTATCCTACTAGATTTGATGTTTGAAGTAAGCCTGATCAGTAAATAAAATGCATTTTAAGGTACTTGAAAGGTACCATTTAATATGGCATTCTCTATCGAAAAAGAAAGAAGACAAGCCTCACAACTTATAGTGATAATAGTTATGCTAGAAACTTAAGGGTTCGATATAGCTTCCTTTAGAGAGTAGTATTTATGATTAGAACTGGAGTTGTATCATGAGTTTCGAAAAAGCAACCTCCAATAAGTTTATCTACAACTAAGGTTAAATATACAACTGTAATGTTTTGTGCTTGTCAATGTATTTGGCTCCAATGAATTCTAGAACATCTTAGATTAGAAGAAAAAAAAAAACTACTAATCCTATGTGACATGAACTACCATTCAATTATCCAAGAATATTGTCTCCCATAGATGCAATAAGTATATTGTAGTGAGATTTTGTTTTCTAAGAGATTTAGTAAACGATGAAGTAGTTCAACTAAAATATTGTAACACTAATTAATAAGTAGCTGATATATATAATGATGAAGGAACTAAAACTTGATCCATTTGAGAAACTTTGATCCATAGGTGGAATAATTGAGGAAGGAATTGTTGAAATTACATGTGCTTTCCTTTATGCGTCAATAATACCCCTACTTTTCAGGGATGAATTAGTCTCAGATAGTTACATTAATTTCTTCTACTTTATTGCCGTATAATATATAGGTTGTTTCTAAATCAATTTTACATTTGCTTTTCTGTAAAGCTTCTATATAAGCCAAAACTATTTTATCTTAATAATATATAATTCCTTTTTTTTCTCAAGTATCGTGTGTCATTCCTTTTAAGTTTTATCAGAAGACTTATTTTCAACATAAAAAAGAAAAAAGAAAACTCATAAAAATTCTAATATTAACGAATAGTAAGTGACATAGATTACTTATTATGACATTAGAACTCTCATAGTTTATCGTCATTAAATACTATTGTTTCATTAGTGTAATTCCTGATGTGGAAAGGATTAAAATTGATAGCTCTCTTTAATCTATAATACACTGATTACATATTGAAACTAAAGAAACCGACATAATCTATTTTATCACCTTTTATAACCTTTTATAGTAGATGAAAATAAAGTATTTAAATTTTGGAAAATAAGAATATGTCTCAATTGATTTAATTATTGTTCAATCTACACAAACCAGATGGCTAGAAAATATGATTCAGATGATCTACACTACCTATTGTTTGCGCAGTCAATTTGGTGTTATAGTTCAGATAAAAAATGATAGTCTTATAGTTCCATCACTTAATTATTTATAGATATAAATATTGTGATATGACCATTTCATCAACTATCAATCTTATAGTTCCACTAACAGTACTAAACTGTCAACATAACAAGCACATTCAAAAAGGCAAAATTATAAAAAGAAAAGTCAACTTAACTAATACTTGACAGGGTACATTTGTCAATGTGCCTAAAACAACATATTGTCTTTCATACGTATGAATATTCAAGAAATCAGATAATCATCTCATGCAAATATTAATCCATAATTGTGATTGAGTTCAAACATTAGATAAAGAATGAAACACTTATAGATAGAAAAATACAATGAAACCAAATATAGAAGATTGTATGAAATAAAAAGGGGGACAATTATATGACAATGCAGAATTTAGCAGTCTTGTCAATTGCAAAAGCCTCATCAGCAAAGCAAACCTGCAGTTTTTGGATCATCAAGCAACAGAGGTACCAATGGTGTTGCAGGATGAGGGTTCAGTTTGGTGTATAGGCTTTCAGAAAATCCTGGGTCAAAGTGTAACTATTCTTGTATGTGATGATTAGCCAGAAACATATAAGTAACTACATTTCTAAACAAATCCATGACATCAGTATCCCTAACTCTATTTTTATTCCCTGTACACGAAAAACCTAAACTAATAAACACAACATGAAGGTGCAATTACAACTACAACTGCAACACCAAATTATATCACTCAAAATCTCGGAAACCAAAAATGCATCCAAATTAACAATTAAACACTACAATTTTATATTCTACGATTTAAAAAATCTAACCTTTAGGACAATCACAACACTGTCTTTGACCTTTGACCTTCACCGGAGAAGCATTTCAGCCACCACGTCCTAAACCTAGTCAGCGGGTTTGAGCTTCCCAAATTTCAAGTTGAAGCACGAACCTTTTTCGTAGTCTTTCAGACTTTTCCTGAGGTTTCAGACAGTAATAACAAATTTCACTCACTTTATTCGGGAAATGAGGGAAAAAAGATGGAGAAAGATGACAACACTTACCAATCACTGGCCGTCAACGAACACGGGAAAGGATGGCACCGAATGAAGAACCACTCACACTTACACACGGTGACGGACCCTCTCTCAACGAAGAGGTGAAGGATTATAAGGGTTTGGGTTCAGAATGGGTTGCGGAGAAGAGGGGTTCAGAATGAGTTGCAGAGAAAGGGGTTCAGAATGCTTCTAACATCGTCTAAGGGTTTGGGTTGTTTCAGTCGAAGAGGGAAATTTTAATTTTATTTCTGACCCCTTTACCGGCGGACCAAATCCTTCGATAATGACCATAATACTTATCATTGACTTTACTGGCGGAAATATTCCTTCGGTAATGACACACCCAACGTTCCACCGGAAATTCCTTCGATAATAGAAAATTACCGGCGGATCGTTGTCCTTCGGTAATGATCCGCCGGAAATCTTGTTCTTTCTTGTAGTGGAAGAAATTGTAGGTAGTTAATATTTGTTATGACTAAACCCACAATCATGGCACCAGGTATATACAAAGTCATACACCATATTTATATTTAGAAAATCTTCCATTTAACACAAGTTTGAGGAAAAATAAGAGTTCTAAGGAACAGTAGATTTCCAATGCTAAGATTTAGCAACTGTTTTTTTCTTAGTTTCTAAATAACTCATGGATGACTTTGTACGTGAAATAAATAAAAACAGTGGAAATAAATAACCTTTTGAATAATGTTTGTGCTTCAAAGTACCTAATTTTTACTGATTTATTGGAGAATTTCTTTTAATCACTAATGCATTTTAGCTATTATTTCTGACGTTATTTTACTGAAAAATAAATCTGTCAATAATATTGAATTAGTTACAAATAAAAAAAACCAGGATAATAATATGTGCAAATAATTAAAAGAAGTATAATATTATAATATTCTATACAGAATATTTTAGATTCATCTCGGATTTTCCATATCAAACATGGATATCTTAATTATACTCCCTCTCTGAAATGTGAAATTCAGTTTTAACTTATAATAAAATCAAGGTTCTTAGTCAAACACATATGGTCTTCAGAAGTTGCTGTATTTCCTGATTATTAAATAATTCAGAAACTCTTTCATTCGTATTTGAAACAATGAAAAAAAATATGATCACAATTTATCACTTTTGAGTTATAATAATGACTTTTCAACTTTTTCCAAACCCAATAGCCATTTAGGGTGAATCCATGGTGGTCGCATAAGACTTATGTAGTAGCTGGTGCTCGTCTCAACTGTTCACAATGATTTACTGTATAAAATACTATGTTAGTCAAAGTCTAGCAGCTGAAAAATCCGAATTTTTTTAAAGAGGATGCTTCAATAGGAAGACAAGCGAATTACTTGCACTATAATGACAATTCGCTGCTGCATAATGTTAATACCCACCATTCAAAGTGGTACATTTCTTCTAGTAGCCCATTGAAGGATATACAGGATTAAAGCCTACTTTATAACCCATGCAAAAGCATTACATGAGCACATTTCAACTTAACCTTTTAAAAAACGGGTTCTAACAGTTTAACAAAGTTTAGTGCGTAAGAAAANATTCTTGTTAGAATATTTCTTAAGGTTCAATTAATTCTAAATATATATGGTCACATAACAGCAATAGCTCTTCACAGCTTTGTCGCTTATAAAGTGCTTACAATGTAACGTATTTCCATTTCCAGCCTCACACTTCATCAGTATTCACTCGATCAAAAAACACACTTAAAAACCACATAAGGTGCAATCTTTTCCTAAAGGTTCAAAGAGCTTAAACAACCACATAACTTGAGAATACTTTTTCAATTTCTGAAGTTTGTCATATACCACTGAAAATCCCGTAGGTTTTTTAATGCTTGTTATAACTTATGTTGATCATTAACAGCGCACTTATAATAGTATGCCCATTTTGACAGTAATGAACTCAAACGTCATACGAGATCAGATAAGTATGGAGATATACCCAAAAAAATTAAAACAAGAGATATGGATAAACTAACTTCAGGAGATAATTTAAGACACTCAAATAGTACGATATTGATATTGTGAGATCTCCTCGTACAATTGAACTTAATCACCACGTTACATCACTTACATAATTTTTTTTTCTTTCTATACTGATTGTTTGCTGAAATCTAGTTTCAGGGGGACAAGGAACTGACATAGGTCGTTTCTATGCTGTTTCTTCTACGCGCTTATCAATAACTTGAAGTTAAAGTAAGCTGCTCATTGAAAATTAAATCATTCAGTAATTATCAGTCACNACGCTCCCCAAATAAGGTCATCTAGGCTATCTCGGCAAAACTAAACCATGACAATTCAATAGGACACTCAATATATACTCCTGTTTTCGATTGTTAGAAAATAGGTTTAATAGGTTCGGAGGTCCCTATATTTGGAAGTTTGTTTCAATTGGGTCCTCCAATTTTTTAAGTGATCAATTAGGTCCCTAATTTTGTCAATTTGAATCAATAAAAGTCTTTCTGTTAAATGCAGTTAACGCCCTGAAGTTTCTGAACATGTGGCACGCTGACGCTTCCAGGTGGCATCGTTTCAAGTGCATAGGTGGATTATAAAAGGGTGAAATCCCTAAATTAAAAGGGTGAAATGTATTTGAAGGTGAAATCCCTAAATTAAAAGGGATTTCACCCTTTTATAATCCACCTATGCACTTGAAACGATGCCACCTGGAAGCGTCAGCGTGCCACATGTTCAGAAACTTCACGACGTTAACTGCATTTAACAGAAAGACTTTTATTGATTCAAATTGACAAAATTAGGGACCTAATTGACCACTTTCAAAATTGGAGGACCCAATTGAAACAAACTCTCAAATATAGAGACCTCCGAACCTATTAAACCTAGAAAATATTTAGAACGGGTGGACACAAACCTGGAATCTGATGGTATTGAATAATCCCCAGTCCCATGAAAAAGCACTACAGGAGGTAGTAGAGAATTCACATTTCCAATGTTTGGATCTTGAACCATTACTTCTGGAGAAAAACCGTCTCAGGGATTCCTCCCCTTCCATTATGCTGTAAGGTAGAGGTAGTAATTTGAAAGTCTAATACAGCGAAAAGCAGGGAATTGAACATTAACTCACTTGAAGATGAATGAAGTGTGTACCTTAGAAAGATGGACCGATAAAGACCCCTACTGTGGAAATGATCTACTAGGTTAAATAAATTATACCTGAATTGATGTAAGAAGGAAATACAGAAAATAAATTATGTTAATCTTAGTGTTAAGTCAACTATCATTGGTGGGAGCTGCAAGGTAATATAATAAACAATCTCAATCATATAACATTGCATTTACCATAAGAAACAAAAACAAACCGATAATTGGAAGAATTAGTAGACATTACATATCTTCTGGAGACATTTATTTATGCCATTATAATTTGAAAAGATTAAATACATACATGATCAACTTGAGCTATATTATATTCTGTAACATGTACAACAGTGTACCACTCCTATATTACTAAAACACAACGCTTTTGTAACATATTACAATCAAAATTTGCATTTTTAATATTTGTAGAACAACCGTTTTTGTAACATATCACCATTAAAATTTGCATTTCTAACTTAGTAGAACTTNGTAAAATATCACGATCAAAATTTGCATTTACATCATGAGATCTTTCACGAACCAAACGACAATAGCCAAAATTGTTAGGTGAAAACACGAGCGACCTTTATTACATATCTAACAGACTCCCTACTCTACGAGTCCTTTGAGCTTAACGAGACGTTAATGCGCAGACTCCGCTAATTCTTAAATTCAACTTCTGATTANTTTAGAAGAATTGAGTTGCAAAGATCAAACCCTAGATTGGCAATTAGTTTCTGCTTATCAGGATTAAACANAATCCTCCTATTTTGTTTTCATAAGTGCAGACATTAGTTCCGTCATTCCTATTTTGGGTATCTCTACTATCTCATGTCTGTAAGTTCGTGTTACCAGTTAGGAGATATTGTCTCTCCTCTCACTTAAGCCTAGATAAGTGTACAGTTGTTGCCCCAGTTCCCTATTTGTTCTACCATCTTGTAACCAGTCAAATCAAGGAAAATACAATATTTTCTGCAAGGTAGCAAGGCACAATATGATGACCAATCCTTGATTTCAAACTCCATNTAGCACCATTCATAGCAAACGAACAGCAGATTGAAGAAGGGTACGGTGACATAGCTAGTCTGATTGGTTCACCTATTCTTCCGTTCATTGGCCACAAACTGAAGGGACAAAACTTCATTCAAAACAACCATTTTTCCAAAGAATAGAGGGAATATATCGCCCGGGATGAAAAACAGTGGAGAAAGTTGATCCCAACAATAAAGAAAGAAAAGAAAGAAACTAGGTATTGAACATTATTAGATGTCTTCACATTGGGTAGGAATGTCAACCAAAATAATCCTTACAAATGGGCATGTCTCCCCCCTTGATAAAGCATTTTGGATTGAGTTAGATGGAGTCAAATTTGAATATGATATCGAAGTCTATCCCGCATTGGTCTTAACTCGCTGTAGATGTCCAATCCATTCTCCAGATGTCCAATCCTGTGTGAGAGGTGTTTGTTAAGACTTAAATAATCCTAATCACTTAAGCTATCTTTGGGGCTTGAGTTTGTCCCTGTTCTTTTCTGATCAACATAAAAATGAGATCGAAGAGAACACCAGGTACTACAGCCAGCTAAAGAGATATATATAGAACGCAACAAAGAAGACTAATTCATATGTGGATAACATCATAGTTATCAGTGTCGTCACAGAAGTCAATAACAACAAATTCAAGAAATTAAACAATTGTAACCTTCCAACTGGATAATGCTGCAATTGTTTCAAGGGCGACCTATGAAGTTTAAAATAATTAAAAAAAAACTAAAGAAAAAACATAAGGATATAACAAAAGGCGTGAGCGATAGGAGATGTAAGAATGATAAAAGTGGAAAGGGGGGAAACATAAAATGTCGCGGCTTTGAATCCGCTAACAAAAAACAACAATATCACCAATTTGCCGATAAAATAAAACGGGAGGTTGAGCAATAACANAGAGGGACACCACTTGGGACAAATAACAGCAAAGCATGTCCACGGCCCTTTCAAGAGGTGGGTATGCCCCTGGGGTTTGGGGGTTAGTGTTAAATTAAGGTGAGAGAGCCCTTGTATATAGTATGAAGCTTGCGCCACTACAGCACAAAAAATGGTAGATTTCCCGCCATGCGACGCTCTGCTATAGCGCGCATATTTAACTACTAAGATTGAAAGGTAAGAGACTTTTACTGAAAGGGACTTTCTGCAAGTACTTACCCTCCAGATAAACCAAAATAAGTCTTAATCTGGGAAAGACTCCAAGATGTACTCTCTCCTTCACCTGCCTCTTTGATTGCCTNCTCCACTATTACACATGCAGCAATATGTGCTCCAGCTGATTGTCCCATTAGGTAAATTCTANGGGAAAAAATTGGAAAAGTATCATTATTGATCATGAGAAGCACATTACACTTAAAGCAAGAGAATAAATTGGATGCCTTAATGAGAAAACTTTGAACTTAAGAGAATGTTTATTCACCTGTTAGGATCACCCCCATACTCTGCAATGTTGTTGCACACAAATGCGATGCCTCGAGAAGAATCAGCTATCATATNGCTGATGGTTCCCTGGGGAAAATTTCTGCAAGAAAAAAGATGTTTTATAACACTGCAATAGAAAGAAAAAAGCAAGTAACACTCACTTCTGTAAACTATTTATTCTTAGGTGAATCTCTAGTAGCTTGACAGAAAATTTGAATTACATATGCTTTTAGTGGTTTTGTGATGAGGTACAACACAAACCACTGATTTCCTTGTATTGGTATTATTCATTACTGCTTTCACTACCAAATTTCATNTCGATTTTGAATTTTATATTTCAACAATCCCCATGCTTTAAACCGGAAGAAATCCTGCATAAAAGAGGCACATTAGAGATATGGAACCATTCAGGAGTCTCCATAAAAACTAACGGGAAAGTGAACAGTTGAAAGGGGTCACTACAAATAATGGCTTGGTTACACCCTAAGACTTTCTAATTATATAACAATATTTTAAATCTATCAATAGAATTTTCAAAAATAAAAACGAGAAGATTGAAAACTATCAAAGAGTTCTTATTTTATCATCAATATCAAGAAGAAACCAAAAAGAGACAGTACAAACTAAAACATAAGGACCGGGACCAAA
>NC_028358.1:32426333-32449900 GCF_000741045.1 Vigna radiata var. radiata
AACCTCTTTTTACATAATTTTGGTGACTTAGTACTCACAATTATCTCGAGGTTCACATTGAAAACATTGCCATCACCGGAAATGACCCAGGGAATTCTGTCTATAACAACATCTGACTGACCGTTCAGTTTCAAACCAAGGATTTGACTCTTCTCAAATACTTGTAGCTTGGGTATTGAAGCTGCTCAATCTGCCTCTCCCAAATGCCTTTGACATTTTCTAGGAAACAAGTAGGATTGATTGAAAACCTTGTGACATCTTTGTATATTCCAATGCCATCAAACTACAACTAGGTTAGGGGGACGCATAGAGAGACCCGGGCAGCTATTCATTCGTGATAGGTAGACAAAATATCTTTTGTAGCAAATGTGGTAAATCTAAATTCTGCTTGTGATGCTCGTTGGGATTTCATCGTTCGCACCCTCAAATACATCAAGATTAAAGTGTGAACAAAGGTGATATTAAAGATTGTAAACTGCTACCACACTATTTTGATTGGGCAAGATTTCCATGTGAAAGAAGATCCATATTAGAGTTGTTGTAGGCAAAATTAAAACTGACAGTCAGTTCCAGTAATCAAATTGTTGACATATTCACCAAATCCTTCAAAGGATCTCCCAGGTTGAAATATTTTGATGCATATTATTTATATGCTCAAGCTTGAAAGGGAGTATTCAATATAGCACATGTAAATACTAGTTTTAAACATTTCAATATGTAACATTTGATAAAAGTTAGCATTTATTGAGATAATTGTACAATTATGAAACATTGTCAGTATAAATGTTCATTTGTGGTCGACATTTACACACAATTCTAAAACTTAATATTCAACCCATTTCTTTATGCAAAGCAATTAATAATGTAATAAATATGTAATGAAAGTCCTAACACTCATGCCTTTGACTTATATTTATAGTTCAATACCTTTAAAACTGAATACTAATCTGTTTAAACTAATTAGATGTTTAGCTAATTCTGATTATGACCGATCAATTTCTTCTATATCTGGACGATCGGTCATGCTATTATGGTTAGGACATAGATACCATAAGCCTTAAGCTTAAGTAAAGATCACAAACGAAAAAGGTTTACTACCGATTAAATCTCCCTTGAAAATATGACCATTGACAATGAAATGGTGTGTCACCTCGTAAGTCGTGTCAATGCTTCACGAATCATGATGTTAGCTCTAACACTGAAAGTGTAACACTGTGTATCCTCTACCATTGGTTGGTATAAGATCTGATGCTTGTGAGGATGCCATGTGTCCCCCAAAATTCAAAAAATAAGAACGAGGGGATCCTATCATTTTCACCTTTTTTTCTCACGCATCCATTTCTACATCGAATGGTTCAAATTCTTTCTGTCTCAAGGTAATAATGTATGTCATTAACATCTCCTCTTCAGAAGGTTAATCTATTTGTGTGAGCAAGGCGTATGCGAATGACGTCTTTTCCTCATCATCGCTATTCAAATTGTTATTACGGGATCGAGAGTTGTCCAAGCGGAACTTGACTATAGTAAATAGCGTCACCACACCTGTATAGACTACCAATAAGGTTCCTATCGGGGATGAGAGTCCAGACAAGAATAAGGAAAAGACCACGGAGGAATGGAGTGGCCACACAGTTGGGAAAATTTAAGTTGACATCGTAGCTAAAGGGGACGAGTTGAATCTTCCGAAGGTTCATAGATTTGAACTGGCTCCACATAAGGTTTGCAAGTACACTACTCACTTCAGATGAGGTAATGATATAGTGAACCTCATCGACTGCACTTACGTTCTATGGGATTATGTTGATGATGATGTCGTGCACCTCCGTGTGTGCTGAGGCAACAAATGAGTATGCCACAGTTGAGAGAATTCAAAATTGTACTTATTTTTTTAATTCACTCCTACTTTTTCAATGACCTATTCATGCACATGCCATTCAAGGACTTTCAAGTTGATGTCTTGCGAGAGTTTAACGTCACTCCCACTCAGCTTCATTTGAACACATGGACGGTCATGCAAACGTTTGACATTTTGTGCAAGGCTTTAGGCCTAACTCCTACCCCGACTTTATTTCTCCACCATTATCGCACTTGTCTGATTGCTCAAAAGGGGGTGAGTTTCTTTAATAGGTGAAACTTATCATAACCTTTTCCATCTTTTCACCATTTCTTATAAGGGCTTTAAGGGAGGGTTATCGAATATCATTATTCTGGCCAAGGGCCACAAATTTTTCTATAATGAGAATGATAGATCGAACTTTCCTATGTACTAGACCCAAAATCCTACTTGGTCAGACCCCTAGGAATTTTCAAAGATGACCACTAAAGAATGATCCGCTCTTGGGATTTTGCAGTAGCTTCCCCTTAAACTGCCGATTAGAAAGCTTCTTAAATTTTCCGATCTCGTAATCTTGGCCAAGACGTTTATTGTAAATAATATTTCCATGTATATTAGCTAAATTTTCTTTTGTGTTACATCTATGATGTTCCGCACCAATCTCCAAAACCTTAATTTCTTTAAGAAATTGCTCGATAAGCACTAGATAGGTTCAAGCAATTCCTAGATCGCTCTAGGTGTGTAGGAAGGTCCCTCGAGTAGAGTAGTAGATGAAAGAATGTCGATCACCCTATTGTTGGGGCGATGGGCTCCCTAACGCCCATTCTCAACATTCCTCCCCTCACTATTATCTTTTTTGCTCCTACCAATTGGGAGGAAGAAGCCCATGGAAGGAAGGGCAAAAGGAAGCATGATGAGCAGTTCACTTCCACTTGCTCCCCCAAGCACAACCGTCGAGGTTGGAAGACATTGCCCCTTCTTGTTGATGGATTTTTTGGGACATATTTGTGAATAAGGGATAAAGTCTCATTTCATCTAAGCTTTGAGGAGAAAAAATTGATAAAGGGTTTGTCTGAAGCCAATGTGTTGGCTGCTATAGTGTAATTCAGCATACGCTTGACCGCTTTATGTTAGAGGGTTGCCCCTAATGCCGATCAGTTAGAGGTAGTCTGGTTGGAAAAGGACTTAGTGCACTCTTAAGCAGATCTCGCAACAGCTCAAGGCTAAAAGGGTCTTGACAACCCAACTTGAGTATATCAAGTTTTCCCACATGCAATGTACACAAAAAGAAAAGGACTCGGTCACCAGGGTTGTACCTTGGTTAAAAGAGAGATAAGTTTGTTGATTAAAACTCACCAATTACAGTAGCAGGTTAACGATTTCCTCCTAAGGTAATAGGCCGATAAGCAAGCCTTAGAGGACTATAACAAAAATATAAGTCCTTGGTCGAGGAGCTTGACAAAACTAAGTAGCAAGTCATGGCTCAACACGAGGTCGACTTCTAAAAGTCTTTGTACCAAATAACCTACTTTTATGACGTCCCTCTGAACAAGGGCAAATTTGATGTTCAAATAACCTTTAACGCGGGGAGGCTCATGCACGTTTGGATAGTTCTGATGATGAGGGTTTCATCGAAGATGTTGCCGAGGACACTATTGAAGGTGAAGTCCTTTATCGCCTAACTGATCAAGAAGATGTCATTGAAACACTTGTCTCAATCTTTCTTCTTGACTTGAGATGCCTCATTGCCTAACCTTTCGACGACTCTGAACAATCCTTCCTAACTTGGAGCGAACTTTCCATTTGTTGACTTCTTACAAATATCATTAGTCTTTCTCGACACTAGGTCCTGTTCAGTGAAACTTCATCGTCTAACTGCATAATTATATAGTTGTGCTACCATCCATTTGCATACTTCTACTCGTATTGTTGCCTCTTCCCTCCATTCGGTCATAGTGTCGAGCTCTGGTGTTGATGTCCATGTCTTGGATTTTCCTCTTTGGTGAGGGTTTTCCTACTTCCACTAGGAGCATAGCATCTATGTCGTAAGTCAAGTTAAAGGGAACTTCCCCATCGATCAATGCGGTGTGCATCGGTATGCGATAACACTTGGGAAATATCGTCCACCCAAGCTCATTTTGCATGCCCCAACTTTCTTTTTAACTCGACCACTATGATTTTATTCATGACTTTTGTTTGGTCATTTGTCTGCAGATGCTCTACGAAACTTGTGACATGTTTTATGTCAAACTTTTTATAAAACTCTCTTAGCATAATCATTCGAGACAGTTAATGTTGTAATAATTAACTTATATTTATAGTTTTCTTCATAAACGCTTGATTAGGATTGATTGAATTACGACTCATACCCTTTAAACATGATTAATAAATTTCTCAAACTAATTAGATACTTAACTAATAATTTTCATCGTGACTAATTATGCATCTATTGATACATATATTACATTTTCGTTAGTAAATTTTTTTATTTACACTTTTTATTGCTTAAGATATACAGTTTTTGTAAATAATTATTCTTTAAAATAATTACTTTTTATATAATTAACTTTTTAAGATAAATCTATTTTTAAGAAGCTATTTTCAAAACCAATTTTTTAACCATTATTTTTTGAAACTCAAAACTATAAAATTCTCTTTTCTTAATTTTTAAATAAAAAACAAAAAAAAAATGAAACTCAACTGCTGCGTTAAATTGTACTGTTTAGATTTAAAAAAAAAAAAAAAAAAAAAAAAAAGATCCAAACAATTAGGAGGAATTTTTACTCCTACTAAAACTATTTGGGTGAAAAATACAAAGGATGAATGTAAAATTTTAATTTATGGAGTTTCTAAATAATGTCTTTACTTCATGTTATAATTTTTAGTGCTTCCTTTTAGCGAGAAACAACAATTAGAAATTAAAAAAAAAATGTAAAGAGATTGAAATGAATGGAAATCCATTAAATCTAAGACTAATAAATAACTTTTAAAATCTTCAAAAATAAAAATATCTTATATTCAGAATAATTGATATTCAGTTGGATAATGTGAAAACATTGTCTAATGTAGTTTTGAAAATTATCAATCAACATTTAATTCTCAAACATGTTTATGTGTCGATATTACAAGAAATTTTAAAGAATACTTACTTCAATTATATCAAAATAATTATGATTCAAAATTTATTTAGAAAAACTATCAAATTTACTTCATTTATATCAAAATAATTATGATTCAAAATTTATTTAGAAAAACTATCAAATTAATTATCGTGATCTTAAAATAGACTAACCTTTATTTCAAAATCTTATTCTCTCACATTTTAAAAAATGGATGTCCATAAACTCAAACTAATACTTATTCCAATTTTAACATATTATACTTCATACATACATATATATATATATATATATATATATATATATATATATATATATATATATATATATATATATATATATTAATTCTATCCACAAGATCTTTGCATTAAATTGATGTATAAAGAAGCACATTGATTGGTTCAAATAGTAACCGTTGTTAATTTTTAACCATGTTATTCATGGTTTCTTAAATTTCAAAATGATTATTGGTATCAATATCATAATTTAAAAGATAATTGATATAGAAAGAGGAAAAGAGAATAATTATAATTATAAAAATTAAGGAGTAATTAAATGTATTTTTTACTTTGAATTAATCGTATTAATAATTATGAATTTTTGTTCTTTTTTAATCTTTTCTATAATGAATTTTAAGAGAATAATTTTCTTAATTTAAAATACTTCATAATGAAAGTATTGGTTAAGTAGATTTTTAAAAGAAATTAAAATTTTAAATTATAAAAGTAATTTTATTACTTTATATTATAAACTTAAAAAAGATACAAATAGCTAAATTTTCATGCTATCTTTTTTTCTTACCTTTTTATCTTTCTATTTGTTGATTTTATTGTCTCCCCACCTCTGCCCTAGTTTCTGTCTTTTTTTTTCTCTTTTTTGCATATAAAAAATTAATCACTCTATTTAAACTAATAATTTGAAATTTGAAATATTTCTTTAATTTAATATATACTTGGTACTTATAACACATACCAAAATTTAATTCAATTTAAATCAAACATAACGAATTTATCATATAACTGTTTATAAACTTGTAAATACAGTGCATAGACTTGAAATATTAATGAAATACAACATAGTTGAATTGAAATTTGTAAAATCATTATTTTTTATTAAGAAACACATGCTGACACTTAAATTTGATATATATAATAATTTAATCATATTTATTTTTTTTATTTTAGATTGTAGTGGAAAAGTTATGAATTTTTATTTAAACTTTTTTATAAATATAAAACATTTACATCAACAATGAATAAATAAAATAATTTCAAAAGAATATTTTGAGTGACAGTTAAAAAGTAAATTAACAACAAATAACATTATTAATTATAAATTTTATATATTAGCTTGTTCTGTTCCAACAAGATTCGTTAATTATAAATAAATACAATTTACAGACGGTGGTGTCGAAAACAAAAGTCAATTGTGATTTGATTTTGAATTTAGTTTTAAGTATCTCAATCAAACAATCTCTCTTTATATATATATATATATATATATATATATATATATATATATATATATCATTCATTTCAATTAGTGTGTATATATAAACATTTTATTTATTTATTTTCTGTATATATAGACACATAAATTAAAAAGAAGATATTTTGAAAGACGAAAAATACGAAAAATTATAATTATTGGGATTGCACGAGTGCTTCTTGGGTGATATTCTAATGCTGCCTGCTCTGTACATAATAAAGCCACGAAAGGAAAACCTGGGCCTGTGGGGTACTCTAAAGAAAACAAGAGAACCAAGACTCGAGTGGTAACACGTTTCTGTGGGCCTTTAACTTTCCAAAAGAGACAATTATAATATCTTCTGCCATCAATACTTCAAAATTACTCCTCCTGGAAATTCAGTTTATTTTCATTTAAAAAAGCTTTAATCAATAATTATTTTCAACATTAATCTGGGCCAAACATGCTACAAGACCATTTATTCTGCCTGGACAAAGGAAAATTAGTTGCAGAAACCATATGAGACGGACATTAGTCTATGATGGTTAATAAAGGAAAATTCAGAGACAAAAGCACATGGAAGCAGAATTTTTGACACATAATGCATAAAAAAAAAAAATGAAAAATGTCTATATATACAGAAGCAAACATAATACAAGCCCTAACATTGCGTCGAAAAGACATCCATTTACATTTGCAAAGAGTGTCCATGGTCAAACAAGGACAACCCAAAGACATAGGAATGTAAAATTAGCTATATAGAGAAAAAGTGAACAGTCTTGAAACAAACACTCATATGAAGATAGCATAGATGCAAATAACCTAACAGCACCAACATATCATTCATATTTTCCTATCCGAGTTCCAAAATTAGTTATATATAACACTTGCCAGACAACGACAAGCCCCACCGATTGGCATCAAGGTCACGCCCGGAAATAGAATAACACGCCTTCCTCTCCTTTTTGGCTGGAAGTCAGAGTGGGTAATCACAACTTTAGTGGTTCCCATAAACATGGCCAGAGCTCCCCTTGTCCTAAAAGCCTTTCACCTATCCGCAGCACCCAATTTCCTGATTATGTGCTTCGGAAAATCATCACAGCTATATGCTGATTACACCCATCTCACGACACATTTAGTAGCATACAAGTACCTAATCACGGGAGCAAAGTCCTACAGTAAAGGACCCAAAAGGTAAAAAAAAAAAAAAAAAAAAAAAAGTTTAGTAGCATACCTATTTTCTACACAATCTTCTAACGTCCACTAGTGTATTATAGCAAAAGTTAAGCCTATCAACAGTCAGGGCTGACAAAATATTTTATCTCGTCCATAACAGAAGAGAAGTGCTCATTATTTGGCAGCAAGTAAAACCCAATGGTTGCTTGCTCCAGGAATAGCAATTTCACTTCCTGGCCAGCCTTCTCAAGCCCTTTGGCATAACCCAGTTGCCAGTCCTGAACAAGGTCTAAACCAGCAACCACTACAAGGCTCTTGGGAAAGACAGTCCCTTCAAGGCTTTGCCCCTTTGGCCCAAACGGGTTACATGCAGGATGGTCTCTATCTTCCCCTTCAGGAAGAAAAGCCCTCCAATACCAGTCTCGATCCTTCACTCTTACAAAATATCTCCCATCTAAACGCTTCTCCGAGTCGGTTCTTTCCTGCCCACCAAACAATGGGTTGAGCAGAACATTCCCAAACAATTCAATTCCGGACTCCACAGCTTTGAGAGCAACATGGTGCACAATGTTCCCACCCGAGCTATCCCCAGCCATGTAGATATGAACTTTCTTATCTTTCCGACTCTGAAGCCAAGATCTAGAGCTAACCCACTTAAGAGCTGTCCACCCATCATCGTAAGCACAGGGATACCTATTCTCAGGTGCACGCCTATAGTTCACAGACACCACAACGGCCTTACAGATACCAACCAGGCGACGACATAGCGTATCATATATGGCACTATTGGCTGAAGAATGAGCAAAACTTCCACCATGGAAGAATATGATGACAGGAACAACCTCAGAGCTCACAGGTTTCTCAAGCTCAAGAATGCTCACTGGACGCTCTTCTCCCTCAGCAGGACGATAGATTCGCGTAAGGAGATTGGTTTCACGGTCAACAATGACATCAAAAGAGAACACTCCATCCACGGGGTTCGCATTTGCCGGAACTTTCCGATCAAGGAACTCTGCTAAGTCCCGGTTGAAAGTGCCATCCGGACGACGAAGAAGATTGTATGCCAACTTGAAATTTGAGATCAAAACCCACATATTCAGCGGAACCACCATCTACACCAATTTTATTTCAATTTTAAAAAAATAAAATAAAAGGATAATGATAATAAGAAGAAGAAAATAATTTAAACCGAGGATAATTAGAAACGGAGAATAAATCCAATAAATCCCATAATTTTGGGAAAACCGATGAATCCAACTTCCCAAATCAGCACATTGAATGACAAACCCTAAACAGTGAAACCGCGTTAGGTGGAACAAGGAACTGATCCAACCAAAACCGGAAATTATTACACAAACAGAACAAACCACAACCTACTCTTCCACGAAACGAAAACATGTCGAAACTAAAAACCCAAAACGATGAGAAAGAATCAGCGATACGAGAGTGATTATTAATTTAATAAAGCTATACAGCCAAAAGAAAATAGGAAAAAAAAAAGGAAAGCATAGAGTAGAAAGAAAAAGAAAAACAGAACAAAAGAAAAAAGAAAGAGAAAAAATCAGAAGCGAAAGAAGAAAGATTGGCATGAGGAAAGATGGTAGGGTTGAAGAACTGGAAATTGTATGAGAAAAAAATGGAATCGAAAAGATAACAGAGAGAAGGGGCATACCTTAGAATCGTTGGGGTTGAGTTCGTTGGTCCCAGCCATTGAAGCGATCCTGTATTCCGATTACAGATCCGCGAGGAAGGTGAGTGGAGAATCAGAAAAGGCGTGGAGGAGGGAAATCCATAAAGCAGAAGAATCGCGTTATGTGAGATGGAGGAAAAAGGGTTGTTTGTTTGTTAATTTATGATGAGAGTGGGGATTGCAGGGTGATGAGTTGAGAGAGTGGGAGAGAAAGAGGAATAGGATGGTGAAGGATAAGAAACGGTGCGCACTGTAGAAAATGCTAAAGTGGCACAGTGGGAAGGGCCAATGGGAGGAAGGAAAGGCCCAAATAGAACTATTGGGTGGGGCCCAGTGGCGAATCGCTTTCTCCAATTACTGGTTTTTGTTTTGGGTCGTGAAATTGAAATGTGTGATAAAAATGGAAAGAAGGGGAGAGACAAAAAAGAGGGTGAATCAGTTCCTGGAAGGTGACGTGGCACTTGAAGACAGACATCCCCGTTTGTTTGCGTTCGGAATTCCACTTCCACAATTTTGGCATCATAATAATTCTGTCAAGTGTCAACTACTAAATGCTGCACTCTACTGTCTACCACTAATCAATATCAATAATTCACTTTCTTCTTCTTCCTTCTTCCACTAATCATTTTTAATTAAATTAATCCCTTTTAGTACATAACACTCACACACTTGGGTTATGACCAGGTCAAATCTTACTTCAAAAAATGACGCATTAGCTAACTTTAACTTATACTATGACCAAGTCAAGGTCAGCTTCAAAGGAAAATGACACATCATTCATTACTCCATTCCTCCTTCATCAACTCATAATTTATCACTCAATGTGTTTCATCTGCAGGATCATAACATCTTGAATTACTTCCCACATTTATAGTACATATTTACTATTCAACTAACAATCAAAAAAATTATTTATTATTTCATTACTTTTCGAATAACCATTTATAAAATATTCACAAATATTTTCAAATTCATAACTTCATAAAATAATTATTTTATATTTTTAATGGATACTTTCCCATAATATAATACACATTATAAACATATATTTTTATTATCTTTATTCATAAATTATTATGAAATTATATATATATATATATATATATATATATATATATATATATATATTCTCATTTAAAACATATAAAACTTATAAATATTTATTCAACTTATTTTTAATATTATTCTTATATATTATTGATTTTATCCCGATCTTATCTATCTTGAGTGTAGATATTGTGAACAGGTAACAAGATCTTAACGATATTTTGATTGTTTCTTTTATTTAAAGAGGATTTCTTTATTGATCAGAAGAAAATATCCACTTCCAAATATTCTTTGACGCTCAAGTCATTAAAAAAGTTAAGATAGATTATACGAGAGTGATTATCAAGTATTGAGTTGAAGTGAATATCCCTTTAGGTTACTGTTATATTTATAGGATTAACATGGATTGTGCACTTATGTCCCTATTAGAATAAACTTACTTGAGAGAATAATAAAGTATAATAAATAATAAATAGGAGTAAATAATAACTAATATTCCTAACTATTGAGATTTGGTTATAATATGTAAATATGACCTAAAAAGTTATAGGTTTGGGCTATTTCATAACGAACAATTTAAAATAGGCTTATTGGGTCATGCACTTAATAAGTCTTTTAGGCCAGGTAGGAACATAAGTCTCCATAGTTTCAAGAGTTTGGTTTAGGTTGAGTTGTATGACTTGCAAATGGGTAGGCCATTTTACCGAGTTCATAGTTAAGTCATTTGGCCATGTTTTAAAGGTGGATTGACCTCGAGGTCGAGTTTATGAGATAATTAAGGTATTTTGTTGTGCTTTGCAAGTGGATTGACCTTGGGATCGAGTTCTAATATATAATCTGGCCTAGGAATTGAGCTCTCTTTAGGTTTTTAGGTAATTCTGGCCTTGTGGTTGAGCTTTTATCTAGGTTTCAAAGTAATTTTAGCCTCGTGGTTGAGCTCTTATCTGAGATTCAAAATGATTTTGGTCTTGTGGTCGAGCTTTATCCAGTCTCAATAATTTTGGCCTCGTGGTCGAGCTTTAACTAGCCTCAAAATAATTTTGGCCTCGTGGTCGAGCTCTACCAAGCTTCAAAGTAATTCCAGCCTCGTGGTTGAGCTCTCTCAAAGCTTAAAGTGGTATGTCATTGAGGTTGAGCTCTCTCTGATTTTAAAGTAGTATGACCCCGAGGCCGAGCTCTCTCTAAACTTAAAGTAATATGACATCCGGTCGAGTTTTCTTTGAGCTTAAACTAATATGAAGCTCTCTTTAAGCTTAAAGTAATATGTCCTAGAGGTCGAACTCTATTTAAGCTTAAAGTAATATGGCCTTCGGGTCAAACTTTCTCTAAGTTTAAATTAATATGGCATCGGGATCAAATCTTTTTAAGCTTAAGGTATAATTGAGCTTTAGAGTACAAATATTCAATATAACATTATATCATAATAAAATATTAAACACGAGTATCAATATAACACTTTCTTCAAAGTCATTTCAAAACTTAGATCATAAATGATCATGCTAACACGAGTAATTATCAGTAATCATAGACTATCTTTACACAAGATGATGGTGATAATGAAAAATGTGGAGTCAATATAAAGTTTTACCTAGACCCCACGTACCAATTATCTTACCCATATATTTAGTGTGGAAATATGGTAAAATCCTAAAGGTACTCTGACAATTGCTTTTTGTTTGGAGAGAACCTCCTCATTGATGAGAGGAGAAAATTCATCTACAAAAACTTTTCGATGCTTAAGTCAATAAAAAGTTAAAATCTATTATATAATAATGTGAAGTGAGTATCCTTAAATGTTACTATTATATTTATAGAATCAATATGATATATTTTCTTAGTAAAATAATACTTACCTATGATAAATTATAATAAAAGAGTACATAATAACTACCATGTAAATTACTAAAAATTAGTTATAATACCAAAATATCACGTAAATATATGTAGGTTTGATTGTTTTATAATAAGGAACCTTAAATAATCTTACTCAATGGTAGATTTAATATGTGTTTTTAATTTAATAAGAATAATTATAATTTGTTTTCTTTCAAAACTCGAAACCTTCTCCTAAAAAACTCATTTTTTTTAAAGTCTCATACTTTTAGTCCCAACTTTACTCCCAAAATTATTGTCTAAATACGGTAAGAAAAAAAAATTTAAAATATCTACAATCAAATACGCATTGTAGCGATAAAATGTTTATAATATAATATCTTTTCGATATAAGTTTTGATAATGATGAGTTTAGCAGAAAAGAATTTAGTTATTTTTTACATTATATTTAAACTGTTTTTCAACAGAACGTTTTTAGTTAATCCATCATGAACTATTTTTTTTTATATTAATTTTTCAACTATGTTTAGTCCAATTTTTATGATTCACATAGACTGACAACTAGATCGTGTTCTGATCATATATTTTAATTTATCTCTGTAATATAGAAGGAAACATATGTTTATTTATATATTTTATTATTATTTATAATTATTTTTATTTAAATAAAATTAAAATTTCATATTCATAGTAAATCTATTATTTTATTTAAAATTTTAAAAATAATAAACATTCAAGATATCATAAAATATATCCCAGATATTTATAATTAATATCTTATTCTCATATTCTATTACATTTTTAAGAAGATATATTATGATATTTAGATATATGTAATATATCATGAAACAATAATTAATTATATAATATTTTTATTAATATAATATTTGACTATTTTTAAATATGAGATAAGAAACATCTATCTGAAAAAATATACACTAAATTTTCACATAAAATACAATTCTCATTCAATATAGTTTACATATTAAACATTTATTCTTTTTCACAAAACTTGTTTCCCTCAGTCACATACTCTACTACTCGTCCAATTTAATAAAAACATATACTCTTTTTAATATTAAAAATCAAATACACATAATAGGAATAAAATGTTTATTATATAATAATTTTTAGATATAATATAAGCTTTTGAGAATGGTAAGTTTAGATTTAAAAGAGAAGTAATTTAATTATATTTCAAACTATGCTCATTTTGAAATGTTTTTTAATAGAAAGTTTTTAATTAATCTACAGTGAACTAATTTTTTCTTTAATTTATCAACCTTTACCCATTCCCTTATGTTATAAAGGGATAACTATATAGTTGGATGGATAGTTTTTGATCATAGGTTTTAACTTGTCACAAAAACAATTCTTTAGTGTGTATGGAAAAATTCTTAATGTTTATTTATATGATTTATTATTTTTATTGAAATAAAATTAAAAAAATCATATTCATAGTAAGTTTACTTTATTTTCTGTTTTAAATTTTTAAAATATTAAATATTTAGACATATAATAATCAAAGCTAAAAAATGCAGATATATTAAGAAGTTAGTTGAATTAATATAATTTTGCTATTATGACATATTATCACTTTGACTTTTAAATTTAGTTTGACATGTATTTATTTTAAATTATTATTATATTATTTAAATTAAATTATATATTATATTGTTTTTTACTCTTTTAAATAATATTAATTTCTGTTTTATATTATTATATAGAAATAAATATAAAATTGACAATTAGAAGTAAACTTAATAAGATACACTAAAATAGACCGATAAAAAAAAAGTTTGGGCTTGGCCAGAAAATAATATTTAGGTCCGCTCTAATGGTTCAATTGGGCCTCTTATAAAACAGCATAAAATCAGAAATCCTTTTGTTTTTGTGAGTCTCCTTTGTTCGACTACCTCGTTCCCTTTGGTGTGCTGTGTTTGGGTTTGACGCTGTTTTCTGTTATTGTTGTTTGAATGCAGAGGTATTTGCTTCTAATTTCATTTCGCATTCTTTTATAAAACCTGTTAAAATTCACCTAGATTTTCTTCTTGTTCATCTTTTTCCCCTTTTTGTTTGTGAGTAATGCTAACCTAGCATACTCAATTTGGATGATGGAGTGGGGTTTCGGGGTATGACGGAGTAGTATTGCGTAAATAATATATCTACTCTGCATAGGATCAAAATAATCATGATGTCCTTCCCTTGAAACTTTCCTATTGGAACCATGTGCTGTGTGAATTTGCATTTAACCATTATTCAATTGAAATTATGTGTTATCGTTTCTTCTCTTGCCCATTAAAAAAATCGTTTTATTTATCATATTCTTATTCATTTATCAGAATATTTACATCTGATTTGCTTGCAATTATGTGTTAAGGGTTCGGCATATGGATGCCCTTCCAGAGAAAAAATGGATCTTTATTTTTGCTTTTCTTTTTCTTTGTTATCTCTATTACATAAAATGGCTGCCAATAAACCCATATACAAGATTTTAGTTTTAGATTTTTCTTTCTCACTTTTCTCACCTATAAACCCTTCTCTCTACCCTAAAGAAAAACCATAATCCCTACATAGTTAAAATGATATTTTTTTAGGTTAGTTAGAGTATACTTTTTATGCCATAATATTATGCTGTGTGTTAGTTATAGACATGTTTTTATGAGTGTTCATAATGTTTTCATTGTTGCATGTTACTTCTTTAAAATTAAATACTCATCCTATAACTGATTGACCATGATGTAATGACTAGTCTACTTTAAAAACCATCACTGTAATAGTGTAATGCTCCTTGTTAGCTTCTGGATTCATTTAAAGTTTTGGCAGCAGAGATCAAAACTGTTCCTGTTCTTATCTCAGGACAAAAAAGAGCAATGATATACACAGCAATTGACACGTTCTACCTTACGGAAGAGCAGTTAGCAAACTCACCTTCTAGAAAAGATGGCATAGATGAAGCCACCGAGACCACCCTTAGAATCTATGGCTGTGATCTTGTTCAAGAAAGTGGCATTTTGCTCAGATTGTATCCTTTTGATTGTGTTCATTTTCATTTTGCTGCCATGGTTGTTCCAAATTGTTACCTTAATTCTTAGAAAGGCCACAAGCAGTCATGGCTACTGGGCAGGTTCTATTTCATCGGTTCTATTGCAAGAAGTCGTTTGCACGGTTCAATGTTAAGGTCATTATTATCTTGTGATATATTATCTTCTTTGTTTTTTTTTTTCTTTACTTTGTGAATTATTATGCTCATAGTGTTTCTTTGCAGAAAGTTGCTGCAAGCTGTGTATGGTTGGCTTCAAAACTGGAGGAAAATCCTAGAAAAGCCAGACAAGTAATTATTGTTTTTCACAGGATGGAGTGCAGGAGGGAGAACTTTCCTATGGAACATTTAGACTTGTATTCTAAGGTCAGAAGCTTCTAATTTTCAGTTTTCTTACAAAGACTTACTATTTGTTCCAATCCTCAAAGCTTGAACTTGCATAAAAGTGGAATTCCATTTTTTGGTGATAATTTTATGTGATTTGAGCATCAAAAACACACTTATTTAATGAGGATCCAAACACATTCTATGAAATTCATTTCAACAATTCTAGTTATTTCATATTTTGAATGTTTTCTATATTCTTTCTTCATGAACAGAAATATGTTGATCTGAAAATGGAGTTGAGTAGAACAGAAAGACATATTTTGAAAGAGATGGGGTTCATTTGTCATGTTGAACATCCCCACAAGTTTATATCAAATTATCTCGCTACCCTTGAAACACCTCCAGAATTGAGGCAAGAAGCTTGGAATCTGGCTAATGATAGGTACAAATTGCATATATTATTTTTATTTTGCAGCTCGTTTATGTGCTTGTCCATACATTTACTGTCATTTATTCCCTTTCACAAAATTCCTGAATTATAATGTATCTTTTGTTCTGTTCAACCCTGGGAGGTCTGTTCCTACAGTTTATTGCTGTGATTCCAGTTTGGACCTTTTTAGTAGGGTGATTGTACTTGTGCAGTTTAAAGGATTTAATTGTGCCTGGGTGAAATTAAAATAGTTGTGGTTATAAAAATGAACATATGTTTTAAGAAAGTCTAGACAGAGGAATGCCTAAGGTGTGACACTAATTCGGTATAAATATTTGTCATACTTGTTTAACTATTAAATCCATTTAGTTGCATTTGTTGTCACATGATCAGGTCTTTTGAAGGATATAATAACTGTTGGAACTTATCATGTGAACATTCGATCCAAAATTCAAGCATAATTTGTAGTGAAGTAAAATGTTTCTTTAATACTCGCTTGTCTCACTGCATTTCACTGCTATTTCGATGATGACTTTTATTCGCAATCTTTTACAAGAACATTATGTTTGCTGTCTCGTGTTTTCTGCTTAGTTGACACTTTTTTCTTGCAGTTTGAGAACTACATTGTGTGTTCGATTTAAGAGTGAGGTGGTGGCTTGTGGAGTTGTATATGCTGCTGCTCGGAGGTTCCATGTACCCCTCCCTGAGAACCCACCATGGTGGAAGGCATTTGATGGGGAGAAATCTGGGATTGATGAAGTCTGCAGGGTTCTGGCTCATCTTTATAGCCTTCCAAAGGCACAATATATACCAGTCTGCAAAGACGGGGATTTTACATTCTCCAACAAATCAGTGGAATCAAAGTCTCAATCAACACCAAAGGTGATACCCTCTCTTCATCCTCATTTACACTGTAACTTGCCATATCATTATATTAGCATCTCTTGTCTGTTGAGACAAATTTTCAAACCTGCATTGTTCACAATCTTTTCTAGCGATGTGGCAATAACATATTTTATATCACTGACAATTTGTAGGATGTTCTACAACATAGTCCACCAGCTGATACTGACACCTCTATGCCAAAGGGTCCTCAAGGAGAAGCTAACATTGAATCCATTGGTGGCAAGGATGCTATGGTTAAGGTAGCCATTGATAAACTGAAAGATTCTAAAAGGTCTGATGATGAATCGAAAGGCATGTCTACGGACGGAGAGACAAAAGAGGAACACATGCTGAAGTCCAAGTCTGAGCGTAAAACTGAGGTCATTGGTGAGACACGCAGGGACAGGGATAGGGACCGAGATAGGGACAGGGAAAGAGACAGAGATAGGGACAGGGACAGAACAAAATCCAGAGATAGGGATCGAGGAAGGGATTCAGACAAAGAACGAGAGGGTCACCGTTCTAGGGAGAGAGCAAAGGACTCAGGTGTCTTTATAGATTTCTTGTATTAGTGTTTTTGTTTTTTGTTTTGTCTTCTGTTAAATTTTTTATTTTTGTATTGGATGCAGGACATTCAGAGAAGTCAAAACGCCATTCATCACACGGTATAATTCTGTACTGATGGTGTTTTGCATTGGTCTTCCTTTAGCCTTGAATCTTCTGAACATATTTCAATTTTACAGATCGGGATTACCACGGTTCTTACTCATCAAGGGAGAAAGATCGACATAGACATCATTGACATTATTTTTCTTACTTGTTGAGGGGAAAGATCGACCTACGTTGACATTATTTAGAACATCTTCGAAGATTAAGTGCTTGGATAACGTCGGGATTGCTGTCAATACTATGTATTTACGTAAACATTATGTCTAAATGTTTGTAGTCATTTGTACGTGTATAAACACTTATGTATAATTGATTTTAGTCCAACAGTTAAATCATTTGTATAAGTTGAATGTATTTTTGACCGGTTCTGAATTAGTCATTGGAATAAGTTAAAATTAATAGATAAATGGTTATAATTTTGTAAGTTTTTTACGTAATATTTTATACTATTTATATAAATATTCTTCATAAGATAAATTTAAATAAATTGTGTTAAAGTAAGAGTTAATGATGTTATTTTATGTTATGTAGTCACAATCACATTTATGTCAAATTGAGGTTTCAAATAAGATAATTTTATATATTTGCAATGAATACACTTTTTTTTTAAATTTGGATGTAAAATTTAAATTTTCTCAAATACATTTATGTTGAAATACTAATTTGAATTATTTTTACACATTTTTTTAAACTAAATGTATTATTATATTTAAAGTTTGAAAACCAAAACATATTTCAAATTACATTTCGGATTGGGATTACTGTAGTTAGTCTTACTCAAGGGAAAATGTATTTAAAATATCTTTGAAAAGTTACCTACCTAAGCATGTAATTTGATTTTATGATTAATGATCTGTATCTTATTTCAAACTATATCTTATTTCAAATTATTTTGGAATAAAAAATATATTATTTTAAACTACATTTTAATTAAAATGTCATTACGGAATATAGTTTATTTATAATTTTTATGTCTTATTTGATGTAATAATTGTTGGTTGCTTTTATTATTTTCAAAATATTAGGCTATTTACATCTATCTAATGTAAATAGAAAAAATTGTAGGAAGGTATCTTTTGTAACATGAGGTAAAGGAGAGATTTGAATAAAATTTTAAATCTTTGCAATAGTTATTAAACACTTAGGTAACTAAAATTGCTTTTATAGAAAACCTTTGAAAAATTAAAGCAATAACACACTTATTTTTATATTTGTTTGCTCTAAATTAAGATTTCCTTTAAACACTCTTAAAGAGTTTCACTAATCAGAAAGGATTACTACGAGTTTAACCATATCTAGTATACAACCAATTCAACTGGTTAGGATGAGTATAACCAGTCTTGGTATGAACTAATCTCTAATCGACTACACTGTTTAACTCCACTCAGTTAAACTTACAAGTATTTTATTTCACTTTTTAAAGAAAACAACATTGTTTTATAGATTATAATAATAAAATATGTAATTCTCATATAGAGGATTTAAAATCAATACAAAGAAATTCTGAAAACTTGTAAAGAATTTTTTCTTTTTCAAACAAAAAATGTTAAACGATGTAAGCTTTATAGAGAATAGCAGCATGAGCGTATGCACATATAATTCTTTATTCTAAGTTCTTGATTCTTCTCTTCATAACAGTCTTCTTTATATAGGCTTCTTTGAAAAAAATCTGTTACTCAGAACTTTTGACTTCACGTAGAGATGTAGCCTTTTGTACTAGGTCAGAAGCTATGTTGCGTCTTGTAAAGGTAATTGTGCCATGTATGGAAGAGACATGTAGAAAGAATGAAGAAAACATTCCTTGAATATCTTCATTCTCTAAACGTTCTTTTGATTTCGTTGCAGGATTTTTAATAAAGTGTATTGATATGATCTGCACAGAAAAAGAGAGCACAACAAACCTACAAAAGAATACTACAACGTACATTTAATAAAGTGTTAGATGATCCTAATCATTTAGGAGTTATGTGTGTACTATTGTTTAGGAGTTATTTGTTTGAGTAACTTATAACGTTTAGGATATTTTAAATATAGCATTTAGCGCTTGCATTTAACATCCTTGATGATTCACATTATTAGACTCTATGTTAAACTTCAAAACTAGGTTTGCTTAGACGATTCTATCTTAACCCGTAGCGTTTAGACGATCTGGTCTTAATATGTAGCTTTTAGATGATCTTTGTCTTAACAATCTTTTCCTTTTTTATGTTTAACAAATATTTATACTAACACAAAATTGGTATAAGAGATTTTGGTAGACGTTATAGAGTTGTTCAGAGTATATATAAATTCATTCAATTTTATCATGCTAGTCGTTTAATTATCTTTTTGTGAAATAATTTTCATGTATATCAGAAAGGATGGATATTTATCTAGCTTTCTTTACATAGCATTAGACCGTATGGATATATCAGAGTATTGAATATAACTGAGCTTTATATGCATAGTATTACAATGTTTATTCAATATCAAACATAGCTCATGTTTTAACGAAGAATTAGGCTATCCTAGTTGTAGACATTATACCATGTACTATTGTTTAAATGTTGTATGTTTGAGTAACTTATAAGGTTTAAGATATTTTAAATATAACGTTTAGTGCTCATGTTTAATATCCTAAACGATTCATGTTATTAGACACTACTTTGTTTAGATACTTTGTTAAACTTTAAAACTATGTTTGCTTAGAGATCCTACTTAACTCGTAATGTTTAGACCATCTTGTCTTAACACATAGTATTCAAACGATCATTGTCTTTAATATTTTTTATTCTTTAAATCATTATTTATATCTAATGAATAACTTAAATTGTTATATAGATATTCTCTAACCCTTGACAATTTTAGAAGAGTTAATATAATTTAATTTAGGGTTGCAGATAAAAAGTAACAAGAAATAGAAAAGAAGATAATTTGAAATGATTGTGAGAAATATTATCCACATAAATAGTGTGTAAAATACGCATTAAAATTTAATAAGAAAATATTAAAAAACCTAACTAATATAATCGAGAGACTAAGCTTTATTTTATTTTTTTAATTTCTATGTTCTAGTTTATATTATAAGAATAAATGGTTTTCAATTTTGATTAATGGTGTTTGTGAAAATTTAAATGTCTTTTCTTTTACTAATAAACAACTTACTAAAAAATTGTCTTAGGTCATAAGAGTGTCTTTGATACCATTATTATAGAATACATGAGATAAAGACTTAATACTTTAATCATTACAATCTGCATTGCTTAAATTTAGTTTCTGTAGTTTTTTAATTAATGAAATTCGGTTAAATAATTTATAGTTATTCTGACTTTTTAATATAGCAATGTCGTTTCATCGAAATCACATTACGATGGGTTAAAATAATCATTAATGCAGAATCGACCTTTAATGTTACCTCTTAGACATCAGTTAAGAGGTGGCACAACGTATATTAATGAACAGTGGCATTTTCATAAATAAGTTGGTCATATAGACGTCAGTTAGGAGGGTTCCGACGTCTATAGACGTCGGGACCCTCCTAACTGAAGTCTATATACCTGCCAGATAGGTAAATAATCATTAATTTTAGCCATATAGACGTTAGTTAGGACGAGTCCCGACGTCTATAATATTATAGACATCGGGGCCCCTCCTAACTGACGTCTATATATAGGTCTGCCAGGTAGGTGAATAGTCATTATTTTCCATCATATAGATGTCGGACCCGCCACCCCGACGTCTATATCCGATTATAGACATCAAGGCCCCTAGTAACTGACGTCTATATGCCCCGCGAATATTAATTTTTAAATCATAAAGACGTCATATTAGTGAGGGCCCGACATCTCTACTATCATAGATGTCGGTCCCCTACAACACCTGATGTCTATAGGATCTTATACTAAAACATGAACCCACGAGCAGTTACGCTCACTATTTCATCGTCTTCCTCGCGTTTTCTCTCTTCGCCATTGCAATTCCAGGTTCGTTTTCTCTCTTTTGGACCGTTTAAATTTACTTTTACTCCGGTTAAATTACTTTTTGGTGAAATATCTTCCATTTGAACTGATTAAAATTCGTTTTCGTTGCATTTTGGTGCAGTTTATAGCGTGTTCTTAGACGACGTTTTTGACCCTTTTTAGCCTACGTTTTTGGGCGTCCAGTCCTCCATTTCCCTCTATTGCTTTTTTAATCCGCTAAAAAGGTTAGCTTCTTTGTTGAAAACTTTTATTGTATGCGTGTTATTGTCTTTTGTGTATGCATGTTATTGGCTTTTGTGTTTGCATGTTTTTGAGTTTTAGGTATGCATATTGGCTTTTGAATATACATGTGATAAAGTTTAGTTGTGTTATTATAATTGGCATGTTAGATTATAAATATCAAATCATTGAGTGAAACTTAGTTCCTGTTTGAAATTTAACACAAACGATTAATCTTTTAATCGTTTGTATTAAATTTTGAATTGTCCAATTGGACAGTTTTGAAAAATTATTTTTCATAAATTTGTTATAACATGTACGTTAGAGTTTATGCATAAGATTGATAAAATTTTGGTTCAGTATTTGTGTTGTTCTCCGGATGCATATTTGCTTATGGTCATCCTTGACTACTCTCATTTCGTGTATTTCGGAGACCAATGCGAAATGCTGTCAAAATCTTATCAAATTTATGATGTAGACTTCTTTGCATGTGTCTTAGCAATTTATGAAATATAATTTTTCTGAATGAGTTTGAAGAGAAGCTGCAATCCATGACGCAGGGTTCCATGGGGTTACCCATTGAAGCTCCCACACCACCTCGTGTCAGCACTAGAGGATCATGCTCTGCTGTAGAACCTACTGAGTACAGTGGTCAGTATGAGTTGTTGGTTGATGGGGATCCCCCAGCATTGTGGCTGTCGGACGAGTACTTAAGGGAGGCCAGACTATTCATGGTGTTCCCATATTACCACAACACGTGCAAGTCACGATTGACGAGGTTCAGGATCCCCAAGCTCAGGTGCCTGTACCTACTCCAGAAATTCAGTTTGTGGGGGAGGCCATAGGAACTTTCATAGTCTGGCCTAAAGCATTGATCATGACACACACTGTTACACCATATGTATAATATTTTTATCATTAGTATTTGTATGTTAAATTTAACAATATTTATAGATAACTTTGAAATTCTTATCTTTAGTTCGCACATCCTCAGAAGCAGCCGATGCATGAGGCAGTCATAACTGAAGATGATGACACAACTGAAGCGGAGGATGATCCTCTATCAAAACTAATGTCAAGACTACCTAGGTTCAAGAGAGGAGCAATAGAAATATACTGGGATTTCAGAGTATTTGGTTTCCCCGCCCATCTGCCAGTATATATCACATTCAATGATGTATTGAAGATCATTGCGGGAGACAAGATGTTGAATATTTCCATCCTTCAACTATGGTGCATGTAAGATAGTTAATTTTGTCTTCCATGTTAGTTTTATTTAGATTCCTAGTTTCTAACAACTTAACTTTGTTGTTTTAGGTACATGCACACAGTCATTGTAGACCAAGGTTGGTCTTCCATGTACGGATTTGTTGAACCTCAGACCATTTAACCTTCTGGTAACACAATTGAAAGCAAACATATTATTTGCAAACATGGATGGCTGAGTCAAACAGAGACGTATACTTTGTGTCATACATTGATGGGTATGTTTTGTTTTATGTAAAAGTTCATTAAAGTTTACTTAATTAGTTTACTAACTATTTATTATTCATGATAGGTCTCACTGGCAACTGATGGTCATCATTCCCAGACAATGTAAAATTATATGGTTTTGTTCGATGCACAAGAAGATGAAAAATGACTTGAGAAGCATGCTTAAAGGGTAAGTGTTTCTCCAAAAATGACTTTGAATTTCATGTTCACCTTAAATTTTTATGTTAAATATTAATACCAATCTAAATAGAGTTATGGGTAAATCCCGAGGCCAATTGGTTCAAGTTTTGTATCCAAAGGTTGTAAGTCATTTATAATTCTAATTCATTTTCTATGTTATTGAATGATCTAAATTCTTGACTATTTAGTTTGTCA
>NC_028358.1:32450160-32487653 GCF_000741045.1 Vigna radiata var. radiata
ATATATATATATATATATATATATATATATATATATATATATATATATATATATATATATATATATATATATATATATATATATATATAATATGATATGATATTGTTCTGGAACATTTTTTTGTTTTTCAGGTGTGGTTTTACTGTAAAAATAAATTATTTTTTTTAAAGAAAATACCCAGTAGACGTCTGTTAGTGTAAAGCCTGACGTCTATAGACGTCGGTCAGTGCACAAACAGACGTCCAATGAATTACAGTGAATAAAACGTCCAACGCCTATAAACGTCAGATTTAGATACATCCGACGTTTACATAGACGTCTGGTGTAACCACATTCGATGTGTATATAAACATCAGTTGTAGACGCATCCGACATCTATATAGACGTCAGATATATCGAATCTGACGTATGATTAACGTCACCCACAAAGACGTCGAATCTAAATCTAACATTAAAAGTTTAAAATAACCGATGTCTAAAGCTTTTTCTACTCTAGTGAATATATAAATTCTTCTTGCTTTTGATTTCTCCCAATCCACTAATATTTTTAATTAAATTAATCCCTCTCAGTACATAACACTCACACACTTGACTTATGCCGAGGCCAAATCCTAATTCAAAAATATGACGCATTAACTAACTTAACTTATGCTATGACAAGGTCAAGTCCAGGTTCAAAGGAAAATGACACATCATTCATTAGTCCATTCTTCCCTCGTTAACTCATAATTTATCATAGTATATACACTATATACTATAAACATTCTCACTCATAAATTATTGCGAAATTAGAAATTTGGATACATTCATCAAACTCAATTCACCTTCCTAACATAATTTATAATTTTAATAATTAAAAGTAATACTGTATATATTTTTAAGATATTATGAATTTTTTCAAAATATTTATGATATAATAATTGTTAATGAATTTTATTACAGTTGAAATATATTTTGATATAATAATAGATTATCTAATAAATATAAGATATTATGATATAATATCTAAATGTAAGATATTATAATATAATAATTAATTATCTAAATATAAAATATTATGATATAACAATATTATATAATATCTTTAAAAGATTTTATTTTATTATCTTCTAACCTATATGTGTTCATTTATAAATAAAAAAAAAAACTTATAAATGTAATATCTTCCTATAAAGATAAACACATTCTCAGCTAGAATTCTTATAATATTCATATTTAATAATACTCTTATATATTATATATTTGTTTTTCTTAAAAAGTTAAAGCTTTCTCAAAAAAGACAAAAGCTCATTCCATTAAAATCTCATACTTCATAAAATGTTGATAAGTTTTTTATATAAGTTGAGATAAGGATAAGTTTAGTTCTAAGAAAAAAATAGTTAATTTTTACATTATACTACATTTTGAACTGTTTTTTAATAAACGATCTTTTGGCAGTGTATCATTAACAATTTATAGAAGGAAACATATGTTTATTTATATAACTTATTATTATTTTTATTGAAATAAAATTAAATTTTTATATTCATAATAAGTCTACATTTAAAGTTTTTAAAAATAATAATTTAAGATATTATAAAATATATCCAAAATAGTTATAATTAATATATTGTTCTATATTCTAATATATTTTTGTGATATTATGATATTATAATTGATTATTTAATACATACAATATATATAATATAATAATTAATCATATGATATTTTTATAAATATAATATTTGATTATATTTAAGTATGATGTAAGAAGTTTATAAATAGAGTATCTATAAACACTAAACTCTCATATAGAATTATTCAATTCTCATTCAATATAATTTTCATATCATACATTTTTTCTTTTTCAAAACTTGAAGTCTCTTTACTAGGCAAAAGGGCAAAAGCTCTGAGTCTGGGATAAACTTGAAGTCTCTTTAATAGTGTAATGCTTCTATCTCGTTAGCTTCTTCATTCACTTTAAAGTTTTCGGAGAGTTTAAAATGAATGATGATATTTTGACACTATTTTTTGACAATTTTTTTTACAACGAGACATGTGTTATTATTTTAGTGATCTATTTAAATTTACGTTTTAAAACATACAAATTACAAACTTAAGTGTTGTAAAAAGTTAAAAACGTTTTTCTTTTAAAATTTCATGCACCGTTCCTGTTCTTATCTCAGGATAAAGAAAGAGGATGATATACACAGCAATTGACACCTTCTATCTCACGGACGAGCAGCTAGCAAACTCACCTTCTAGAAAAGATGGCATAGATGAAGCCACCGAGACCACCCTTAGAATCTACGGCTGCGATCTTGTCCAAGAGAGTGGCATTTTGCTCAGATTGTATCCTTTTAATTGTGTTCATTTTCATTTTGCATCAATGCTTGTTCCAAATTTTTACCTTAATTCTTAGACAGACCACAAACAGTCATGGCTACTGGGCAGATTCTATTTCATCGTTTCTATTGCAAGAAGTCGTTTGCACGGTTCGATGTCAAGGTCATTATTATTTTGTGATATATTATCTTCTTTGTCTTTTTTCATATTCATAGCTTTTTTTTGCAGACAGTTGCTGCAAGCTGTGTATGGTTGGCTTCAAAACTAGAGGAAAATCCTAGAAAAGCCAGACAAGTAATTATTGTTTTTCACAGGATGGAGTGCAGGAAGGAGAACTTTCCCATGAAGCATTTAGATTTGTATTCCAAGGTCACAAGCTTTTAATTTTTACTTTTCTTAGCTTATAATGAAACGTCCTGGGAATTTACATGGACTGTTGACTGCTCTCACATATCAACACGAGGTTTTCCAGTGTACTTTGTCTTCACTCACACACTTTTTAAGCGGAAAGTCACCCATCTCATAATTACTCTAGACTAAGCACGCTTAACTATTGAGTTCTTATGAGTTAGGCTACCGAAAAACAAAAAACAAATGCATTATTTGTTTTTCGGTAGCCTAACTCATAAGAACTCAATGGTTAAGCGTGCTTAGCCTTGAGTAATTATGGGATGGGTGACCTTCCGGGAAGTTTTCTCGGAAAGTGTGCTAGTGAGGACAAAGCACACTGAAAAGTCTCCTGTTCATTTTTTTTTTTTTCATTTGAGTTTCAAAAGAAGACTTATTTCATATTTTGAATGTTTTCGGATGAACAGAAATACTTTGATTTGAAAACGGAATTGAGCATAACAGAAAGAGAAATTTTGAAAGAGATGGGGTTCATTTGTCATGTTGAACATCCACATAAATTTTTATCAAGTTATCTTGCTACACTTGAAACACCTCCAAAATTGAGGCAAGAAGCCTGGAAACTGGCGAATGATAGGTACATATTGCAGATATTATTTTAATTTCTCTGCTAATGCGTTTCTGTGCTTGTCCATACATTCAGCGTTTTTGTTTTCTGCTTGATGCAGTTTGAGAACTACATTGTGTGTTCGATTTAAGAGTGAGGTGGTGGCTTGTGGAGTTGTATATGCTGCTGCTCGAAGGTTCCAAGTACCCCTTCCTGAGAATCCGCCATGGTGGAAAGCATTTGACGGAGAGAAATCTGAGATTGATGAAGTCTGCAGGGTTTTGGCTCATCTTTATAGCCTTCCAAAGACACAATATATAGCAGTCTGCAAAGATTCTAAAATGTCTGATCGTAGAATTGAGGTCATTTGCAAGACATTTAAGGATAACAAGAAAAGAGATAGAGATAGAGACATGTACAGAACAAAATCCAAAGATAGAGATCAAGGAAGAGATGCGGACAAAGAACGAGAACGAGAGGGTCACCGTTCTAGGAAGAGAGCAAAGAACTCGAGTATCTCTACAGATTTTTTGTATTAAGTGTTTTTTTTTTTGTCAATATAATTTTACGATCATAATTCTTTCTTTTATATGTATTTGACATTATATTTTTTATTTTTTACTTTCTATTTTTCAAAAATTTATAAAAATTTATTTTTCTATAACTATTTTATTTTTTATGTCATTTTATCATTTTTTTTTCTTTTGTCTTCCTTGTTAAATTTTTAATTTTTGTATTGGATGCAGAACACGTCATATTCATCAGACGATATAATTCTGTATTGATGGGGTTTTGCATTTTTCAATCATTTTGGATTGAATTTTCTAAATATATTTCAATTTTACATATATAGATTAACACCATATTTTTTGGCACATAGACATTATTAATATTATTTAGAAGATTTTGGAAGATTTACCGTTTTGAATAACTTTTATTATTTATACTTAGTGATAATTTCTTTTTAAATAAGTTGGGGAAGAGGATATAAACATTTTTTATTGTAAGACATGGGTTTCTTCTCTGTTGGGAAGCATATATGCAAGATAAATGATTTTATCTTTAGGCAGTCATCTTGCACTGGGTCCTATCACTAGTACAAAAACAGACTCTTAAGTCTCTCAATTTAATTATGTTTGGACTTAAAAAATGTCCAGTGACATTTTTGTAAATAAAAGTCCATATTTTAAATTTGTTCATCTCATAACAGACATAAATTTATGTTTTAAACTTGTTAGAATACAAAAAAAGAAACTTAAATTTTGCATTTGATGAGTTTTCCAACATACTTAAATGTATGTTTTAAGTATGTTAGAATACAAAGAGACTTAAATTTTGAATCTATTCAATTTTAAACCAGACCTAAATTTATTTTTTTCACCCTTCATAGAACATAACATTGGTAAAGTTGTAGTTCATTTCCCGTAACTAGTCGAGCTTGTCAGAATAACCATTACCTTTACAAATGTGGCTTCCCACTACTTGTCCCACTTAATAGGAGAGCTCTTCTTCATCATCCTTAAGATGGGTTTTATTTTCTTAACCAACTCAGGGATAAACCAAGAGAAAGGTTAGACGACCCACTAGCCCCTACTCTTCTTTTAGATTTTATGGGTTTCTCATCTCCGGGATAGTCACGCACTTGTCTGAATTCCTCTTAATGTCCCTGTGGTGAGCATGAAGCCTAAAAGCTTGTCTGCTCCAACACAAAAAGTACACTTGGGGATAAAAAGTACTTGTCCCACTTAACAAAAGAGCTCTTCTTCATCGTCCTTAAGATGGGTTTTATTTTCTCAGCCAACTTGGGGATAAACCAAGAGAGAGGTTAGACGACCCACTAGCCTCTATACTTCTTTTAGGTTTTGTGGGTTTCTCATCTCCAGGATAGTCACGCACTTGTCCGGATTCACCTCAATGTCCCGTGTGGTAAGCATGAAGCCTAAGAACTTGTCTGCTCCAACACCAAAAGCACACTTGGAGGGGTTCAGTCGCATGTTGTAATGCCTAATCCGGTAAAAGACCTCCTCCATATCTCTGACATGTTCCTCAACTGATTGGGATCTTACTACCATGTCATTTACTTAAACCTCCATGCATTGGCCTATCTGATAACGGAAGATCTTATCCATGAGGCATTGATATGTGGCGCCAACATTCTTCAAACCGAACGATATAACCTAATAACAATAGTTTGCTTGTTTGATGATGAAAGTCGTTTTATCTTGTCGAGATGACACATGGGTATCTGATTGTACCCATATTACACATATAAAAAACTAAGGATCTGATGGCTCGACATACCATCAACTAGCCCATTAATGTTGTCGAGAGTATAAGCATCCTTCAAGCAGGCTTTGTTGAGATAAGTGAAGTGAGTGCACATTATCTATTAACCGCTCGACCTCTTCATCATCATTACATTTGTCAACCACGTGGTGTATGTAACTTCTCAAATTAAGTTAGCCTCTTCTAGCTTCTTGATCTCGGCCTCGATGACTTCTTTTTTTCCTCTCCCAGGCGACGTTTCTTCTACGCTACCAGTCAGACCTCCTTGAAAAAAGCAAGCTTATGGGACATCACACCAGGGTAAATGCCTGACATGTTCGTAGTTGTCCACACGAATAAGTCATTGTTGGCCTTCAACACCCTCGCCACAGCTTGTTCCTGCTCTAAACTCATGTTGTTGTCCATGTTGATTGTTCAGCCATCTTGTTTTCCCAGGTTTAGTGGCTTAACTTCTCCTTGCAATTCCATTATGTCCTCTGTATTGGACCAGGGGTCCAAGTCAGCCATGGCCATTTCATATTGTCTAGCTTTGCGTGGGGAACGTATTACGTCACCTTGTGTCCTACTAGGTAGCATTCCAATGCGACTTTTTTATCTGCATGCATCATGCAAATTTTTTGCTTATCAGACTTCATCGCCAAGTGAGGTGTGGAGACTATGGCACCAAAAATATTGAGGTATGGTTGCCCAATTTGTACATTTTATGAGGTGTTAACCTCTACCAAAAGATACCTCACCCAGATCTCTTAATTTGCCCTATCGGTTTTGAACCTCATCCTAAGGTTCTAGTAAGTATGGGTGTCCAACCTCTCTATGGAGAACTTGGCTATCTGCTCATTGTACGAGAGAATGAGGTCTTTAGACAATTCCATCTTTGAAAAGGTCTTTTAGTACAGAATGTTAATCGAGCTTCATTGGTCAATCAACACTTTACTCACCCATACCGGATTTTCTCAATAGTAATAACCATAGGATCATCCTGATCGAGATTAAAGGCCTTGTAATCTTCATCTGTAAAGGTGATAGGTGGCATGGTCATCGGTTTGCGATCAACGAGGTGGACGATTTTAAGGGCTCGGATATGTCTCTTTCTTGCTAATGTTGATGATCTATTTCTCACGAATCCTCCTGAGATTGTGTTAATGTGACCTCAGAGTGGGCGGTCTTTACTTCTTCTCCTGTTTCTGCTCTGATGCCTAGAGGGCTCTATATGGTGCTTGGTTCTTAAAGTATGACGAGAACATCTCTCGAGACTTCGCCTACGAGGCTAGCTCCTCTCCTCCCATTTGGTTTTAACATATTTCCTAAGGTGACATTATCAGATTAGCTCCTTAAATTTGTCTTGAAGGGTAGTGCGCTCTTCAATTGTGTATCCCATATTCTTATGATATAGATCATGGTTATAATTTTATAAATTATTTATAGTTTATATACATATTCTTTCATAAGATAAATTTAAATAAATTGTATTAAATCAAGAGTTAATGATATTATTTTTATCTGATGTAGTGATCATCACATTTAAATCTAATAATTTCATATATTTGCAATGATAATACAAAATTGTTATAGTATTTTTTTTTTCATTCTAAATTTGGATGTCAAAAATTAAATTTTCTCAAATTTTGATATAGTCTAATATAAATAGAGTTTTCTTAATCTGATGTATTAAATGGCATTTCAAACAATGATTAAGTTGTTTATATTGTTGAACAGATTTATGTTCAAATATCAATCTAAAACATTTAACATATTTTTAGACCAAAAGTTTAAAAAACCAAAATATATTATTTTAAATTATTGGAATTATTATAATTCGTCTTACTTGTCAAGGAAAAATATATATAAAAGATATTTAAAGATTTATCTACTTGAATTAACCATTATTTGATTTTATAATCAATTATCACTACCTTTTAAATATCTAGATAAAGAATGTTTACAGATATAAATATTTTAAGTTTTATTGGCTGTGTTATTTCAAACTATATTTAAGGATAAAACATATTATTTCAAACTACATTTTAATTAAAATATAATTGCGGAATATAGTTTAAATATCATAATTATTGGTTGTTTTTATTATTTTCAAAATATTAAACTATTTACATCTATCTAATGCCTTCTTAAGATAGTAGAAAAAGTTCTAGGAAGGTATCTTTGATTCTTTAAATCATATTTTATGTTTAATGAATAAATCGAAATGAAGATAATTTAGAAAAGTTAATATAATTTAATTTAGGGTGGAGATAAAAAAAATAATAACAAATAGAAAGGAAGATAATCTAAAATGATGGAGGAAAAAATTATCCACATAAATAATGTGGAAAATACAGATTGAAATTTATTAAGAAAATATTAGAAAACCTAACTAA
The DNA here is from genome assembly GCF_000741045.1 of Vigna radiata var. radiata. Taxonomy (NCBI): domain Eukaryota; kingdom Viridiplantae; phylum Streptophyta; class Magnoliopsida; order Fabales; family Fabaceae; genus Vigna; species Vigna radiata. The sequence goes on from NC_028358.1 coordinate 32,458,102, forward strand.
TACAGTCGAGAGACTAAGTTTTATTTATTTTTTTAATTTCTGTGTTCTAACTTATAATATAAGAATAAATGTTTTTCAATTTTTACTAATGGGGTTTATGAAAATTTAAATGTTTTTTCTTTTATTAAGAAACAACCGAATAAAAAATTGTCTTAGTTCAAATACTGTCTTTGATACAATTATTCTAGAATACATGAGATAAAGAATTAATTGTACTTTTTTTCATTATTTCAGTTGGAAAAAACTGTAATTTGGGTCATTAAAATCTGCATTTCTTAAATTTAGTTTCTGTAAATATTTTAATTAATGAAATTTGGTTAAATACTTTATAGTTATACTTTTAGTATTGTAATGTCGTTTCATCGCACCACATTACATTACGATTCGTTAAAACTATAAATTTGACTTCACCATTTGTACTTCATTTTTTCTACTTATGGATATAGTTAGCTAATAAGAATGATATTGTCAAAAAGGAAAAATCTAATAACCATGACATCTTCAATGTTACTAGCATCCTATAACGTGACAATCCATTTCGTGAAATGGCATGTTATTTGAATCCATTGTCCTGTCGATAAAATGTTTAAAATTATTTTTTAAAGACCGGAAACAAGGACATTTTGGGTGCAAACATGAATATTTTAGGTTGGATTGAGAATGGGTTATTTATAATTATAAGAACCACCATCAAATAATATATCTAAAAGTCGATTTGATTCCAAAGATAGACACATGCTAACAAGGCAAATCAAGAAACTGCCATGCCATGGCAAAGTCAGAAAGGACTGACTAACAAAAAGCTACAGAGGGAAAATCATTTATGGGTTAAATCAAAATACAAACTGAAGAAATCATCTGTCTTCAATTTCTTCATGACACTTCACTCCCCTCGTTAGCCTGGCATGGAGCAGGTACCATTTTACGTTTCTTGACTATTAACCGTCCTTCTATTGTCCCCTTGACGAACGTACAAGGATAGGGGAACCAGTTCAAGCAACATTACTTTCATCAGCCTCTACTTTGTTGTTTCAGCTATTCATCTTCAAATTACCCGAATCACCAACTTCAAAGAGATTAGAAGGCAAGGCAGCAGGATCAAATTCAAAAGATCCTCTTGGAACACCCTCCCTCTCATTACCAGACATCTTATAAGAAGGAATTTGATGCGAGAACCTATAAAGCTCGTGAGGCCGGACATAAAAATTGACCGCTCCATTCTCCGACGTTTGCTGAAAGAGGCTAACAAATCCTTTCACTTTGCCCAGATAGGCAACAGCGATGACCACGTTATCAGAGAAATCTGATAAGATCTCCACGTAGTCATAGTCATACGCTAAATGTTTATTTGGATCAGAACTCCATTTTATATCCCAATCTCTGAAAATTGCCCATGTTTCTCCTTTACGGGGATATACCAGATAAGAACCTTTGCCAGTTTCTTTTACACACCGCACCTGATGAGAGAACATAGTACGATCTGTAGTTTTCTGAGAACTGCCAAGTCTGAACCTACCGCAGGCAATAGGCAAATCTGCATCCTGCCAATCAAGGTCTTCTTTGTAATGTGGATCAGCCTCCAACCAAGTAATCTGCAACATGAAAGGGGAAAACACTTTCTTGACTATAGCATAAAATCTTGGCATCGCATCACCGCTATCATCATACACTGCCCATATTTGATTAACAGCAAAGCGATCCGCCTCCTTGTCCATTTCGAAATCATTGAATTCTGCGTCAAAACAAGAAAGGATGTCTGGACTAGAAGGAATATTTGAATCCGGTGAAGAGCAGTTATGCTCTTTTGACTCGGATACATTCTCCGTGTTCTGATCAGCCACACCAGCAGTTGAAGTAGCTGGATTGTTGCTGTTGGACGCTCCATTACTTGACGGAACAGTCTTATTCTCAACGTCATCGGTTTTAAGTGGTTCATTTTGTCGTGGCGATTTGGAAGGAAATTCAAGATCTTCATCTTCAGAGGTTTCCGTATATGAAACACGTTGTTTTTTCCTTGAAGATCTCCTTGCACCAGCTCTTGAATGATCAATATCATTTTCTCGAACATTAGCATCTCTCATCTCACCACTGTTTCTATCTTTGAAGCTTTTTCCTGAATCTGGTGCTGACTGTCTTACCCTCTTACTTCCAACATTTTTAGAGCATTGTGACTCCATGACTTTGGATGCAGGAACAGAGCCATCTTTACTCTTTTCACAATGAGCACCAACTCCAGCAGCACATTTTTTCATAGATGTAGTATCTGACCGCACAAACCTGGCAGTACGTTCTCTACCAAAGGGTTTCTGAACATGGCTTTCTGAATCTGGTTTTGGGGGACCAGGAACTGGAGCCTCTTTCGGGATATTTACTGAAGTAAACTTTGGCTGTGGCGGTGGAGCACCAAAACTAAAAACATTACCTTTATATGATTTAAAGCACTGCATACATAATAAGTTCGTATACGCATATCGTATTAAGTACTCGAACTGAAAACCACAATGTGGGCAAGTTGTCCAGAATGTCGTCGGCCCAGCTTGGTTGTTGGAATCAGCGGAGTTAGGATAAGAATTCTTTTGATAATTTGTTGCATGTTCATCACGCTTTGCAGTGAACACATTCCCATGTGAATTACGTTGTGATTCAGAACTTCTCTGGCATTTTTCTGCACCACGTTTTGCAGTGGATTTCTTCGCAGCACCTCTCACAGAGATTCCGAACCGGCTGTCATACAAAGAACGTTTTTCTTGGTCACTCAAGACCCCATTGGCTTGCCCAATCAACTTGAAAGCAGCTTCTGCACCAGCATACTTGTTCTTGTCAGGATGAAGTAGCAGTGCGAGCCTCCTGTACTGTTTCTTTATGATTGCTTCATCAGCAAATCTTTCGATCTGAAGTATCGCATACCAGTCCATTTCAGTGGCAGAGACCTTTTTATTTGCAGCATTGTGAACCTCACAGATGGTAAGAATCTGAGTAATGTTTTCAACATCAGCATACAGCTTTTTAGCCTTGGTAGCCAATCTGAGTGCCTCCACAAATTCACCACTTTGCATTCTAGCTTCGGCCATTTGCCTAGCCCTCACCGCCTCATCCTTGTTGCACTCCATGGAGGAATTCAAATCAAAATCCAACCACCGTTATTTCTCTAAACCTCGCTCTAAATCGTAGAAAGGGCAATTTCTGTAATTATACCTATTCCCAATACACAAGCAGCACAATATTCTGACATGACCAACACAAAATAAACCTAACGCGATGAAATAAAACCTAACTACGAGCATCTTATTCAGTGCTTAAGCAAAACATAGTATATGCACGAATCACGCACGCGCTCACGAAGCATTTAAATCACGCATTCGACAATTAAAAGTTAAGACAAAAGGTACCAACCTGGTTTTTGGAACAGTAAAGAAACACGAATCAAACGCGAAGAAACACTGAACATAACAAAGCTTGATTGTGAAAGTTGTTGGTTGGAAGAGAAAGCAAAACCCTAAAATCTCGCATGAGGAGAAGCACTTGGAAAGCGGGAGAGAGATAAAAACAAAGCCTAAGAGCGCCTGAAAGCGGGAGCCAAGCTCCAACTAAAAAAATTTAAAAGCCAAAGGAGGGAAGGCAAAAATGCTAAATGAGTGGGAGGGAACATGGGATTTTCGTGTGTTTAAATTCATTATTACATCAATTATTTTATTTTTTATAATAAATATAAGGGTAATTTCGTAATCAAATACTTAATTTATTTATTATTTATGAAATTATGAATTTTATTTTTACTTTATACAATATTTTCTTAAAATAAAAAAGCGCTTTTTCTTTACTTTCTACCCTATTCTATTTTACTAGCTTTATTTTATTATGTATGTACTTTAATAAATCACTTAATTCAACCCTGTTAACTTTTCTGTAAAACAACATACGTTATGTTTAATAATCAACATCATCTCAAATCAATATGATTGAAAGTACTATTCTTAATAATATTTGTAAATTAGTTAAGTTTACATTTAAATTTAAATAAAATTGTCGAAAACAATATATAGAGAGAGATTATTTTTATCAAAATAAGATTAATTAATTTAGATATAAGAAAATAAGCTTTTATCGAGAACAGAGAGCATCAGTTCATTTAATTAAATAATAAATAAACCTATAATAATAATAATGGCAATATTTAAAAAATAAATTAATTGTTATATTGTACAACTATTGCTTTAATTTTTTATTCTTAAAGAATATCCTTCACTGGTATTTCCTTTAACTCAAATAAAAAAAAAATTGTCAATGAACTAAAATGTAAATATAAGTAGATTTCAACTTTCAAAACTCTATCTAATAATATTCTTTTTCAAAAATATGTTTGTATAAATACAAATATCATTTCTCATAAAAGTGATTCAAGATAATTTTAAAATGTAGTACATTTATTTATTTTATAAATAAATTTCTAAAATTAACTAATACATCTAATTAATGTGAAATGGTGTGATTTGGTTAAATAGATTTTATAAATGAGTAATTAATTCGAGATATACGCAATATATTAAGAAAATGTATACAATATATTAAGAAAATAAATATTTATTTTAATTGTATTGTGTTATATTATATTTCTTTCAAAATTCTAACACTATTATATGTTTATTTTAAATTTATTCTCATTGAATTTTGATTACGAGGCTTTGAAGAATTGAATTATTGTTTCTTAATAAGAGAGTTTCGTATTTCTAAGAAAACTTAAAGAGATTTTTAAGAATTGAGTTATTATTTCTTGATAAGAGAGTTTTGTATTTCTAAGAAAACTCAAAGTCAAATTTATTTTCAAAAGACTTTTTCATATTAGTGTGATTAAGAGTTTAAAGGATTTGTATAAAGTATAAAATAGTAAATGAGAGATATTGAGTGTGAGAATTGAGTATGTACTGATTGATATGTTATATTTATAGGCTTCTTAATCCCATGGATGAGGAGATATAGATATATTAGACAATTTTTGTTATTTGAGATATAATACTTCTTTTAAAACTTTAAAGTAGAATATAGGAATATTGTATGTTGATTTTAAATTTGTTCTTATTGAATTTGGTCAATATGTCTTTGAGATGCATTAAGAGACTTTCGATAAGAGTTGTTGTTTCTTGATGTGAAAGTTTTAAAATTTCATGAAAAACTAAAGTGAGATTCACTTGCAAAAGATTTTTTGAAACTAGAGTCATTAAGAGTTTAAAAGATTTATGTATATTAAATGAGAGATATTGAGTGTTAATGTTAAGTGTATGGTATTTATAAGTTTCTTAATCACATCCATAAAGAGATATAGATATACTAAAGAAACTTTATTTCTTTGGATCTTTGTGAATATAATCAATTATTATATCATAAACTATTATTTGTAGGTTAAAGTTATTAGATAATTAATTATTATATCATAAAATATTATTTATAAATATCTTGGAGATATAATAGAATATGATAATCATTTATTTTTTAACATCTTATAGATATTTCATAATATCTCATAATATATTGAAGATATTTCATAATAAATTGGAGATTTTTCATGATATATTAGAGGGTGTTACGTAAACCTCTGAAGTTTGGAAGTAGGTGAACTAAATTGATAGATGAACGAGTTTTAATGAGTGACATGCAAATGTGTGTCAATTGAAGCTCATATGTCATGTTTAAACAATTCTCAGCTAATCTTTATATGTGTTTCTATTTGAACTCGTGTGTTAGGTTAAATACTTTTTAAAATAGTTCTTAGACTATTTTTTATCTAAGCTTATGTGTTATGGTTAAACATTTTTTAAGTAGTTCTTGGATACTTATATGGCGTTTTTAAGTAGTTCTCAAATATATTTCAATTTAAGTTATTATAGCACTTTTAGACGTTTTTATGTAATTCTCAAATATATTTCAATCCAAACTTATGCGTTATGGTTAAACATTTTTTAGTAGTCCTTGGACATGTTTCCATCCAAGCTTAATTGTAGCTTATGGATGTAAATTGCTTATTAGTTTTGTAACATAAGGATATTTAAGATCTCAGTTTAGTAAAATGACATACTTGAAGGAATTTGTCTTAAAATCTTGTTTGGCAATCCAACTTAGGAAAACAGATTCGAACCAAGGAAAAAAAAGTACAAATCTATATGATAATTAATTATCAATTATGTTTGCGATGGTGTTTATGATTTCTCATGCATCATTAGGATTTTGTTATTGCCCTCATGTTCCTACTCGGGGTGCAGACAAACCCGTCTCGTTGTCCTCACCCTCTACCCTAGAAACAATTGCAAAAACCTTAGCCACATCCTTATTTCACCTAGTCTTTGGCAATAACAATTGGTGCAACCAAGGGAACCTACATGCCTTCTCTTTGAATACATAAGAGAGTTTGATTTGTTAGAGATGTTCCATTTACTATTCAAATGAAATGGGTTGCATGGTTCACATACTATCATATTTCATTAATTGTGCCACGGTTGATGGTTTCTTATGATTATTTTGTGGAGGCAGGATAAAATTTTACTTGCCCTAAGTGGACAACAAATGTTCTTATCGAATTTGGTTAAGGTGGATTATGAGTCTTTTAAGAGTCGAGTTGTTGCCTCTTAATGAGAAAGTTCTGAGCTTGGAAGAGAAATATATGAAAAATCTGTTTGCAAAAGACTTTCTTATGCTAAGTCAATAAAAGTTTAAAATATTTGTATAACATATAAAGTAGTGAATGAAATATATTAAATATGAGATTTAAGTATAATAATTGATTGAGTATTCCCTATAGTAAGATGTTGTATTTATACACTTTTTAAATTCATGAAAAAACAAAATATAGATATATTAAACAAATTTTGTTACTTAATTACACGATAAAACTCAATAAATGATAAAAGTTCATTCATCCATCTATTTAGTTCACTCAATAAATGATAAAAGTTCATTCATCCATCTATTTAGTTCGTCCTATTTTTATTTATAAATTTGAAACTGGAGGACTTATGTACTATCTTCAAAAGTATTTTAAAATAATTGATTATTAGATCATATTATATCTCTAAAATATTTAAAAAAAATCTTATTATACAATAATTTTGAAATAATATCTTATAATATAATTATAAATTATATAAAATATAAATAATATCTTACAGTATAATAATTAATTATTTTTATAAAAATCTTAAATTACAAAATATGTTTAATATTTTTACATTTATTTATCATAAGCCCAAAAAAGCCTGTTAATACATTATTCTCACTTAACTTTGTACTCAATATTTACTCATTCACAGTTTTATACTTTATTTAATATCTCTCCTTCACACGGTTTTATACTTTATTAAGATTTCTTACTAGCTTAAACGTTAAAAGAGTTTCTTTTTACAGGTATATTATATTTATGTTTCTTTTTGAAATTGGTCCTCTCTTACCAAAAAACATTTAAGAGATCACATAATTCAACTTAGTCATAATTAGTAAAAACAAAATCTTATAAAATTATTTATAAAAATGTGACTATACAAATATATATTATCATGTTTATCAAAACAGTATTGTTAATATTTTAAGAAACTTATATGAAAAGTGACAATGTTATATTTTATAGGAACAAAAATAATCAAATATATTCTTTCACTCTCACTTTATCACATCTTTTCAAAATATTTTTTATTTAAATATTATAAATAATACAATTACTTACCAAACAAATTTGACGATTATATATCAAAGATAACATAAACTGATATTAAAAAATATTTAACAATTTAATTATTTCTAAAAAAATTAAAATGCTTCATGATAATATATTAGTAGATAAAAAATTTTGAAACAAATTGAAACTCTATAATTTTATTAAAATAATTGAATTACTTAAAAGTGGAAATTTTCAAATTTTACCTAAATATTAAGAATTTGGAAATCTTCATATACTTAATTTCATATTGGTTATCATAGTTTAAATTGTTTTAGGTCCAAATCGTTTGACTTAACCTAAATTAGAATAATTTAAGTTCAATTTTATTTACGATTGCTTCAACTTAGTTTGATATAATTTCAACTTGATATAACAACCTAACTTGAATTGACCAAATTTAACTCAAATTATCTTAATCTCACATGGATCCAAGTTGACCTAGATCTGACTCAAGTTAGATTTTTCTTAACTTGACTCAACACAAACCTACCCTAACTTGGTTAAATGTCCACTCGACTTGAACTTGATGAACTCGGTTCAACTTAGGCCTAAACCAACTCAACTCAACTTAGTGTTGACTAACTTCACTCAACCTTGACTTAGACTCAACTTGATTTAATCTTGATCAAAATTAAGACCATCTAAGTCTAACCCAACTCATTTGAACATGGTTTAACAAGATTTGGTTGAACATTAACTCCACTCAACTATATTTGCTCACATAAACTTTGACTTAACCAAACCTGGATCAATTCACCTTGACTTACGCTTCGAGAGACTTAACCTAATTTGGCCTAATGAATGTAGACCTATCGTAACTTAATTGAATGTAATATGTTCTAACTCAACTCAACCTCATCTCAAATCAACTTGACTAAACCTAGACCAAATTACAAAGTTTAACCTGGATCCAAACCAACTTGACTTTACCTAAACCTAAGCCAACTTAACTTTACCTGAACCTAAGTCAACTTAACTCAACTTAGACTAAGGCCAACTTAATAAGAGTCTAAGCCTACTTAAATCATGTTAAACTTAAACTAACTCAACTCTACGTAAAATTAAGTCAACTTGGTTTGGTTCTAATTTAAACTAACTTGACACAACCTTATATGATTTTGATTTGATACTATCTTAAAATCTAACATTTCAAAACTTGAAAATTATTTTGCTTAACATAAATTAAAAACAACTTTTACAAATATAAAATAAAAAATTCTTAAATATCTTTGACAAAAAAATTAACATCAATAAATTTGATACTTTACCTAAACAAAAAATTTTAAATTCACTAAATTTGAATTGTTTTATTTAAAACAAACATTTGAAAAAAAAAATTGAAATAAATATATATTCAAATCCAATGTATTTGAATGTCGTAAAATTTCTTATTCAAACACAAGGTAAGAGTTTTACCTCTGAATAAGTAGGATGCTAATTTGATTTATTTATTCTTAATCATTCAATAATTATATATGTGTGTGTGACCTTTTACCTAAAGAATTGTATAACAGAGAAGTTTGACAGTACAAACAAGCATGCTCAAATTATTTTCCTTGGTCAGTGCATTGTAATACTAACATGGTGTGAATCAAATTCAGTACAATAAAACTGTAGATACTTATAAAAAGCCTTTACCCTTGTAAGGGACTTCAAAATCGTCACTTTCAGAAGTTTCCACGCATCAAACATGTTGTTGCTTTTGTCTACTAGATCTCCCTGCATCACGTCCTGAAGGATCAATATCGTTTTCTCGACCATAAGCATCTTTCATCTCATAAATATTACCAGCTTTGAAACTTTCTCCTGAGTCTGGAGCTGACTCCCTAACTCTTTTACTTCCAACATTTCTAGAGGTTTGTGATTCCGCGCCTCTGGATGGAGGACCACCAACGCCAGAAGAACATTTTTTTCATGGGAAAGTCGTGCATCTTTTTATGATTTCAATTTCTTCTTTTATCTTTTTAATTTTGTAGAATCCTAAGTTCTGTTCCATAGAGAGTTTTTCCTATGTGTTGAGAATAGATGTAATAAATTGAATCTTATGTATTTTGTGATGTTAATGCATATGCTTTTCCATTTCAAAGTTAGTATTTGATTTTTATATTTAATGTTTGTTATGGCTTGATCACCCATGACTTTATTTGTGGTTCTTGATGTATTGAGAAATATGACTTGAACCTAGAACTTGAAATTGAATGCCTAATGAATGTTTGTATCTAGAAATAGAACATGGTTCATTAGTAATCTTATGACCCTTGAACTTAATACATGATTACTTGTTGAAGATTCAAAGAATTGGAACTTGATGAGTTATCATAGACTCAAAGTCACTAGGGATAGGATTTGAGTATGTTTATGAGTTGATTTTGACTTGATTATGGAATTGAGATGTTTTTGAAAGCATGAGAGTGAAGTAGATGAACTCTAGTTTTAACAAATTGTAAATACTCTATGTTAAATTTTCTCGCACACCAACTGTTTGATAAAAATACAAAAAGAGTTTCTTGTATTTTTGTGCCTTTTAATGTCTAATCGAGTTATGAAAGGAATAATTATCATGTGTTGTACAAGTCCCTTGGCAAATGATGATATTTATCACTTGTCACGCTGCGACCGATGCATTTGTCGTTAGTTTTGCAGACACATATTTCAATACAATTATAAAAAATTGAAAAAGAAAATGAATCAAACAAATAAAATTAGACAAAAATAGTAAACCTTGAAGGACTTGTTTCTTACTAATCTAATATTTGTTCGAGATTATTTGGGGGAGACTTGTGCAACAAGCAAAATCATATAATAATTTATCCCTTAGGAAAAGTAGTTGCAAATGATGCTTGAATTGAAAATGAGATCATTGATAAGCCTTAAAATGACGAAGTATAATTACAATACAACAAACTACACTTATTTATATAAGGGACTAGATATATTTACTTTTTCTCTCTAAAACAACTGGTAATGTATGCTTATGTGTCAACCATCTTATTGCCAATATGAATGAGTTCGGAGTCCATAAACCCATATGCATCTCTCAAATAACCAAAGCCTATTCTCATCCACTCAAGATATAAACTTCAGTTTTATAGAGAACCAAAGCCTATACCCCTAACACTCAAGTAAAATATTTTAAAAATAGTAGTGACATTTTTTAAATTATTGAAAACCTATAGATAATTATTCCCCAACATCCAAAACATGTTCTCATGGGTCAGAGTATAGGTTTTGTTTTTATAAAGAATAGTACCCTTCATTTCTGCATGAGTCTAATTGAAATTTTAAAAATTTGTTGGAAGAAATTATAGCTTTTTACTTTTACATTTTTTAGCGGGCTACGGTGAGTCTAAACTAGGATTGACAAAAAAATTCATATCCACGGATATCTGTAAATAAAATCCAGTACAGATAGTTAGTATACACAGTATTTATTATTCACAGGTAGTGGGTAACATGTATTTTAATACTCCTTTATAAACAGGTCGGATGTGATTATTATACTATCAGACTTATAAGGTGCAAAAAATAAAAATAAAAATTTAATTTATACTTTATTAATTTAATTTAATTTAAAATAAAATTATTTTATATTTTATTAGGTTAAATTTAATTAAAAATAAAATTTAATTTATATATAATTTATATTTTATATATATATTTATAATTTTATTTAAATTTTATTTTAAAAATATATAAAATATATATTTTTAAAAATTTATTCACGTAAATAACAAACAAGTTGCGGATTGAATTTTGATTTTGCAGATGAAATCTTTTATAAACACTATTCGTGCTGACCGACGTCCTTTGTCATGCCTAATTTGAACTTCCCATTTAGGTCTTCAATTTCCATTTTTCAATTAAAGACCTTTTGAACCTCGTCAGTTTAAGTCATCCGCGTTTTTTCTTCTTTTAAAAAACATGTACTATTTGCAACCATGTGATGATGAAGTTCAATTTCTCCATTGATGTTATTATGTCCATAATGCAAAATGCAAAACTAGGAAAAATATTTAAAATATAATCGTGGTTCTAACCTAGAATATTTGGGAAGAAATTTTATTTCTCGGCAGTTGCATGTCAAACTGCCAAAATATGGTTTTTCTTTCGTAAATAATAAGAAAGTGATATAATTGTAGTTAGTTTAACAGTATACCTATTTCACTTTTCTGTCTTACCACCAATAAAAAATTGATATATAAACATTTTTATAAAAGAAAAGATCCACAATTAGTTACCTTTATAAACAAAAGTGAGTTACACAAACTATAGAAAGTGTAATTAAGAGAAGGAAACAAAACATAAAAATTATGTTTTAAATAAGATGCTATTTACATTCATGAAGTTGATAGAAAATATTGATGGGTAATTTTATCTTAAAGTACAGTTATAGCATTAATGGATAATTATAACTTCTACATCTTTTATAATGATAAGTTGATAGGAATGATGAAATTATAGTTAACTTAAAAAAATGAGTAGAGATTAGCTATGGTTACAAACTCATTTCATACAAAATTACAAATTTTAAAATATGAGAATTATATTCAAGATTAGAAAAGAAAACAATGGATTAGTGTTTTTTTTATTATTATTATTATAATATATCAGATAGACTTAGGTCATTTTAAAAATGATAGATAAGAGAAAATTGTAATAGAGATTTCAGTTTCAAAGTGTATAATATCTTATTTTTATCCCACATCTTTAAAGGTAAAGTTTGCAATCTACTTATATATTATAATTTGATCTTATCTTTAGTCGACATTGTGAGACTTTCAATGAAAACAGAGAAGTGAAGCAATTGAAATATATCTTCACCTTTCAATCTAAGGAGAATAAATCCTCAAAACATATTATATCTAAGATGTTATTACTTCTTCAACTCTTTGATACATTCTCAAAAGACAAAATCATGAAAGAGTTACAATATCTAAAAGAGACAATACTTTAAATGCACTAATACTCATAAAAGAATCTAAATCAATGCATTTAAGGGAGTGAAGGTTAAAAACAGATCACAAGTCCTTTCCATATACCTTATGTTGATATATCTTATTCTCAGGTATTTCTTGCCAGCACATCCCTCATGAGTTGCTTTGGAGCTGGAACGGATAGAGTGAATTCATGTAAAAAATTTGATGAAAGCGGATTATTTGTTATTACTGTGCTATTCTTTCATTCTTGTCTAACCTGGCAACCTTGTGAACCTTTCAAACTGCACGAATGCTTGATTGATGAACATTTCTGTACCATAAACGATGGCAGCACCAACTTCTCGTGCTTCTCGAAGGAGTCTTGTCAACTTTGGTGTGTAAATGGCATCAAATACCAAGGAGTAGTGTTTCAAGGCTTCCTGTTAAAACATTGAAACTATCATTAGTGTTACTTTTTAGAGTAACTTATTGTAACTTGTGGTAATATCAGAATATGCAACACTAACACCAAACCTTTGGTACGAGTGACTGGTGAATTTTTGGTTCCATTCCAACAGATGTAGCATTTGCGAGAATCATGCCTTGTTCTGGGTGGAAGTTCTCTAATTCAGATAAAGTAATAGCCTTTCCTCCCACTCTGTTGGCTAGTTCTTGGGCTTTGGCTGATAACAAAGAAAATAAACAGATTATGCTCCTCATCTTCATTCATCACAAGGAATGAATTATCAAACTAAGCCAACAACACTTTCTCACAATATGTACGATTAGCAACAACTATTCTTGCACCCTTTTGTTTTCCACCGAATGCTAGTGCCTTTCCTGCCCCACCAGCTCCTATGACCACAAACAGTTTACCATATAAAGGTGAACCAGACATGGATCGTCCGTTTGAATCTGCAAACAATTGTAACAAAAAGCCTATAAATAAACCAAAACCTTGCATAGTCCTCTTCCTCAATATCTGCAAACAAAATACAGAAACTTATGTATAAACCCTGTAGTCGTTCCTCGATAGCTGCAATGGCCCCAAGATAATCCATATTATAACCTATCAGTTTTCCATTACTCGGCCTCCTAATCATGCAGCTAATAGCTCCTATTGCCTGATAAAATGATTTGATTAGGATGCTAAATTAAGTTCAAATGATAGAAAAAATGGACAGAGGCTTCTTAAGGTCAAATAGTAAATACCTTAGCAACAGGATCGACTTCATCACAACATCTAAGTCCATCCACCTTGTGAGGAATCGTGTAACTGTTTTCGTTAAAGAACTAAGAATTACTAGCAATCGTGAGATTGAAACCATAATTTTGACATAATCATTACATGATCCTGCTAAGTTTTTGTGACCACATGACTCTATTAAATAAGCTTTATATAGATCATTTACGTATGTTCTAAAGTATATTAAGAATAAAGTTACAGGTCAATAACACCAAGGGAAAGTATAGAAAAGCGGGAATGGCTTTATTCAACCATGTGTTAATTAGAAGAATCTTGTAGGATACCATCATACCTGTATCCAACAAAATCAAGAGATGAGTAAGTGCTGAGAAAATCTGAGACATTATCGACCAAGAAAGGCATGTAAACTCCATCAAATCCCATAGACTTGAAAGCTGCATTATAAAGATGAGGACTTTTGCTATGACTGATAGGATTTCCTATAACACCGTGTACTTTAGTGTCAACCCCAATGTGTCTAAAATTGTACAAATCTAACAATTCTTTGATAGTTGGTTGCCCAGGAGATGATACAGCACCATCCTCAATTGAACCAAACGTGAGAAATCCTCCAAATTTTGCGCAGAGTACCCTTGACAAAATCCCCTTCTCACCAACTGCAATTCCTATCATTGGGACCTGCAGTTATTCAATTAATCAAACTCAGCACGTGTATAAATGAATATATTAATTAGTAAGATACGTATTGTTCATGTTATTTAATATTTTTCCTTAAGAAAATTATACATTTATTTTGTTCAAAAATAACATCTCGTTTTTGAAACCCTTTTAAAGTAGTTTGTAGAAGTAAATAAATTTAAACTTAAAAAGTGCATCAATTAACATTTAATTTAAGATAAACATAAATAAATATAGAAGAGAAGTTACTTGAGAGTGTAGTAAGAGTTGGAGAAGACGTGCAGAATCCGTGATGTCTAAGGCAGTCGTAGTAATCTTCACTATATCTGCCCCTGAAGCTTGAATTGTAGCAGCAAGGTTACCGATTTCCTCCACAGATGGTGTATTTTCCAAGTTGTGTGAAGACACAACCATCTTCACACTCTCTGCCTTCTTCCATCCAATGCCATTGTAAAACTCATGGGCCACCTTCAAAACACAAAACACAGACACACTCTTGAAAATCCAATATCGACTAGAAATAAAGTAAACTTTTGTAAATTTTATGAGATTGAGTTAGATTTAGAAACTCACTTTCTAATACATACTTGTGACTTTAGATTTAAAATATACTTCGATTATTTAGATTTTTTTTTTGAATTCAGTTATCTATATTAAAATACGTTTGAATTAGATTTTTGAAAGATTTAATTCTTGTCTTGCTCAGGTGTTACCACTAAACTCTACATAATTTAACCTCATTAATAGGTGATCTGTACTTAAATTTAAGGACACATTAAATATTATACCTAACTCTATATTAAATATGAAAAAACTAATCGTTTTTATAAATTATACCTAATTCATTATATCTAGGTTGCGAAGGTTTGTTTTAGTGTAAATAATGTTTTCTTTTGGTTTGGAATTTTTAATGAATCTCTTATAAATAAGTAAATAATCTTTTATATATTTGTTTATTTGGTTAACAGTTATAGTTTATTGAATGTGTGATATTTCTTTAATAGTGTTTAAAACATTGAAGTGAGATGTTACAATTTCAACAAATTTTTATTCAAAAATTAAATTTAGAAGATATATATATATATATATATATATATATATAACAATTTTCATTTTTTTGAACTTAAAATAAAATTTTAAATAGGCATCAAATTAATTTGCAAATATCAAAATATTTTCTTTTTAAAAATATGAATTTGATTTTAAAATCTAATGTAATTATTTAAATTTAAGTATATAAAAAACCCAAGGTAATTTTAAAATAAAATATACATTTATATTTAATTTCGATCTAATTATTTAGCTTTACATTGAATTGAATTATTCATTCCCTGAGCAGTAGTTTGATGCAATGTCCCTTTGAACTTGATTAAATGCAAACACAGCTTGTCAATCATAGATTATTACATGTGATGAAATTGTAAATTTTTGTAATAAATATTTTAAGTTACATATATTAAATAGATATATGTAGTGCATTTTTATTATTAAAAAAAATTACATACACGAAAACAATATTAGAGCTACTTGCATGCATGTACCTTTCTATTTACCAAGTAAGAGAGAAATGTAAACTCCTTCAAATTATGTTATCAGTAGTACTTTAATATTTAATAATGAAATGCGTATGTATGATATAATGACTTAAAAAAAAATATTGTCTGATGTAAAATAAATGAAACTTAAATGAAGAATTGTTTTTAGGTAGTATCCGTAACAGCAGCACATTTGAATTTATTATGTTTTGCAGCGTAGGTAAAGAGTATAGCAACTAATTAAATTACCTTTAATTCAACTTCAACAAACTCACACTCCAAATCAATGGCTAGACGTAGAGCTTCTTGTCGTTTGGTTTCATCACCCTCGTACTTTCCTCCTTCCCATATTGGTCTGAAATGAAAGCATGCATGAGTTACAACTCAGAACTGAAACCTGACAAAATGAAAATGCTGTGCAAATTTATTCATATAAACCTATAGCTGATTAAAATGGGCAAAGGACGGTTATTGATCAGAAACGGAAGATGTTGAGTAGGGTGGAAGTCCTTCAACAAATCCAACCGAGCCTCTACTAAGTCAGCACCCAATTCTTTTGCCTTCACCATCTCAAACACCATTCCTTCCACCGTCTCTGCCGTCGTTGAACCACAAATCAGTGTTGAGTTTCTTCTACCTTCATTTCGAATTCCTGCGTCGCACTGGAACTGGATTTGGCCACCGTGTTATTATATATTCAATAACAGATAATGATAAGCATATATACAATCTTCAAATTTTAAGATAAAGGATACATCTTATTCCAAGTACATTCATAATAAAAACTGATTTCATTTTCTTTCAGATAATGTGTACAGAGCTTCATTTTTGTTTAAAGAAAGAAAACAAACTAAAATCATTACCGGGGCGCTGTTCCTGCTGCTGATAGTCATTTGGCGAGGAAGTGAGGTTAAACGAGTGTGCTATGCTGCAGAGGAAAAGAAATTTAGGAAAATAGGCAAATGTTCCACGTTTAGTGTTTCTACTATTCCTTCCTTCAGGCGAAGAATATATTGAGGATGAGTGTTTAACATGCCATACATAGAGATAATTGCTATTCAAAACACAAAAAGGAAATAATGTATGGCCTTTTAAACATAAAACCATAGGCTCGTATTGCGTGATTCATTACAGGACTGAAGAATGAAAGCGAGAATAACGAGATGGGCAGTATGAATCTACTTTCACTGTAAAATCATGGAAAAATTAACATAAAGCAATTGTTTGTTTGTTCACAAAATTACAGTTATTTCGGAAAAATAACCAAAATGTATGTGCTGGCCGTAGACAATCCGATTTACTTATGGTAAAATGAAGGTGAATAAATGGTATTATAACCTTTTTATTTGCTTCTAGTTATTCGAAGGTTTAAATAAGTATGACTTAAGAGATTTCACTTCCACGAACTCCAATCATGATATTGGGAGGATAAACAGTATTGTTTGGACTAAAAGTATTCCACTTTAAATAAGGAGATTATAAACTGGATGTTCTATCACGGCTAGTATTCACTAAGGCCAATTGCCTCAGCCGCCGAGAAAACATGGATCAACGTAGTAAGAGATGAAAATCCCAAGGAGCGTACACAACACTCAGTTTTATACTATCCACATAAGTGATATCTATCTACCAGACAGCCATATCTAATTATTTATACTTGTACAACTGGGTAGCTTTGCATATACAAATGGGGAGACGTACATGATTATAGACTAAATACTACAGAAATCAGATCGAATATCACTGACAGTCGAGTATACAGATCCCCCCACTATTACATTTATAAGGTGGATTTATGCCTAAACTTCTGCTATTAAAAAATTCAGGGAAATTCAAAATGTTAGTAGCTTCCTGCGGACGGTGTTATGGGTGCAAACGGTATCCCAAGAAGACACATATAAGCGCCACCATACAGACATATAAAAGTGGGAATCCGACTTGAACTTTTCTTGGACCTTTATTAATAAGATCTGCCTACAAAAAGAATAAAACCACCATTAAGAAATGAAATATACTGACCCTAAAAGAAGAAACGGAATAAAATTGCAAAAGTTCGTGCCCTACACGGGGAATAATTCTAAAGCAACAGATATCTTATTTACAATACTCATTATTACTTTCTCAAGACAAAGCACCATTGGTGTGTTGACAGTAATTCAAACTCCAGAATGGCAGACAACTTATATTCATCTCAGGTATTACGGCAAGAACCAATTAATAAAGGTCACAATAAATACTACTAATAAAACAACACAGTAGTGACTGCCAAGCTTACTAGTTTTTCTTGCAAGATTTTTGTCTCATGATTGCTGAGCCTCCTCTCCTCTGTTAACTTTGATATTGTTACTCCAGACTGCAGAGTAAATAAGAAACAAGCAATAAGAAACAATATCCTCTCAAGACCCACTATTACTTCCGCGCCCCGTTTTAATGAGGAAACCCATAGGATCCATTGCTATTTGCAACAAAAAAAAAAAAAGACATTTTCAAAAAATCAAGTATATAAAGTTGACAAACTAATCAAGCCTAAAAAGAATGTAAAAGTCTGCTAATACAGTTTACCATTTTGTGACCCCTAATCATGACACAAATTGCACCCCTGTATATTAAAAAGGACGTTAAAAGAGCAGCCTTGCTGTATCCTTTGGTTTTTCTAATTCCAACTTATATTGTTAAACACAATGTAGTGGATCTCAAATGAAAGGAAGGGAAAAAGTAATGTAAATAACAATCAAGCATACAATCCCACAAAAACCTTTGAAGCCATATAATTTAAAACAAGTATGCTAATAAATATTTCAGTATACTGAAAAGGGTCTAAAGAATACTTCATTTTTCAAACCTCTCGAACGAAAACTAGCCCAAAATGTTCCATGAGAAGGGATAAAAATAATCAAACTACTGATCTAATCATAGAAAAATTTATAAACCAAAGTTGCTTCAATTTGCAACTTACTAGGAAGCATGTCACATACGCAAGCAGATAAAAATATTCAACAACAAAGAATGGTGACATGCCAAACCTCATTTAGTTTTGACTCAAGTCCATCAAGCTTTAACTTCATCTCTTCAATAGCTTTCAATAATTTGAGCTCCTCTATACTCTTTGAAACTCTTAACTCGGCTTCTTTTTCTAGCTTCAGTTCCTCAACATTTTTTAATGCTTCCAACTCCATATCTTTTGACATTTTTAACTCTTCAACGTTTTCTGGCTTCAGTTCCTCAATATTCTCTTTTGTTTTGAACTCCACATCTTTTGACATTTTTAACTCTGTTTCTGGATTCAGTTCCTTTACAGAATTTTCTGGGTCTAAATTCTGAACTTCTGACACTTTCAACCCACCTGCATTCTCTGGTTTAAACTCCTCTGCATTCTTTACTTTGTTCAAATCCCGAACTTTAGACACTTTCAACTCTGTTGCTTTCTCTGGTTTCAGCTCCTCTGCATTCCTTGCTTTGTTAAAATCCATAACATTAGACACTTTGAACTGTGTTGCTTTATCTGGTTTCAGCTCCTCTGCATTCTTTACTTTGGTCGAATCCGTATCTTTTGACACTTCTACCCCTAACCTTTTTTGTGGTTTCAGTTCATCTACGTCCTTTACCATGTTCGACTGCTTATCTTTGGACACTTTTAACTGTGCTTCTTCATTTGGCTCCTCTACGTCCTTCATAGTGTCCAACCCCATATAATAATCTGCCCTCAAATCCATATCCTCTTCTAGCTTTAATACCTCATGAACCCTGTCTGGATTTTTGAGAACCTGACATACACAATGAGCAGGACAAAACATTTGAATGATCTGCACAACACTTATGAATTAAAATCTTAAAATTGATCATCCTTACATGCACAAAGACTACCAAAAACAGCAGAGATAACAGCTCACAGAAAATAAGAAATTTTATAACACGCTTAAAGAATGCTTCCAAAGTGACACAACAAAACATAAAAATTTGCAACTCTAACGATGCACCTTTTAAATTATGAAAATAACAATCTACAGATAAAAACCAACAAAAGCCTTAAAATATGTAGCTAAGAAATTCGATTATCTTGTCTCAGGGATTTCAAGTATCTCGAAAACGAAATAGAGAAAAGACAATAATTTGGCCAAGTATTGGTGAAGTTTATTCTGACCATCGGCTCTGGCGATTGGGTTTCATCTTTACTATATATCTGAACTTTTCCATGATCAAGACCATTCTTAAAGTCACCATTAGTAGGAGAGACATCAGGTGAATTGGGTGGGCTGATCAGGGTCACCTTCAGCTTATTCTCTTCTATATATTTACTTCCATCTTTAATAAACTGCCATTACCAAACAATAAGTCAAAAAATATAGAAATCAATAAAAAATCCACCATAGTACCAAACCACACAGTATTAAATATCCATACCAGGCTAGACGTAACTTCGTCACTGGTTGTTTCGGCGGGAACCACTGTGCCCTGGATTAAGAACTTGTCCTTGCACACCATATCTTCAGGTATTTCCCTTTGGGCTTGCATTGTAACTGTTTGATGACAAATGCAAGGAATAAAAGTTGAATTTGGGAGGGAGAAGAGGACAGAAACTACGATGCTAAAATTAATTTCCATATTTGAGGATTCATCTTCAGCTGTTGTTTTGGGAAAACTGGTATTCTTTGAAAAAACAAATTTCATTAAAAAACTGCCTGTTGCAAATACAGCAATTTAAAATTGAAAAGCGACATAAGTAGTCAAAGAGAACTATGTCGTGCCAAATTCAGGCAATTAGGCCTCCATCCCAAAATAATCCACCACAATGACTAAACTTATTCTCGATAGAGATTAACTAATGTATATAATGACAAGTCAAGTATCTCAAAAGGGAAAAACACCAAACAAAAACACACATAAGACGAAGCTATACCGATGAATTCAGAAGTAGCTTTCGGCACGAGCACTCCAACATTTGGACGCACCGAATATTTCTTAGGCGACGTCGTTTTGACCTGCGAACATCAACAATACCAAAATGATTAATCTCCCCGCCCAGCCCTGTGTCTAGCCCCAAGCAACAAGCACAAAAGAAAGGTGTTCAGACCTTGAACGCCACATAGTCAAAGGTGTTGTTAGTTAACCGAACCGAGCAAGAACTTTGCTTCTTCAATTCAACTACACAAGCAAAAGATCACGGCATATTATCCAACCGACCACACAAACACACAAGTAATAATGGATTCAACAGCATCAGCATGCATGGCCACGAAAACTAATAAAGGAAAATGAAAATGCACTCACATATAAATTTGAGTTCCTTGGGTTCGATTTCGAGAATCGAAGCTTTACTCATGATTGTCCCCGAAGGGGTAACCGAAGCCGAGATCGATACCTAGAACGACAGCGTTTCAGTTAAGCCGTTCGATTCGACAGAGAAGACAGTGAAAGAGAGGGGAACGAGTCAAGTCGCAGCAGATCAACGAGTCAACTCAACTGAACTCGTTACGGAAAACGGAAAACGGAAAACACATTAAACTGTGGTCAGGGCAAAAACACGAAGTCAACAAATTCAGCAAGAACAAGCTTATGTCGCCTTTGAAAACTGGGAAACCAGAAGAAGAGGCAGTGTTTAAACAATGGGCGCAGAGAGAGGCGAAAGATGTGCTAAAACGGAATTAGCCGAATATGGTGGTGGGAATTTCTCTTTTTCTTTTTGTTTCAAGCAAAGCTGTGTTTTTGTAACAGAAATGGATGCATTGAATGGGGATAAGCGTGTGAATTGTGACCTTCTTCTAAACGGAGAGTGGAGTAGACAGATAGAGCGATAAATGCATCTATCGTTAAGTTGCAGAAGAGAAGAGAGAAAGAAAAGGTGGAGTTTGGTGGGGTGGCATTTTATTGAGATATTATTATAAATATAAATTATTTTTTATTTTAAAAAATTAATTATGCCTTTTTCCAGTAAGGAGCACGTAGCGTCCCAAGAGAAAGTGACTTCTATGAAGACGTTGATGGTAATGACCTTTTACCGACACGGATCTGCTTTTTATTTATCTGCTTCCTTCTCGTGGCTCGGCGCGCCGGCTCATACTCACATCTTTTTTTCCTTAATATTAAAAAAATTAAAACTCGTATTTTTCTTAACGTTGTAAATAAAAATTAAAAATATTTTAAAATTTTAAAATTTGTAGATAGAATTATCGGCTTGGTTGACTGGTTAGTAAACATTGTTGTCAATTCCTTGAGCTAAGCTAGTTTGTCTGGTGCTCTAGCATGGCTCTATTCCATGGAAATGGTTCAATAATTCAGAATTGAAAAGATGGCGATGCATGGAATGGAACGCACGTTTTCGTTTCCTTTATTCTTGGTCAATCAACGTCTGGGACGGTGCTTAAGTGGTGCCGTTGTCAAGGTTCATATAGCCCTGTTGGAACTTCCACAAAAGCTATCCCTCCTATCCTTTGCTTTGGTTTATTATATTATGTAATTCAAATCTATTAGTTTGTTATTATAGAATGATTTTGGTGTCCTTTGTGCCCATGAACATCCACATTTCGCTTTGTTGAATTGATAGAGTAACATCTATCTTTTTTTTTTTTTCTTAATACTTTGGTCCTTAGTTTGGGAGGGTTTATTCAATATGATCCTATTTTTTCTTTTTCATAACAATTGATTCCACCTTTTGAAAAAACTGTTCAATTGAGTTCTTTTTCTTCATAGTGGTCCCGTATTCAAGTTTAAATTGTTTATTATAGTCCTTATTGTATACAATGATGACATGATTTTTAACATAACATTATATCAGAACGGTTAAAATAATATTTGGATAGGTGAATGCATAAAAGAACTTATTGATGTCGTAACCAGCACCGTTAGAAAATTGACGTAATCAAAAAGGAGTCAATTGAACAGTTTTTTCAAGAAGTGGGATCAATTTTTACTAAAAAAAGATATGACCATATTGAACCAAACCTCCCAAACTAAGGACCAAAAGCGGTATTAAACTTTTTTTTTTCAACTCAAAATTTAACATATCAAAATCAGAATTAAAAGAATTATGTGAATAAAGATAAAAAAATATATTTTGTTAAGTACAAACAAAATCTCATATAAAAAAATAAAAAATAAATATGAGTTTAAATACAAGATAGATAAAAAATGTTATGAAATGATTCTAAAAACAAATCCGTGAAAAATTACTACAAAAATATCTTATTTATATATATAAAAACTGATGTATATGTACGAGTGTTTAACGATCCTTTACATGTTTGACATTAGTAACATCACTTTATGATTTATCTTCCACTTACCTGCACACCTTTTCCTTTTCCAAATTAACACATCAACATATTTTCTTACTTTTTTTTTTCTCTTTTAATTCCATAAACTTCTCTCCATGTGGAACTGTGGACCAGCGCTCCAAGGCATTTTCATACAGGAAAATGGTACTTTCAGATTTTTCATAAATAAAATAAAAAGCCAGATTCGTATCTAAAAGTAATAATCGAATGAGAATCACATTCATTTGAACAAGTGGAAAATTACACTTTTGCGTATATTGTCGAAAGTTTATATAAAATATTTTATTTCATGTGACATTTTTTTTTTCTGTTTGGAGAACATGTTTTTCTTAATAAAAATATTCGGATTAAGTTCAATGGCTTAAGCGATTAAAGTTATAAAATATATAATAAAAATTTTAAAAAATATAATTTTATTTATATTTATAACTATTTTTAAATGGATTTTTTATTATGATTAATTTAATTACAGTCTAATTTCATTTAAGTCTATTCATATTAACTAGACGATTATTTGAGGTTGATCTCAATCAATATACATAGAATAGAACTATGCATAGTACATAAAATAAATAATTGCTATTGAGAAAATTATTATAAATAATTTAGTTAACATCAAACATATTTAATAAATTTGGTTGAATTATTGAGTAGTATATATGTCTAGTAAGTGTAAAAAACCATGTAATACAAGTAAAATAGTGATTTATTTATTCGGATTGATGTTTTGTTTACTTACCGGTCATTAGATAAGAAAGAACAAAATAGTGTTTTCTTTATATAATTTTTTAAAATAAAATATTAAGGTTGAAGATTTCTTTTTTATTCGGTCACACGCATATATAATTCCTCGTGTAACACTTTCACAAAATTTTAAGTAACTTTTTCCTACTTGTTTTCTGTTTAAAGAAGTAAAAATTTGTCTTGATTCAATGTTGAGTTCAATGAGACCTTCTCAATTCGATTATGATAATGTTCTTCTTGTAATGCAAAGTTTTAAAATGTTTAAGATAAATTACACTTTCTTAGGTTGATTATATGGGGATATAATTTTTTTCTCATACTCTATGTTGATAGTATTTTATTTTTTTAGATGAAATACTCAAATCCTACAACGTTTGAAATGTTTTTTTTTCATGAATACGGTATTTTCTCTGGTTAATAGGTGTGTTTTTGTTAAAAGTTACTTTTACATTTTTCTTTTTATTTTGTTAGATATCTCAAGAGATTTTTCTCCTATGATGAAAGATACTTTATAATATAAAATTCTTCAGTAAAAAATATGTTTTTCGAGTTATAAATTAGTTTTTTTTTTGTCATCTAGTTTGTTTACAAGATAATTAGAGTCTTCAAGAGTAATGAATATCTCAATAACTATATTAATTTTGCTTTCATTTGAAAGTCACTCTTTAAATTATCAAATGATAATTAAGACTTAGGGGTAGCAAGGCACTCTTTAAATTATCAAATGATAATTAAGACTTAGGGGTAGCAAGGCACTCTTTAAATTATCAAATATTCTTTTAACTTTGAAATATAAGTTTTTTAAAGTTTTATTAAATACAAGTTTTTCAAATGTATACTTTTTGAAGCATCTTTATATTTTTCCTTTTTATTCTTTAATAAAACTAAAGATCTTTAAACATTATTTAATAAATACATTATCTTAAATAAATTTTCTTTGAAACGTTTTATTAGAAATTACTTTGTTAACTTTGTTTCTTTTTGCAAGTTTCGTATAATGTTTTCAAATTTCAAATCCTCCCTGCTTTGTTATTTCTTCTAAATCTTCCAAATAATTATTTGAGCATTTTTATATAATGTTATTTCTATTTATAAAGATGCATAACTCAAGAGTTTTTAATTCCATATAATTATATAAAGTCTATATATATTTAATTAATTAGCTGGAAATGACTAATAATAACCTTGTGAATGATCTTTATAGAAACATACCATAAATTATATTTATCTATTAACATAGTTTAAAATAGTTATCATAGTTAACAAACTTTATTGTAAGTGGTCAATGAAGACATCATATTAACCACGACAGGCTTTATGCAACCAAGTTTAATCTGCCAACAATCATTCCACTTTTCCCTTTTCACTCTTCAAATTTAATTATTATGCCTACCTGAATAGTTAACATACATTTGCTGAAAAATCAAATTTAAAATTTAACTTTTCCATTGATTACGAAGTTGACTGGTCAATTAAGATCTCATCATAAATTAATTGAAGTTAATGATATGATTCATAATTTTTCCATTCTCACTTAAACTAACTTTGTTCCAAATAATGGTGGAGTGTAAGAACTAAAAGTTTTTATCTTCTTCTTTTAATTCAGGATAATGATCTTTGGATAATATTTTTTGATAATATTTGAATATTATTTATATGTTGTTATGTGATTGGTCTATAATGATGTTTATGATTATTATCATTGATTATTGAATAATTTTGAACCAATAACAAAATAAAACGTAAAGGGTTAAATATGTTTTTAGTCCCTATACTTTGGGGCGATTTTGGTTTTAGTCAATTTTCAAACTATAATACAATTTAGTCCTTCAATTTTGAAACGTGTTTGAAACAACAAATAAAGTTAAAAATATTGGTAAAAAATACTAAAACCAGAATTTTTTAAAGTTGAAGGACTAAGTTGTATCATAATTTAGAAATAGACTAAAATCAAAATCACCTCAAAATATGAACTAAAAATATATTTAACGGAGGTTTGAAATCCACATGAGAGCAAACTAATATTGCATGCAAATAAGAAGTCTTTATCATGAATATTAAATGATTGTGTTGTAGCTCCTACCCCAATCCAAATCTGGCTCAATCTGGGACTGTGAAAGAAGGAACAGCTTAGATGCAATCAGTGCACCTGTTTTTGACATTAATTTCAAAATGGCAAGAATGAAAGCAGAGGAATGATTACCTGAAAATGACTTGAGATGGCAAAAAATGAATGGACTAAAATGAAAATCACTTTTCACCTCTTATTTTTTTAAAGCTACCACCATATTTTCCGAAACATACCTACCTCCCACCAAAGAAAAAGGTACACTAAATACACAAACGACACCGAAGTTCGAACTACATAAATACTTGACAAGGCAACTAGCCACACATTTATCGGTCACATTAAATGATGATAAAGATCACACACCGATCTCACAAACAAGCGTCTCTTCCTTTCACATTTATAAATTTGCCGTGCTTCAGGCTCCCCATAACCAAGTTCATCAATAATCATCATATTCATATAATGAAAAATAAGACGCCACAATCAAAAAGCATATTGAATTATTAAAATGTGTTCTGGAAGCAGAGTGTTTGATTCAGTTTACAAAAATATATAATAATAATGCCATGCAGATGTAGGATTTGGACTCGGGCAATAAGTTAGTAAATTATTATAGCTTGCACGTTTCTTCTTGTATCTCAAAACATTTCTTTTAAAATTTATAATTTTCAAAAGTAATCTCAATATAGATTAAATTGTTAAAAAAATATCCACACATATAAATTAACTCTTCAATTCATTAAAGTTACTTTTTATTAAACTTTGAAAATCTTTAATTAGGTAAACATGAACTTTGACTTAAATAAAAATAATAAAAACTGACAATAAAATATTAACAGACTTAATATAAAATCTATTTAATTTATCTTTATCTTATATCAAGAAAATAAAATAATACTGCATCTAAATAAATGAAAAATCAAAACTATCTATCTTATTTTATCTCTATTAAAATCAAATCAAACATTACTAAACTCAAAACTAATAAAATAAGATTTTAATGAATTCCTAAAATTTAAGTTTATTCTAACAAAACTCTCCTATAAACTTAAATTCTTCATCCTTTATATTGGCTTTCCATGCGATCATCCCACATCAAGCTTGTGTTTTTTTCAATCATATTCAAGTTCTTCTTTTTCCTTTCTGGTCCTCTTGTCTTTTACCTTGGTTGATTTCTTTAATGCTTTGATCGACTTTGTTATGCCTAAATTCTTAATAACCTTGACCAACTCGTTTATAACCTTAGGCGATTTCTCAACAATCTTGGCCGACATCTTCATCGGGTTCTTCTCAACCGGTTCAAGAACACTATATGATTTCTTTTCCTTTTCAAGAGTCGTCTTCTTCAACTCCTCGAGCTCAACCCTCTATTTATTCATAATTTCATTGGCTTCATCTATAAACCCCCTATTCGCCTTCTTCAACTCCTCTATTATTCATAATTTCATTGACTTCATCTATAAGCCCATGTCCGCTGAATCTTTTTTTCTTTTACTTTGAGTTCTTTCTCTGGTTTTCCTTCTCCACAATTGTTGCATCATTTACCGACTTCATCCATTGTTGGGATCGGGCTCTCCATGACCATTGTATCAGAGTTCTTTGCCATCAACAAGATTCCACATTTTTCTTCATCTTCTTCTTTCATAAGAAGGTTTCTCTTACTTTTTTTCTCAACTTGACAAAATTTAGCAATGTGACCGGACTTACCACAATTGTAGTACTTTTTTGATCTATACTCGTTTGCATAGTGGCCATACTTGCCACATTTAAAACACTCAACTCATGATTGACTTCCTCGGCCTTTCCCTTGTCTTCAGTCTGCTGACCGATTTTTTCTTCACTATCAACCTCAAAATTATCTCACCCGTGTCCACCTCGTCCATGACATCCTCATCCTCTGCCTCTAGGACCTCGACTCTGAGTAATTCGAGTTTCATTCGAGTCATCCTGCCAAGTTAGTTGGCCACCTTCTCCACCTTCGGTTATATGCTCTTTGGGCTTCATCTTCAAATTTTCAAACTCTCCTCTATACGCAGTTGTCACCTTTATACGCAACCTCCTATATCTCACAGGCTTCCTTTGCTGATTTGGCATTAACTATTTTTTCGAGTCCCTACTCATCTACTACATTGTAAAGAAAATAGAATGTTAACTCATCTTTTGCACCTGTTTTCTTCAATGTTTGTCTTCATGAGGTTCAACCTATCTGACTTCCACCATATCCCAAATGCCCTGAGATCCCAATAATGCTTTCATCGGTAGACACCGGTTATCATAATTGGTTTTTCTTGTCAATTGTGGCATATTCATTCCATTTGACAACATTTACCTATCTCACAACAAAAATCAAGCACTCATTATTTCCCTCATGGTATTTGACTCTCTCTCATTTTTTTTACTCAGTACTCAAAGTATAAAACTCTGGTAGTTAAACTAATCTCACACTTAAAATAGTTCTACGAAAATAAAAACTATTACCTATAAAGAATGAACAAATATCCTCAATCCTGAAACTAATAAAATAAAAAATTACACTTTTAACCCTTTTTAAATTTAAGTATATTTAATCGAAACTAATTTTCTTTTTATGAAAAAAAATGCATAAAACCTATCTAATTTTTAAATTTTAACCAATTTCAAAATTCGTTAAAGGTTTTAATAAATTTCAAAATTTGTCTTTTAAAATCGATTAAAAATAGATTTTGAAATCGGTTAAAATTTTCAAAGAATCGATTTTAAAATTTGTTGAAAAACAATTCTTCAATAAATTTTGAATCTGTTCAAACATTTGAATTTTTTTTTAACAAATTTTAAAATTTATTGAAACTTCGGAGAAATTTTCAATCCGTCTCGAAATTTGTTGAAAAAAACTTTTAATAAATTTTGAAAACTATTGAAACCTTAAAAAAAAATCAATTTTAAAATTCGTTAAAGTCTCCAAAAAGTCTTCAATTAATTTTTAAATATACTGAAGTATAAAAGACGAGAGTGTAGAATTTTTTAAATTACGCAAAGAAAAAAACTTAAAAAAAAAATTACTTTAACTTACTGCTTCCTCACCTTCTCATGTCTTTTTTATCCTTCCCTCCAACTCTCCATGTTTTTTTTACCCTTGGGTAAAAATCGAATAATGCCCACTCTTGTTACTAGACCTGTCAAAGAGGTCCTATTATAGGCCTTGACCCTAGCCCATGTGCATTGGGGCCAAAAAAGTTCACAGGGCCAAAAGTGCTCCTTATTAAAAAAGCCTCCAGGGTTAAAAAGCCCCAAAGTCCTGTGGGTCAGGGTCAGCCCATGGGCTTTCTATTTTACAAAAAAAAAAATATCCAACAATAAATTACATTTTTGCAGAGAAAAGGAACATTTATGTTAAGTGTTATAACTTGGAAAATACATGTAAGCATATATGTAAGCATCTTTCTTTTACT